>NW_027478391.1:1200000-1500000 GCF_051014685.1 Ptiloglossa arizonensis
ATCTCGCGAACGGATTGACCTAAACCAAAAATTCCTGTTGCATCTGAAAGTAGAAACTCGCCCGATTACAACGGTATGTGTATTTTTTCCCTAGGCCATTCTGGTTAAGCGTTCGGAGCAGCAGAATTACGAAAAATTTTTTGCCTTCTCAACCATTTCTTTTCTTCAAACTCCCATATCTCGCGAACGGATTGACCTAACCCAAAAATTCCTATTGCATCTGAAAGTAGAAACTTGCCCGATTACAACGGTATGTGTATTTTTTCCCTAGGCCATTCTAGTTAAGCGTTTGGAGCAGCAGAATTGCGAAAAATTTTTTGCCTTCTCAACCATTTCTTGTCTTGAAACTCCCATATCTCGCTAACGGACTGACCTAACCCAAAAATTCCTATTGCATCTGAAAGTCGAAACTCGCCCGATTACAACGGTATGTGTATTTTTTCCCTTGGCCATTTTGTTTAAGCGTTTGGAGCAGCAGAATTGCGAGAAAGTTTTTGCCTTCTCAACCATTTCTTGGCTTCAAACTCCCATATCTCGCGAACGGATTGACGTAACCCAAAAATTCCTATTGCATCTGAAAGTAGAAACTCGCCCGATTACAACGGTATGTGTATTTTTTCCCTAGGCCATTCTGGTTAAGCGTTTGGAGCAGCAGAATTGCGAAAAATTTTTTGCCTTCTCAACCATTTCTTGGCTTCAAAGTCCCATATCTCGCGAACGGATTGACCTGACCCAAAAATTCCTATTGCATCTGAAAGTAGAAACTCGCCCGATTACAACGGTATGTGTATTTTTTCCCTAGGCCATTCTGGTTAAGCGTTTGGAGCAGCAGAATTGTGAAAAATTTTTTGCCATCTCTACCATTTCTTGGCTTCAAAGTCCCATATCTCGCGAACGGATTGACCTAACCCAAAAATTCCTATTGCATCTGAAAGTAGAAACTCGCCCGATTACAACGGTATGTGTATTTTTTCCCTAGGCCATTCTGGTTAAGCGTTTGGAGCAGCAGAATTGCGAAAAATTTTTTGCCTTCTCAACAATTTCTTGGCTTCAAACTCCCATATCTCGCGAACGAATTGACCTAACCCAAAAATTCCTATTGCATCTGAAAGTAGAAACTCGCCCGATTACCACGGTATGTGTATTTTTTCCCTTGGCCATTCTGGTTAAGCGTTTGGAGCAGCAGAATTGTGAAAAATTTTTTGCCTTGTCTACCATTTCTTGGCTTCAAACTCCCATATCTCGCGAACGGATTGACCTAACCCAAAAATTCCTATTGCATCTGAAAGTAGAAACTCGCCCGATTACAACGGTATCTTTATTTTTTCCCTAGGCCATTCTAGTTAAGCGTTTGGAGCAGCAGAATTGTGAAAAATTTTTTGCCTTCTCAACCATTTCTTGGCTTCAAAGTCCCATATCTCGCGAACGGATTGACCTAACCCAAAAATTCCTATTGCATCTGAAAGTAGAAACTCGCCCGATTACAACGGTATGTGTATTTTTTCCCTGGGCCATTCTGGTTAAGCGTTTGGAGCAGCAGAATTGTGAAAAATATTTTGCCATCTCTACCATTTCTTGGCTTCAAACTCCCATATCTCGCGAACGGATTGACGTAACCCAAAAATTCCTATTGCATCTGAAAGTAGAAACTCGCCCGATTACAACGGTATGTGTATTTTTTCCCTAGGCCATTCTGGTTAAGCGTTTGAAGCAGCAGAAGTTCGAATAATTTGTTGTCTTCTCAACCATTTCTTAGCTTCAAACTCCCATATCTCGCGAACGGATTGACGTAACCGAAAAATTCCTATTGCATCTGAAAGTAGAAACTCGCCCGATTACAACGGTATGTGTATTTTTTCCCTAGGCCATTCTGGTTAAGCGTTTGGAGCAGCAGAATTGCGAAAAATTTTTTGCCTTCTCAACCATTTCTTGGCTTCAAAGTCCCATATCTCGCGAACGGATTGACCTAACCCAAAAATTCCTATTGCATCTGAAAGTAGAAACTCGCCCGATTACAACGGTATGTGTATTTTTTCCCTAGGCCATTCTGGTTAAGCGTTTGGAGCAGCAGAATTGTGAAAAATTTTTTGCCATCTCTACCATTTCTTGGCTTCAAACTCCCATATCTCGCGAACGGATTGACCTAACCCAAAAGTTCCTATTGCATCTGAAAGTAGAAACTCGCCCGATTACAACGGTATGTGTATTTTTTCCCTAGGCCATTCTGGTTAAGCGTTTGGAGCAGCAGAATTGCGAAAAATTTTTTGCCTTCTCAACAATTTCTTGGATTCAATCTCCCATATCTCGCGTACGGTTTGACCTAACCCAAAAATTCCTATTGCATCTGAAAGTAGAAACTCGCCCGATTACAACGGTATCTTTATTTTTTCCCTAGGCCATTCTAGTTAAGCGTTTGGAGCAGCAGAATTGCGAAAAATTTTTTGGCTTCTCAAACATTTCTTGGCTTCAAACTCCCATATCTCGCGAACGGATTGACCTAACCCAAAAATTCCTATTGCATCTGAAAGTAGAAACTCACCCGATTACAACGGTATGTGTATTTTTTCCCTAGGCCATTCTGGTTAAGCGTTTGGAGCAGCAGAATTGCGAAAATTTGTTGTCTTCTCAACCATTTCTTATCTTCAAACTCCCATATCTCGCGAACGGATTGACGTAACCCAAAAATTCCTATTGCATCTGAAAGCAGAAACTCGCCCGATTACAAAGGTATGTGTATTTTTTCCCTAGGACATTCTGGTTAAGCGTTTGGAGCAGCAGAATTGCGAAAAATTTTTTGCCTTCTCAACCATTTCTTGGCTTCAAACTCCCATATCTCGCGAACGGATTGACCTAACCCAAAAATTCCTATTGCATCTGAAAGTAGAAACTCGCCCGATTAAAACGGTATGTGTATTTTTTCCCTAGGCCATTCTGGTTAAGCGTTTGGAGCAGCAGAATTGCGAAAAATTTGTTGTCTTCTCAACCATTTCTTAGCTTCAAACTCCCATATCTCGCGAACGGATTGACGTAACCCAAAAATTCCTATTGCATCTGAAAGTAGAAACTCGCCCGATTACAACGGTATGTGTATTTTTTCCCTAGGCAATTCTGGTTAAGCGTTCGGAGCAGCAGAATTGCGAAAAATTTTTTGCCTTCTCAACCATTTCTTGTCTTCAATCTCCCATATCTCGCGAACGGTTTGACCTAACCCAAAAATTCCTATTGCATCTGAAAGTAGAAACTCGCCCGATTACAACGGTATGTGTATTTTTTCCCTAGCCCATTCTGGTTAAGCGTTTGGAGCAGCAGAATTGCGAAAAATTTTTTGCCTTCTCAACCATTTCTTGGCTTCAAACTCCCATATCTCGCGAACGGATTGACCTAACCCAAAAATTCCTATTGCATCTGAAAGTAGAAACTCGCCCGATTACAACGGTATGTGTATTTTTTCCCTTGGCCATTCTGGTTAAGCGTTTGGAGCAGCAGAATTGCGAAAAATTTTTTGCCTTCTCATCCATTTCTTGTCTTCAAATTCCCATCTCTCGCGAATGGATTGACATAACCCAAAAATTCCTATTGCATCTGAAAGTAGAAACTCGCCCGATTAGAACGGTATGTGTATTTTTTCCCTAGCCCATTCTGGTTAAGCGTTTGGAGCAGCAGAATTGTGAAAAATTTTTTGCCTTCTCTACCATTTCTTGGCTTCAAACTCCCATATCTCGCGAACGGATTGACCTAAACCAAAAATTCCTGTTGCATCTGAAAGTAGAAACTCGCCCGATTACAGCGGTATGTGTATTTTTTCCCTTGGCCATTTTGGTTAAGCGTTTGGAGCAGCAGAATTGCGAAAAATTTTTTGCCTTCTCAACCATTTCTTAGGTTCAAACTCCCATATCTCGCGAACGGATTGACCTAACCCAAAAATTCCTATTGCATCTGGAAGTAGAAACTCGCCCGATTAGAACGGTATGTGTATTTTTTCCCTAGCCCATTCTGGTTAAGCGTTTGGAGCAGCAGAATTGTGAAAAATTTTTTGCCTTTTCTACCATTTCTTGGCTTCAAACTCCCATATCTCGCGAACGGATTGACCTAAACCAAAAATTCCTATTGCATCTGAAAGTAGAAACTCGCCCGATTACAATGGTATGTGTATTTTTTCCCTAGCCCATTCTGGTTAAGCGTTTGGAGCAGCAGAATTGTGAAAAATTTTTTGCCTTCCCTACCATTTCTTGGCTTCAAACTCCCATATCTCGCGAACGGAATAACCTAAACCAAAAATTCCTGTTGCATCTGAAAGTAGAAACTCGCCCGATTACAGCGGTATGTGTATTTTTTCCCTTGGCCATTTTGGTTAAGCGTTTGGAGCAGCAGAATTGCGAAAAATTTTTTGCCTTCTCAACCATTTCTTAGCTTCAAACTCCCATATCTCGCGAACGGATTGACCTAACCCAAAAATTCCTGTTGCATCTGAAAGTAGAAACTCGCCCGATTACAAAGGTATGTGTGTTTTTTCCCTAGACCATTCTGGTTAAGCGTTTGGAGCAGCAGAATTGCGAAAAATTTTTTGCCTTCTCAACCATTTCTTGGCTTCAAACTTCCATATCTCGCGAACGGATTGACCTAAACCAAAAATTCCTGTTGCATCTGAAAGTAGAAACTCGCCCGATTACAACGGTATGTGTATTTTTTCCCTAGGCCATTCTGGTTAAGCGTTCGGAGCAGCAGAATTACGAAAAATTTTTTGCCTTCTCAACCATTTCTTTTCTTCAAACTCCCATATCTCGCGAACGGATTGACCTAACCCAAAAATTCCTATTGCATCTGAAAGTAGAAACTTGCCCGATTACAACGGTATGTGTATTTTTTCCCTAGGCCATTCTAGTTAAGCGTTTGGAGCAGCAGAATTGCGAAAAATTTTTTGCCTTCTCAACCATTTCTTGTCTTGAAACTCCCATATCTCGCTAACGGACTGACCTAACCCAAAAATTCCTATTGCATCTGAAAGTCGAAACTCGCCCGATTACAACGGTATGTGTATTTTTTCCCTTGGCCATTTTGTTTAAGCGTTTGGAGCAGCAGAATTGCGAGAAAGTTTTTGCCTTCTCAACCATTTCTTGGCTTCAAACTCCCATATCTCGCGAACGGATTGACCTAACCCAAAAATTCCTATTGCATCTGAAAGTAGAAGCTCGCCCGATTACAACGGTATGTGTATTTTTTCCCTAGGCCATTCTGGTTAAGCGTTTGGAGCAGCAGAAGTGCGAAAAATTTGTTGTCTTCTCAACCATTTCTTAGCTTCAAACTCCCATATCTCGCGAACGGATTGATGTAACCCAAGAATTCCTATTGCATCTGAAAGTAGAAACTCGCCCGATTACAACGGTATGTGTATTTTTTCCCTAGGCCATTCTGGTTAAGCGTTTGGAGCAGCAGAAGTGCGAAAAATTTGTTGTCTTCTCAACCATTTCTTAGCTTCAAATTCCCATATCTCGCGAACGGATTGATGTAACCCAAAAATTCCTATTGCATCTGAAAGTAGAAACTCGCCCGATTACAACGGTATGTGTATTTTTTCCCTAGGCCATTCTGGTTAAGCGTTTGGAGCAGCAGAATTGCGAAAAATTTTTTGCCTTCTCAACCATTTCTTGGCTTCAAAGTCCCATATCTCGCGAACGGATTGACCTAACCCAAAGATTCCTATTGCATCTGAAAGTAGAAACTCGCCCGATTACAACGGTATGTGTATTTTTTCCCTAGGCCATTCTGGTTAAGCGTTTGGAGCAGCAGAATTGTGAAAAATTTTTTGCCTTCTCTACCATTTCTTGACTTCAAACTCCCATATCTCGCGAACGGATTGACCTAACCCAAAAATTCCAATTGCATCTGAAAGTAGAAACTCGCCCGATTACAACGGTATGTGTATTTTTTCCCTAGGCCATTCTGGTTAAGCGTTTGGAGCAGCAGAATTGCGAAAAATTTTTTGCCTTCTCAACAATTTCTTGGCTTCAAACTCCCATATCTCGCGAACGAATTGACCTAACCCAAAAATTCCTATTGCATCTGAAAGTAGAAGCTCGCCCGATTACAACGGTATGTGTATTTTTTCCCTAGGCCATTCTGGTTAAGCGTTCGGAGCAGCAGAATTGTGAAAAATTTTTTGCCTTCTCAACCATTTCTCGTCTTCAAACTCCCATATCTCGCGAACGGATTGACCTAACCTAAAAATTCCTATTGCATCTGAAAGTAGAAACTCGCCCGATTACAACGGTATGTGTATTTTTTCCCTAGGCCACTCAAGTTAAGCGTTTGGAGCAGCAGAATTGCGAAAAATTTTTTGCCTTCTCAACCATTTCTTGTCTTGAAACTCCCATATCTCGCGAACGGATTGATCTAACCCAAAAATTCCTATTGCATCTGAAAGTAGAAACTCGCCCGATTACAACGGTATGTGTATTTTTTCCCTAGGCCGTTCTGGTTAAGCGTTTGGAGCAGCAGAATTGCGAAAAATTTTTTGCCTTCTCAACCATTTCTTGGCTTCAAACTGCCATATCTCTCGAACGGATTGACATAACGCAAAAATTCCTATTGCATCTGAAAGTAGAAACTCGCCCGATTACAACGGTATGTGTATTTTTTCCCTAGGCCATTCTGGTTAAGCGTTTGGAGCAGCAGAATTGCGAAAAATTTTTTGCCTTCTCAACCATTTCTTGGCTTCAAAGTCCCATATCTCGCGAACGGATTGACCTAACCCAAAAATTCCTATTGCATCTGAAAGTAGAAACTCGCCCGATTACAACGGTATGTGTATTTTTTCCCTAGGCCATTCTGGTTAAGCGTTTGGAGCAGCAGAATTGCGAAAAATTGTTTGCCTTCTCAACAATTTCTTGGCTTCAAACTCCCATATCTCGCGAACGAATTGACCTAACCCAAAAATTCCTATTGCATCTGAAAGTAGAAATTCGCCCGATTACAACGGTATGTGTATTGTTTCCCTAGGCCATTCTGGTTAAGCGTTTGGAGCAGCAGAACTGCGAAAAATTTGTTGTCTTCTCAACCATTTCTTAGCTTCAAACTCCCATATCTCGCGAACGGATTGACCTAAACCAAAAATTCCTGTTGCATCTGAAAGTAGAAGCTCGCCCGATTACAACGGTATGTGTATTTTTTCCCTAGGCCATTCTGGTTAAGCGTTCGGAGCAGCAGAATTGCGAAAAATTTTTTGCCTTCTCAACCATTTCTTGTCTTCAAACTCCCATATCTCGCGAACGGATTGACCTAACCCAAAAATTCCTATTGCATCTGAAAGTAGAAACTCGCCCGATTACAACGGTATGTGTATTTTTTCCCTAGGGCATTCAAGTTAAGCGTTTGGAGCAGCAGAATTGCGAAAAATTTTTTGCCTTCTCAACCATTTCTTGTCTTGAAACTCCCATATCTCGCGAACGGATTGATCTAACCCAAAAATTCCTATTGCATCTGAAAGTAGAAACTCGCCCGATTACAACGGTATGTGTATTTTTTCCCTAGGCCATTCTGGTTAAGCGTTTGGAGCAGCAGAATTGCGAAAAATTGTTTGCCTTCTCAACAATTTCTTGGCTTCAAACTCCCATATCTCGCGAACGAATTGACCTAACCCAAAAATTCCTATTGCATCTGAAAGTAGAAACTCGCCCGATTACAACGGTATGTGTATTGTTTCCCTAGGCCATTCTGGTTAAGCGTTTGGAGCAGCAGAACTGCGAAAAATTTGTTGTCTTCTCAACCATTTCTTAGCTTCAAACTCCCATATCTCGCGAACGGATTGACCTAAACCAAAAATTCCTGTTGCATCTGAAAGTAGAAGCCCGCCCGATTACAACGGTATGTGTATTTTTTCCCTTGGCCATTCTGGTTAAGCGTTCGGAGCAGCAGAATTGCGAAAAATTTTTTGCCTTCTCAACCATTTCTTGTCTTCAAACTCCCATATCTCGCGAACGGATTGACTTAACCCAAAAATTCCTATTGCATCTGAAAGTAGAAACTCGCCCGATTACAACGGTATGTGTATTTTTTCCCTAGGGCATTCAAGTTAAGCGTTTGGAGCAGCAGAATTGCGAAAAATTTTTTGCCTTCTCAACCATTTCTTGTCTTGAAACTCCCATATCTCGCGAACGGATTGACCTAACCCAAAAATTCCTATTGCATCTGAAAGTAGAAACTTGCCCGATCACAACGGTATGTGTATTTTTTCCCTAGGCCATTCTAGTTAAGCGTTTGGAGCAGCAGAATTGCGAAAAATTTTTTGCCTTCTCAACCATTTCTTGTCTTGAAACTCCCATATCTCGCTAACGGATTGACCTAACCCAAAAATTCCTATTGCATCTGAAAGTAGAAACTCGCCCGATTACAACGGTATGTGTATTTTTTCCCTTGGCCATTTTGTTTAAGCGTTTGGAGCAGCAGAATTGCGAGAAAGTTTTTGCCTTCTCAACCATTTCTTGGCTTCAAACTCCCATATCTCGCGAACGGATTGACCTAACCCAAAAATTCCTATTGCATCTGAAAGTAGAAGCTCGCCCGATTACAACGGTATGTGTATTTTTTCCCTAGGCCATTCTGGTTAAGCGTTTGGAGCAGCAGAAGTGCGAAAAATTTGTTGTCTTCTCAACCATTTCTTAGCTTCAAATTCCCATATCTCGCGAACGGATTGATGTAACCCAAAAATTCCTATTGCATCTGAAAGTAGAAACTCGCCCGATTACAACGGTATGTGTATTTTTTCCCTAGGCCATTCTGGTTAAGCGTTTGGAGCAGCAGAATTGCGAAAAATTTTTTGCCTTCTCAACCATTTCTTGTCTTCAAACTCCCATATCTCGCGAACGGATTGACTTAACCCAAAAATTCCTATTGCATCTGAAAGTAGAAACTCGCCCGATTACAACGGTATGTGTATTTTTTCCCTAGGGCATTCAAGTTAAGCGTTTGGAGCAGCAGAATTGCGAAAAATTTTTTGCCTTCTCAACCATTTCTTGTCTTGAAACTCCCATATCTCGCGAACGGATTGACCTAACCCAAAAATTCCTATTGCATCTGAAAGTAGAAACTTGCCCGATCACAACGGTATGTGTATTTTTTCCTTAGGCCATTCTAGTTAAGCGTTTGGAGCAGCAGAATTGCGAAAAATTTTTTGCCTTCTCTACCATTTCTTGACTTCAAACTCCCATATCTCGCGAACGGATTGACCTAACCCAAAAATTCCAATTGCATCTGAAAGTAGAAACTCGCCCGATTACAACGGTATGTGTATTTTTTTCCTTGGCCATTTTGTTTAAGCGTTTGGAGCAGCAGAATTGCGAGAAAGTTTTTGCCTTCTCAACCATTTCTTGGCTTCAAACTCCCATATCTCGCGAACGGATTGACCTAACCCAAAAATTCCTATTGCATCTGAAAGTAGAAGCTCGCCCGATTACAACGGTATGTGTATTTTTTCCCTAGGCCATTCTGGTTAAGCGTTTGGAGCAGCAGAAGTGCGAAAAATTTGCTGTCTTCTCAACCATTTCTTAGCTTCAAACTCCCATATCTCGCGAACGGATTGATGTAACCCAAAAATTCCTATTGCATCTGAAAGTAGAAACTCGCCCGATTACAACGGTATGTGTATTTTTTCCCTAGGCCATTCTGGTTAAGCGTTTGGAGCAGCAGAATTGCGAAAAATTTTTTGCCTTCTCAACCATTTCTTGGCTTCAAAGTCCCATATCTCGCGAACGGATTGACCTAACCCAAAAATTCCTATTGCATCTGAAAGTAGAAACTCGCCCGATTACAACGGTATGTGTATTTTTTCCCTAGGCCATTCTGGTTAAGCGTTTGGAGCAGCAGAATTGTGAAAAATTTTTTGCCTTCTCTAACATTTCTTGGCTTCAAAGTCCCATATCTCGCGAACGGATTGACCTAACCCAAAAATTCCTATTGCATCTGAAAGTAGAAACTCGCCCGATTACAACGGTATGTGTATTTTTTCCCTAGGCCGTTCTGGTTAAGCGTTTGGAGCAGCAGAATTGCGAAAAATTTTTTGCCTTCTCATCCATTTCTTGGCTTCAAACTGCCATATCTCGCGAACGGATTGACCTAACCCAAAAATTCGTATTGCATCTGAAAGTAGAAACTCGCCCGATTACAACGGTATGTGTATTTTTTCCCTAGGCCATTCTGGTTAAGCGTTTGGATCAGCAGAATTGCGAAAAATTGTATGCCTTCTCAACCATTTCTTGGCTTCAAACTCCCATATCTCGCGAACGGATTGACCTAACCCATAAATTCCTATTGCATCTGAAAGTAGAAACTCGCCCGATTACAACGGTATGTGTATTTTTTCCCTTGGCCATTTTGGTTAAGCGTTTGGAGCAGCAGAATTGCGAAAAATTTTTTGCCTTCTCAACCATTTCTTAGCTTCAAACTCCCATATCTCGCGAACGGATTGACCTAACCCAAAAATTCCTGTTGCATCTGAAAGTAGAAACTCGCCCGATTACAACGGTATGAGTATTTTTTCCCTAGGCCATTCTGGTTAAGCGTTTGGAGCAGCAGAATTGCGAAAAATTTTTTGCCTTCTCAACCATTTCTTGTCTTCAAACTCCCATATCTCGCGAACGGATTGACCTAACCCAAAAATTCCTATTGCATCTGAAAGTAGAAACTCGCCCGATTACAACGGTATGTGTATTTTTTGCCTAGGCCATTCTGGTTAAGCGTTTGGAGCAGCAGAATTGCGAAAAATTTTTTGCCTTCTCAACCATTTCTTGTCTTCAAACTCGCATATCTCGCGAACGGATTGACCTAACCCAAAAATTCCTATTGCATCTGAAAGTAGAAACTCGCCCGATTACAACGGTATGTGTATTTTTTCCCTAGCCCATTCTGGTTAAGCGTTTGGAGCAGCAGAATTGTGGAAAATTTTTTGCCTTCTCTACCATTTCTTGGCTTCAAACTCCCATATCTCGCGAACAGACTGACCTAACCCAAAAATTCCTATTGCATCTGAAAGTAGAAACTCGCCCGATTACAACGGTATGCGTATTTTTTCCCTAGGCCATTCTGGTTAAGCGTTTGGAGCAGCAGAAGTGCGAAAAATTTGTTGTCCTCTCAACCATTTCTTAGCTTCAAACTCCAATATCTCGCGAACGGATTGACGTAACCCAAAAATTCCTATTGCATCTGAAAGTAGAAACTCGCCCGATTACAACGGTATGAGTATTTTTTCCCTAGGCCATTCTGGTTAAGCGTTTGGAGCAGCAGAATTGCGAAAAATTTTTTGCCTTCTCAACCATTTCTTGTCTTCAAACTCCCATATCTCGCGAACGGATTGACCTAACCCAAAAATTCCTATTGCATCTGAAAGTAGAAACTCGCCCGATTACAACGGTATGTGTATTTTTTCCCTAGGCCATTCTGGTTAAGCGTTTGGATCAGCAGAATTGCGAAAAATTGTATGCCTTCTCAACCATTTCTTGGCTTCAAACTCCCATATCTCGCGAACGGATTGACCTAACCCATAAATTCCTATTGCATCTGAAAGTAGAAACTCGCCCGATTACAACGGTATGTGTATTTTTTCCCTTGGCCATTTTGGTTAAGCGTTTGGAGCAGCAGAATTGCGAAAAATTTTTTGCCTTCTCAACCATTTCTTAGCTTCAAACTCCCATATCTCGCGAACGGATTGACCTAACCCAAAAATTCCTGTTGCATCTGAAAGTAGAAACTCGCCCGATTACAACGGTATGAGTATTTTTTCCCTAGGCAATTCTGGTTAAGCGTTTGGAGCAGCAGAATTGCGAAAAATTTTTTGCCTTCTCAACCATTTCTTGTCTTCAAACTCCCATATCTCGCGAACGGATTGACGTAACCCAAAAATTCCTATTGCATCTGAAAGTAGAAACTCGCCCGATTACAACGGTATGTGTATTTTTTCCCTAGCCCATTCAGGTTAAGCGTTTGGAGCAGCAGAATTGTGGAAAATTTTTTGCCTTCTCTACCATTTCTTGGCTTCAAACTCCCATATCTCGCGAACAGACTGACCTAACCCAAAAATTCCTATTGCATCTGAAAGTAGAAACTCGCCCGATTACAACGGTATGTGTATTTTTTCCCTAGGCCATTCTGGTTAAGCGTTTGGAGCAGCAGAAGTGCGAAAAATTTGTTGTCCTCTCAACCATTTCTTAGCTTCAAACTCCAATATCTCGCGAACGGATTGACGTAACCCAAAAATTCCTATTGCATCTGAAAGTAGAAACTCGCCCGATTACAACGGTATGAGTATTTTTTCCCTAGGCCATTCTGGTTAAGCGTTTGGAGCAGCAGAATTGCGAAAAATTTTTTGCCTTCTCAACCATTTCTTGTCTTCAAACTCCCATATCTCGCGAACGGATTGACCTAACCCAAAAATTCCTATTGCATCTGAAAGTAGGAACTCGCCCGATTACAACGGTATGTGCATTTTTTCCCTAGCCCATTCTGGTTAAGCGTTTGGAGCAGCAGAATTGTGGAAAATTTTTTGCCTTCTCTACCATTTCTTGGCTTCAAACTCCCATATCTCGCGAACAGACTGACCTAACCCAAAAATTCCTATTGCATCTGAAAGTAGAAACTCGCCCGATTACAACGGTAGGTGTATTTTTTCCCTAGGCCATTCTGGTTAAGCGTTTGGAGCAGCAGAAGTGCGAAAAATTTGTTGTCCTCTCAACCATTTCTTAGCTTCAAACTCCAATATCTCGCGAACGGATTGACGTAACCCAAAAATTCCTATTGCATCTGAAAGTAGAAACTCACCCGATTACAACGGTATGTGTATTTTTTCCCTAGGCAATTCTGGTTAAGCGTTTGGAGCAGCAGAATTGCGAAAAATTTTTTGCCTTCTCAACCATTTCTTGGCTTCAAAGTCCCATATCTCGCGAACGGATTGACCTAACCCAAAAATTCCTATTGCATCTGAAAGTAGAAACTCGCCCGATTACAGCGGTATGTGTATTTTTTCCCTTGGCCATTTGGTTAAGCTTTTGGAGCAGCAGAATTGCGAAAAATTTTTTGCCTTCTCAACCGTTTCTTAGCTTCAAACTCCCATATCTCGCGAACGGATGGACCTAACCCAAAAATTCCTGTTGCATCTGAAAGTAGAAACTCGCCCGATTACAACGGTATGAATATTTTTTCCCTAGGCCATTCTGGTTAAGCGTTTGGATTAGCAGAATTGCGAAAAATTTTTTGCCTTCTCAACCATTTCTTAGCTTCAAACTCCCATATCTCGCGAACGGATTGACCTAAACCAAAAATTCCTGTTGCATCTGAAAGTAGAGACTCGCCCGATTACAACGGTATGTGTATTTTTTCCCTAGGCCATTCTGGTTAAGCGTTTGGAGCAGCAGAACTGCGAAAAATTTGTTGTCTTCTCAACCATTTCTTGTCTTCAAACTCCCATATCTCGCGAACGGATTGACCTAACCCAAAAATTCCTATTGCATCTGAAAGTAGAAACTCGCCCGATTACAACGGTATGTGTATTTTTTCCCTAGGCCATTCTGGTTAAGCGTTTGGAGCAGCAGAATTGCGAAAAATTTTTTGCCTTCTCAACCATTTCTTGGCTTCAAAGTCCCATATCTCGCGAACGGATTGACCTATCCCAAGAATTCCTATTGCATCTGAAAGTAGAAACTCGCCCGATTACAACGGTATGTGTATTTTTTCCCTAGGCCATTCTGGTTAACCGTTTGGAGCAGCAGAATTGCGAAAAATTGTTTGCCTTCTCAACCATTTCTTGGCTTCAAACTGCCATATCTCTCGAACGGATTGACATAACGCAAAAATTCCTATTGCATCTGAAAGTAGAAACTCGCCCGATTACAACGGTATGTGTATTTTTTCCCTAGGCCATTCTGGTTAAGCGTTTGGAGCAGCAGAATTGCGAAAAATTGTTTGCCTTCTCAACAATTTCTTGGCTTCAAACTCCCATATCTCGCGAACGAATTGACCTAACCCAAAAATTCGTATTGCATCTGAAAGTAGAAACTCGCCCGATTTCAACGGTATGTGTATTGTTTCCCTAGGCCATTCTGGTTAAGCGTTTGGAGCAGCAGAACTGCGAAAAATTTGTTGTCTTCTCAACCATTTCTTAGCTTCAAACTCCCATATCTCGCGAACGGATTGACCTAAACCAAAAATTCCTGTTGCATCTGAAAGTAGAGACTCGCCCGATTACAACGGTATGTGTATTTTTTCCCTAGGCCATTCTGGTTAAGCGTTTGGAGCAGCAGAACTGCGAAAAATTTGTTGTCTTCTCAACCATTTCTTAGCTTCAAACTCCCATATCTCGCGAACGGATTGACCTAAACCAAAAATTCCTGTTGCATCTGAAAGTAGAAACTCGCCCGATTACAACGGTATGCGTATTTTTTCCCTAGGCCATTCTGGTTAAGCGTTCGGAGCAGCAGAATTACGAAAAATTTGTTGTCTTCTCAACCATTTCTTAGCTTCAAACTCCCATATCTCGCGAACGGATTGACCTAAACCAAAAATTCCTGTTGCATCTGAAAGTAGAAACTCGCCCGATTACAACGGTATGTGTATTTTTTCCCTAGGCCATTCTAGTTAAGCGTTTGGAGCAGCAGAATTGCGAAAAATTTTTTGCCTTCTCAACCATTTCTTGTCTTGAAACTCCCATATCTCGCGAACGGATTGACCTAACCCAAAAATTCCTATTGCATCTGAAAGTAGAAACTCGCCCGATTACAACGGTATGTGTATTTTTTCCCTAGGGCATTCAAGTTAAGCGTTTGGAGCAGCAGAATTGCGAAAAATTTTTTGCCTTCTCAACCATTTCTTGTCTTGAAACTCCCATATCTCGCGAACGGATTGACCCAACCCAAAAATTCCTCTTGCATCTGAAAGTAGAAACTCGCCCGATTACAACGGTATGTGTATTTTTTCCCTAGGCCATTCTGGTTAAGCGTTTGGAGCAGCAGAATTGCGAAAAATTTTTTGCCTTCTCAACCATTTCTTGGCTTCAAAGTCCCATATCTCGCGAACGGATTGACCTATCCCAAAAATTCCTATTGCATCTGAAAGTAGAAACTCGCCCAATTACAACGGTATGTGTATTTTTTCCCTAGGCCATTCTGGTTAAGCGTTTGGAGCAGCAGAATTGCGAAAAATTTTTTGCCTTCTCAACCATTTCTTGTCTTCAAACTCCCATATCTCGCGAACGGATTGACCTAACCCAAAAATTCCTATTGCATCTGAAAGTAGGAACTCGCCCGATTACAACGGTATGTGCATTTTTTCCCTAGCCCATTCTGGTTAAGCGTTTGGAGCAGCAGAATTGTGGAAAATTTTTTGCCTTCTCTACCATTTCTTGGCTTCAAACTCCCATATCTCGCGAACAGACTGACCTAACCCAAAAATTCCTATTGCATCTGAAAGTAGAAACTCGCCCGATTACAACGGTAGGTGTATTTTTTCCCTAGGCCATTCTGGTTAAGCGTTTGGAGCAGCAGAAGTGCGAAAAATTTGTTGTCCTCTCAACCATTTCTTAGCTTCAAACTCCAATATCTCGCGAACGGATTGACGTAACCCAAAAATTCCTATTGCATCTGAAAGTAGAAACTCACCCGATTACAACGGTATGTGTATTTTTTCCCTAGGCAATTCTGGTTAAGCGTTTGGAGCAGCAGAATTGCGAAAAATTTTTTGCCTTCTCAACCATTTCTTGGCTTCAAAGTCCCATATCTCGCGAACGGATTGACCTAACCCAAAAATTCCTATTGCATCTGAAAGTAGAAACTCGCCCGATTACAGCGGTATGTGTATTTTTTCCCTTGGCCATTTGGTTAAGCTTTTGGAGCAGCAGAATTGCGAAAAATTTTTTGCCTTCTCAACCATTTCTTAGCTTCAAACTCCCATATCTCGCGAACGGATGGACCTAACCCAAAAATTCCTGTTGCATCTGAAAGTAGAAACTCGCCCGATTACAACGGTATGAATATTTTTTCCCTAGGCCATTCTGGTTAAGCGTTTGGATTAGCAGAATTGCGAAAAATTTTTTGCCTTCTCAACCATTTCTTAGCTTCAAACTCCCATATCTCGCGAACGGATTGACCTAAACCAAAAATTCCTGTTGCATCTGAAAGTAGAGACTCGCCCGATTACAACGGTATGTGTATTTTTTCCCTAGGCCATTCTGGTTAAGCGTTTGGAGCAGCAGAACTGCGAAAAATTTGTTGTCTTCTGAACCATTTCTTGTCTTCAAACTCCCATATCTCGCGAACGGATTGACCTAACCCAAAAATTCCTATTGCATCTGAAAGTAGAAACTCGCCCGATTACAACGGTATGTGTATTTTTTCCCTAGGCCATTCTGGTTAAGCGTTTGGAGCAGCAGAATTGCGAAAAATTTTTTGCCTTCTCAACCATTTCTTGGCTTCAAAGTCCCATATCTCGCGAACGGATTGACCTATCCCAAGAATTCCTATTGCATCTGAAAGTAGAAACTCGCCCGATTACAACGGTATGTGTATTTTTTCCCTAGGCCATTCTGGTTAACCGTTTGGAGCAGCAGAATTGCGAAAAATTGTTTGCCTTCTCAACCATTTCTTGGCTTCAAACTGCTATATCTCTCGAACGGATTGACATAACGCAAAAATTCCTATTGCATCTGAAAGTAGAAACTCGCCCGATTACAACGGTATGTGTATTTTTTCCCTAGGCCATTCTGGTTAAGCGTTTGGAGCAGCAGAATTGCGAAAAATTGTTTGCCTTCTCAACAATTTCTTGGCTTCAAACTCCCATATCTCGCGAACGAATTGACCTAACCCAAAAATTCGTATTGCATCTGAAAGTAGAAACTCGCCCGATTTCAACGGTATGTGTATTGTTTCCCTAGGCCATTCTGGTTAAGCGTTTGGAGCAGCAGAACTGCGAAAAATTTGTTGTCTTCTCAACCATTTCTTAGCTTCAAACTCCCATATCTCGCGAACGGATTGACCTAAACCAAAAATTCCTGTTGCATCTGAAAGTAGAGACTCGCCCGATTACAACGGTATGTGTATTTTTTCCCTAGGCCATTCTGGTTAAGCGTTTGGAGCAGCAGAACTGCGAAAAATTTGTTGTCTTCTCAACCATTTCTTAGCTTCAAACTCCCATATCTCGCGAACGGATTGACCTAAACCAAAAATTCCTGTTGCATCTGAAAGTAGAAACTCGCCCGATTACAACGGTATGCGTATTTTTTCCCTAGGCCATTCTGGTTAAGCGTTCGGAGCAGCAGAATTACGAAAAATTTGTTGTCTTCTCAACCATTTCTTAGCTTCAAACTCCCATATCTCGCGAACGGATTGACCTAAACCAAAAATTCCTGTTGCATCTGAAAGTAGAAACTCGCCCGATTACAACGGTATGTGTATTTTTTCCCTAGGCCATTCTAGTTAAGCGTTTGGAGCAGCAGAATTGCGAAAAATTTTTTGCCTTCTCAACCATTTCTTGTCTTGAAACTCCCATATCTCGCGAACGGATTGACCTAACCCAAAAATTCCTATTGCATCTGAAAGTAGAAACTCGCCCGATTACAACGGTATGTGTATTTTTTCCCTAGGGCATTCAAGTTAAGCGTTTGGAGCAGCAGAATTGCGAAAAATTTTTTGCCTTCTCAACCATTTCTTGTCTTGAAACTCCCATATCTCGCGAACGGATTGACCCAACCCAAAAATTCCTCTTGCATCTGAAAGTAGAAACTCGCCCGATTACAACGGTATGTGTATTTTTTCCCTAGGCCATTCTGGTTAAGCGTTTGGAGCAGCAGAATTGCGAAAAATTTTTTGCCTTCTCAACCATTTCTTGGCTTCAAAGTCCCATATCTCGCGAACGGATTGACCTATCCCAAAAATTCCTATTGCATCTGAAAGTAGAAACTCGCCCAATTACAACGGTATGTGTATTTTTTCCCTAGGCCATTCTGGTTAAGCGTTTGGAGCAGCAGAATTGCGAAAAATTGTTTGCCTTCTCAACCATTTCTTGGCTTCAAACTGCCATATCTCTCGAACGGATTGACATAACGCAAAAATTCCTATTGCATCTGAAAGTAGAAACTCGCCCGATTACAACGGTATGTGTATTTTTTCCCTAGGCCATTCTGGTTAAGCGTTTGGAGCAGCAGAATTGCGAAAAATTGTTTGCCTTCTCAACCATTTCTTAGTTTCAAACTCCCATATCTCGCGAACGGATTGACCTAACCCAAAAATTCCTATTGCATCTGAAAGTAGAAACCCGCCCGATTACAACGGTATGTGTATTTTTTCCCTAGGGCATTCAAGTTAAGCGTTTGGAGCAGCAGAATTGCGAAAAATTTTTTGCCTTCTCAACCATTTCTTGTCTTGAAACTCCCATATCTCACGAACGGATTGACCCAACCCAAAAATTCCTATTGCATCTGAAAGTAGAAACTCGCCCGATTACAACGGTATGTGTATTTTTTCCCTAGGCCGTTCTGGTTAAGCGTTTGGAGCAGCAGAATTGCGAAAAATTTTTTGCCTTCTCAACCATTTCTTTGCTTCAAACTGCCATATCTCTCGAACGGATTGACATAACGCAAAAATTCCTATTGCATCTGAAAGTAGAAACTCGCCCGATTACAACGGTATGTGTATTTTTTCCCTAGGCCATTCTGGTTAAGCGTTTGGAGCAGCAGAATTGCGAAAAATTTTTTGCCTTCTCAACCATTTTTTGGCTTCAAAGTCCCATATCTCGCGAACGGATTGACCAATCCCAAAAATTCCTATTGCATCTGAAAGTAGAAACTCGCCCGATTACAACGGTATGTGTATTTTTTCCCTAGGCCATTCTGGTTAAGCGTTTGGAGCAGCAGAATTGCGAAAAATTGTTTGCCTTCTCAACAATTTCTTGGCTTCAAACTACCATATCTCGCGAACGGATTGACCTAACCCAAAAATTCCTATTGCATCTGAAAGTAGAAACTCGCCCGATTACAACGGTATGTGTATTGTTTCCCTAGGCCATTCTGGTTAAGCGTTTGGAGCAGCAGAACTGCGAAAAATTTGTTGTCTTCTCAACCATTTCTTAGCTTCAAACTCCCATATCTCGCGAACGGATTGACCTAAACCAAAAATTCCTGTTGCATCTGAAAGTAGAGACTCGCCCGATTACAACGGTATGTGTATTTTTTCCCTAGGCCATTCTGGTTAAGCGTTTGGAGCAGCAGAAGTGCGAAAAATTTGTTGTCTTCTCAACCATTTCTTAGCTTCAAATTCCCATATCTCGCGAACGGATTGATGTAACCCAAAAATTCCTATTGCATCTGAAAGTAGAAACTCGCCCGATTACAACGGTATGTGTATTTTTTCCCTAGGCCATTCTGGTTAAGCGTTTGGATCAGCAGAATTGCGAAAAATTGTATGCCTTCTCAACCATTTCTTGGCTTCAAACTCCCATATCTCGCGAACCGATTGACCTAACCCATAAATTCCTATTGCATCTGAAAGTAGAAACTCGCCCGATTACAACGGTATATGTATTTTTTCCCTAGGCCATTCTGGTTAAGCGTTTGGAGCAGCAGAAATGCGAAATATTTGTTGTCTTCTCAACCATTTCTTGTCTTCAAACTCCCATATCTCGCGAACGGATTGACCTAACCCAAAAATTCCTATTGCATCTGAAAGTAGAAACTCGCCCGATTACAACGGTATGTGTATTTTTTCCCTAGGCCATTCTGGTTAAGCGTTTGGAGCAGCAGAATTGCGAAAAATTGTTTGCCTTCTCAACCATTTCTTGGCTTCAAACTGCCATATCTCTCTAACGGATTGACATAACGCAAAAATTCCTATTGCATCTGAAAGTAGAAACTCGCCCGATTACAACGGTATGTGTATTTTTTCCCTAGGCCATTCTGGTTAAGCGTTTGGAGCAGCAGAATTGCGAAAAATTTTTTGCCTTCTCAACCATTTCTTGGCTTCAAAGTCCCATATCTCGCGAACGGATTGACCTATCCCAAAAATTCCTATTGCATCTGAAAGTAGAAACTCGCCCGATTACAACGGTATGTGTATTTTTTCCCTAGGCCATTCTGGTTAAGCGTTTGGAGCAGCAGAATTGCGAAAAATTGTTTGCCTTCTCAACAATTTCTTGGCTTCAAACTCCCATATCTCGCGAACGAATTGACCTAACCCAAAAATTCGTATTGCATCTGAAAGTAGAAACTCGCCCGATTTCAACGGTATGTGTATTGTTTCCCTAGGCCATTCTGGTTAAGCGTTTGGAGCAGCAGAACTGCGAAAAATTTGTTGTCTTCTCAACCATTTCTTAGCTTCAAACTCCCATATCTCGCGAACGGATTGACCTAAACCAAAAATTCCTGTTGCATCTGAAAGTAGAGACTCGCCCGATTACAACGGTATGTGTATTTTTTCCCTAGGCCATTCTGGTTAAGCGTTTGGAGCAGCAGAACTGCGAAAAATTTTTTGCCTTCTCTACCATTTCTTGGCTTCAAACTCCCATATCTCGCGAACAGACTGACCTAACCCAAAAATTCCTATTGCATCTGAAAGTAGAAACTCGCCCGATTACAACGGTAGGTGTATTTTTTCCCTAGGCCATTCTGGTTAAGCGTTTGGAGCAGCAGAAGTGCGAAAAATTTGTTGTCCTCTCAACCATTTCTTAGCTTCAAACTCCAATATCTCGCGAACGGATTGACGTAACCCAAAAATTCCTATTGCATCTGAAAGTAGAAACTCGCCCGATTACAGCGGTATGTGTATTTTTTCCCTTGGCCATTTGGTTAAGCTTTTGGAGCAGCAGAATTGCGAAAAATTTTTTGCCTTCTCAACCATTTCTTAGATTCAAACTCCCATATCTCGCGAACGGATGGACCTAACCCAAAAATTCCTGTTGCATCTGAAAGTAGAAACTCGCCCGATTACAACGGTATGAATATTTTTTCCCTAGGCCATTCTGGTTAAGCGTTTGGATTAGCAGAATTGCGAAAAATTTTTTGCCTTCTCAACCATTTCTTAGCTTCAAACTCCCATATCTCGCGAACGGATTGACCTAAACCAAAAATTCCTGTTGCATCTGAAAGTAGAGACTCGCCCGATTACAACGGTATGTGTATTTTTTCCCTAGGCCATTCTGGTTAAGCGTTTGGAGCAGCAGAACTGCGAAAAATTTGTTGTCTTCTCAACCATTTCTTGTCTTCAAACTCCCATATCTCGCGAACGGATTGACCTAACCCAAAAATTCCTATTGCATCTGAAAGTAGGAACTCGCCCGATTACAACGGTATGTGTATTTTTTCCCTAGGCCATTCTGGTTAAGCGTTTGGAGCAGCAGAATTGCGAAAAATTTTTTGCCTTCTCAACCATTTCTTGGCTTCAAAGTCCCATATCTCGCGAACGGATTGACCTATCCCAAACATTCCTATTGCATCTGAAAGTAGAAACTCGCCCGATTACAACGGTATGTGTATTTTTTCCCTAGGCCATTCTGGTTAAGCGTTTGGAGCAGCAGAATTGCGAAAAATTGTTTGCCTTCTCAACAATTTCTTGGCTTCAAACTCCCATATCTCGCGAACGAATTGACCTAACCCAAAAATTCGTATTGCATCTGAAAGTAGAAACTCGCCCGATTTCAACGGTATGTGTATTGTTTCCCTAGGCCATTCTGGTTAAGCGTTTGGAGCAGCAGAACTGCGAAAAATTTGTTGTCTTCTCAACCATTTCTTAGCTTCAAACTCCCATATCTCGCGAACGGATTGACCTAAACCAAAAATTCCTGTTGCATCTGAAAGTAGAGACTCGCCCGATTACAACGGTATGTGTATTTTTTCCCTAGGCCATTCTGGTTAAGCGTTTGGAGCAGCAGAACTGCGAAAAATTTGTTGTCTTCTCAACCATTTCTTAGCTTCAAACTCCCATATCTCGCGAACGGATTGACCTAAACCAAAAATTCCTGTTGCATCTGAAAGTAGAAACTCGCCCGATTACAACGGTATGTGTATTTTTTCCCTAGGCCATTCTGGTTAAGCGTTCGGAGCAGCAGAATTACGAAAAATTTGTTGTCTTCTCAACCATTTCTTAGCTTCAAACTCCCATATCTCGCGAACGGATTGACCTAAACCAAAAATTCCTGTTGCATCTGAAAGTAGAAACTCGCCCGATTACAACGGTATGTGAATTTTTTCCCTAGGCCATTCTAGTTAAGCGTTTGGAGCAGCAGAATTGCGAAAAATTTTTTGCCTTCTCAACCATTTCTTGTCTTGAAACTCCCATATCTCGCGAACGGATTGACCTAACCCAAAAATTCCTATTGCATCTGAAAGTAGAAACTCGCCCGATTACAACGGTATGTGTATTTTTTCCCTAGGGCATTCAAGTTAAGCGTTTGGAGCAGCAGAATTGCGAAAAATTTTTTGCCTTCTCAACCATTTCTTGTCTTGAAACTCCCATATCTCGCGAACGGATTGACCCAACCCAAAAATTCCTATTGCATCTGAAAGTAGAAACTCGCCCGATTACAACGGTATGTGTATTTTTTCCCTAGGCCATTCTGGTTAAGCGTTTGGAGCAGCAGAATTGCGAAAAATTTTTTGCCTTCTCAACCATTTCTTGGCTTCAAAGTCCCATATCTCGCGAACGGATTGACCTATCCCAAAAATTCCTATTGCATCTGAAAGTAGAAACTCGCCCAATTACAACGGTATGTGTATTTTTTCCCTAGGCCATTCTGGTTAAGCGTTTGGAGCAGCAGAATTGCGAAAAATTGTTTGCCTTCTCAACCATTTCTTGGCTTCAAACTGCCATATCTCTCGAACGGATTGACATAACGCAAAAATTCCTATTGCATCTGAAAGTAGAAACTCGCCCGATTACAACGGTATGTGTATTTTTTCCCTAGGCCATTCTGGTTAAGCGTTTGGAGCAGCAGAACTGCGAAAAATTTGTTGTCTTCTCAACCATTTCTTAGCTTCAAACTCCCATATCTCGCGAACGGATTGACCTAAACCAAAAATTCCTGTTGCATCTGAAAGTAGAGACTCGCCCGATTACAACGGTATGTGTATTTTTTCCCTAGGCCATTCTGGTTAAGCGTTCGGAGCAGCAGAATTACGAAAAATTTGTTGTCTTCTCAACCATTTCTTAGCTTCAAACTCCCATATCTCGCGAACGGATTGACCTAAACCAAAAATTCCTGTTGCATCTGAAAGTAGAAACTCGCCCGATTACAACGGTATGTGTATTTTTTCTCTAGGCCATTCTGGTTAAGCGTTTGGAGCAGCAGAACTGCGAAAAATTTGTTGTCTTCTCAACCATTTCTTAGCTTCAAACTTCCATATCTCGCGAACGGATTGACCTAAACCAAAAATTCCTGTTGCATCTGAAAGTAGAAACTCGCCCGATTACAACGGTATGTGTATTTTTTCCCTAGGCCATTCTAGTTAAGCGTTTGGAGCAGCAGAATTGCGAAAAATTTTTTGCCTTCTCAACCATTTCTTGTCTTGAAACTCCCATATCTCGCGAACGGATTGACCTAACCCAAAAATTCCTATTGCATCTGAAAGTAGAAACTCGCCCGATTACAACGGTATGTGTATTTTTTCCCTAGGGCATTCAAGTTAAGCGTTTGGAGCAGCAGAATTGCGAAAAATTTTTTGCCTTCTCAACAATTTCTTGTCTTGAAACTCCCATATCTCACGAACGGATTGACCCAACCCAAAAATTCCTATTGCATCTGAAAGTAGAAACTCGCCCGATTACAACGGTATGTGTATTTTTTCCCTAGGCCGTTCTGGTTAAGCGTTTGGAGCAGCAGAATTGCGAAAAATTTTTTGCCTTCTCAACCATTTCTTTGCTTCAAACTGCCATATCTCTCGAACGGATTGACATAACGCAAAAATTCCTATTGCATCTGAAAGTAGAAACTCGCCCGATTACAACGGTATGTGTATTTTTTCCCTAGGCCATTCTGGTTAAGCGTTTGGAGCAGCAGAATTGCGAAAAATTTTTTGCCTTCTCAACCATTTCTTGGCTTCAAAGTCCCATATCTCGCGAACGGATTCACCTAACCCAAAAATTCCTATTGCATCTGAAAGTAGAAACTCGCCCGATTACAACGGTATGTGTATTTTTTCCCTAGGCCATTCTGGTTAAGCGTTTGGAGCAGCAGAATTGTGAAAAATTTTTTGCCTTCTCTACCATTTCTTGACTTCAAACTCCCATATATCGCGAACAGATTGACCTAACCCAAAAATTCCAATTGCATCTGAAAGTAGAAACTCGCCCGATTACAACGGTATGTGTATTTTTTCCCTAGGCCATTCTGGTTAAGCGTTTGGAGCAGCAGAATTGCGAAAAATTTTTTGCCTTCTCAACAATTTCTTGGCTTCAAACTCCCATATCTCGCGAACGAATTGACCTAACCCAAAAATTCCTATTGCATCTGAAAGTAGAAACTCGCCCGATTACAACGGTATGTGTATTGTTTCCCTAGGCCATTCTGGTTAAGCGTTTGGAGCAGCAGAATTGTGAAAAATTTTTTGCCTTCTCAACCATTTCTTGGCTTCAAAGTCCCATATCTCGCGAACGGATTGACCTAACCCAAAAATTCCTATTGCATCTGAAAGTAGAAACTCGCCCGATTACAACGGTATGTGTATTTTTTCCCTTGGCCATTTTGTTTAAGCGTTTGGAGCAGCAGAATTGCGAGAAAGTTTTTGCCTTCTCAACCATTTCTTGGCTTCAAACTACCATATCTCGCGAACGGATTGACCTAACCCAAAAATTCCTATTGCATCTGAAAGTAGAAACTCGCCCGATTACAACGGTATGTGTATTTTTTCCCTTGGCCATTTTGTTTAAGCGTTTGGAGCAGCAGAATTGCGAGAAAGTTTTTGCCTTCTCAACCATTTCTTGACTTCAAACCCCCATATCTCGCGAACGGTTTGACCTAACCCAAAAATTCCTATTGCATCTGAAAGTAGAAACTCGCCCGATTACAACGGTATGTGTATTTTTTCCCTAGGCCATTCTGGTTAAGCGTTTGGAGCAGCAGAATTGCGAAAAATTGTTTGCCTTCTCAACAATTTCTTAGCTTCAAACTCCCATATCTCTCGAACGGATTGACATAACGCAAAAATTCCTATTGCATCTGAAAGTAGAAACTCGCCCGATTACAACGGTATGTGTATTTTTTCCCTAGGCCATTCTGGTTAAGCGTTTGGAGCAGCAGAATTGCGAAAAATTTTTGGCCTTCTCAACCATTTCTTGACTTCAAACCCCCATATCTCGCGAACGGTTTGACCTAACCCAAAAATTCCTATTGCATCTGAAAGTAGAAACTCGCCCGATTACAACGGTATGTGTATTTTGACCTAGGCCATTCTGGTTAAGCGTTTGGAGCAGCAGAATTGCGAAAAATTGTTTGCCTTCTCAACAATTTCTTGGCTTCAAACTCCCATATCTCGCGAACGAATTGACCTAACCCAAAAATTCCTATTGCATCTGAAAGTAGAAACTCGCCCGATTTCAACGGTATGTGTATTGTTTCCCTAGGCCATTCTGGTTAAGCGTTTGGAGCAGCAGAATTGTGAAAAATTTTTTGCCTTCTCAACCATTTCTTAGCTTCAAACTCCCATATCTCGCGAACGGATTGATGTAACCCAAAAATTCCTATTGCATCTGAAAGTAGAAACTCGCCCGATTACAACGGTATGTGTATTTTTTCCCTAGGGCATTCAAGTTAAGCGTTTGGAGCAGCAGAATTGCGAAAAATTTTTTGCCTTCTCAACCATTTCTTGTCTTGAAACTCCCATATCTCACGAACGGATTGACCCAACCCAAAAATTCTTATTGCATCTGAAAGTAGAAACTCGCCCGATTACAACGGTATGTGTATTTTTTCCCTAGGCCACTCTGGTTAAGCGTTTGGAGCAGCAGAACTGCGAAAAATTTGTTGTCTTCTCAAACATTTCTTAGCTTCAAACTCCCATATCTCGCGAACGGATTGACCTAAACCAAAAATTCCTGTTGCATCTGAAAGTAGAAACTCGCCCGATTACAACGGTATGTGTATTTTTTCCCTAGGCCATTCTAGTTAAGCGTTTGGAGCAGCAGAATTGCGAAAAATTTTTTGCCTTCTCAACCATTTCTTGTCTTGAAACTCCCATATCTCACGAACGGATTGACCCAACCCAAAAATTCCTATTGCATCTGAAAGTAGAAACTCGCCCGATTACAACGGTATGTGTATTTTTTCCCTAGGCCATTCTGGTTAAGCGTTTGGAGCAGCAGAACTGGGAAAAATTTGTTGTCTTCTCAACCATTTCTTAGCTTCAAACTCCCATATCTCGCGAACGGATTGACCTAAACCAAAAATTCCTGTTGCATCTGAAAGTAGAAACTCGCCCGATTACAACGGTATGTGTATTTTTTCCCTACGCCATTCTGGTTAAGCGTTCGGAGCAGCAGAATTACGAAAAATTTGTTGTCTTCTCAACCATTTCTTAGCTTCAAACTCCCATATCTCGCGAACGGATTGACCTAAACCAAAAATTCCTGTTGCATCTGAAAGTAGAAACTCGCCCGATTACAACGGTATGTGTATTTTTTCCCTAGGCCATTCTGGTTAAGCGTTTGGAGCAGCAGAACTGCGAAAAATTTGTTGTCTTCTCAACCATTTCTTAGCTTCAAACTCCCATATCTCGCGAACGGATTGACCTAAACCAAAAATTCCTGTTGCATCTGAAAGTAGAAACTCGCCCGATTACAACGGTATGTGTATTTTTTCCCTAGGCCATTCTAGTTAAGCGTTTGGAGCAGCAGAATTGCGAAAAATTTTTTGCCTTCTCAACCATTTCTTGTATTGAAACTCCCATATCTCGCGAACGGATTGACCTAACCCAAAAATTCCTATTGCATCTGAAAGTAGAAACTCGCCCGATTACAACGGTATGTGTATTTTTTCCCTAGGGCATTCAAGTTAAGCGTTTGGAGCAGCAGAATTGCGAAAAATTTTTTGCCCTCTCAACCATTTCTTGGCTTCAAAGTCCCATATCTCGCGAACGGATTGACCTATCCCAAAAATTCCTATTGCATCTGAAAGTAGAAACTCGCCCGATTACAACGGTATGTGTATTTTTTCCCTAGGCCATTCTGGTTAAGCGTTTGGAGCAGCAGAATTGCGAAAAATTTTTTGCCCTCTCAACCATTTCTTGGCTTCAAAGTCCCATATCTCGCGAACGGATTGACCTATCCCAAAAATTCCTATTGCATCTGAAAGTAGAAACTCGCCCGATTACAACGGTATGTGTATTTTTTCCCTAGGCCATTCTGGTTAAGCGTTTGGAGCAGCAGAATTGCGAAAAATTGTTTGCCTTCTCAACAATTTCTTGGCTTCAAACTCCCATATCTCGCGAACGAATTGACCTAACCCAAAAATTCCTATTGCATCTGAAAGTAGAAACTCGCCCGATTTCAACGGTATGTGTATTGTTTCCCTAGGCCATTCTGGCTAAGCGTTTGGAGCAGCAGATCTGCGAAAAATTTGTTGTCTTCTCAACCATTTCTTAGCTTCAAACTCCCATATCTCGCGAACGGATTGACCTAAACCAAAAATTCCTGTTGCATCTGAAAGTAGAAACTCGCCCGATTACAACGGTATGTGTATTTTTTCCCTAGGCCATTCTGGTTAAGCGTTTGGAGCAGCAGAACTGCGAAAAATTTGTTGTCTTCTCAACCATTTCTTAGCTTCAAACTCCCATATCTCGCGAACGGATTGACCTAAACCAAAAATTCCTGTTGCACCTGAAAGTAGAAACTCGCCCGATTACAACGGTATGTGTATTTTTTCCCTAGGCCATTCTGGTTAAGCGTTCGGAGCAGCAGAATTACGAAAAATTTTTTGCCTTCTCAAACATTTCTTGTCTTCAAACTCCCATATCTCGCGAACGGATCGACCTAACCCAAAAACTCCTATTGCATCTGGAAGTAGAAACTCGCCCGATTACAACGGTATGTGTATTTTTTCCCTAGGCCATTCTAGTTAAGCGTTTGGAGCAGCAGAATTGCGAAAAATTTTTTGCCTTCTCAACCATTTCTTGTCTTGAAACTCCCATATCTCGCGAACGGATTGACCTAACCCAAAAATTCCTATTGCATCTGAAAGTAGAAACTCGCCCGATTACAACGGTATGTGTATTTTTTCCCTTGGCCATTTTGTTTAAGCGTTTGGAGCAGCAGAATTGCGAGAAAGTTTTTGCCTTCTCAACCATTTCTTGGCTTCAAACTACCATATCTCGCGAACGGATTGACCTAACCCAAAAATTCCTATTGCATCTGAAAGTAGAAACTCGCCCGATTACAACGGTATGTGTATTTTTTCCCTAGGCCATTCTGGATAAGCGTTTGGAGCAGCAGAATGGTGAAAAATTTTTTGCCTTCTCAACCATTTCTTAGCTTCAAACTCCCATATCTCTCGAACGGACTGACATAACGCAAAAATTCCTATTGCATCTGAAAGTAGAAACTCGCCCGATTACAACGGTATGTGTATTTTTTCCCTAGGCCATTCTGGTTAAGCGTTTGGAGCAGCAGAACTGCGAAAAATTTGTTGTCTTCTCAACCATTTCTTAGCTTCAAACTCCCATATCTCGCGAACGGATTGACCTAAACCAAAAATTCCTGTTGCATCTGAAAGTAGAAACTCGCCCGATTACAACGGTATGTGTATTTTTTCCCTAGGCCATTCTAGTTAAGCGTTTGGAGCAGCAGAATTGCGAAAAATTTTTTGCCTTCTCAACCATTTCTTGTATTGAAACTCCCATATCTCGCGAACGGATTGACCTAACCCAAAAATTCCTATTGCATCTGAAAGTAGAAACTCGCCCGATTACAACGGTATGTGTATTTTTTCCCTAGACCGTTCTGGTTAAGCGTTTGGAGCAGCAGAATTGCGAAAAATTTTTTGCCTTCTCAACCATTTCTTTGCTTCAAACTGCCATATCTCTCGAACGGATTGACATAACGCAAAAATTCCTTTGCATCTGAAAGTAGAAACTCGCCCGATTACAACGGTATGTGTATTTTTTCCCTAGGCCATTCTGGTTAAGCGTTTGGAGCAGCAGAATTGCGAAAAATTTTTTGCCCTCTCAACCATTTCTTGGCTTCAAAGTCCCATATCTCGCGAACGGATTGACCTATCCCAAAAATTCCTATTGCATCTGAAAGTAGAAACTCGCCCGATTACAACGGTATGTGTATTTTTTCCCTAGGCCATTCTGGTTAAGCGTTTGGAGCAGCAGAATTGCGAAAAATTGTTTGCCTTCTCAACAATTTCTTGGCTTCAAACTCCCATATCTCGCGAACGAATTGACCTAACCCAAAAATTCCTATTGCATCTGAAAGTAGAAACTCGCCCGATTTCAACGGTATGTGTATTGTTTCCCTAGGCCATTCTGGTTAAGCGTTTGGAGCAGCAGAACTGCGAAAAATTTGTTGTCTTCTCAACCATTTCTTAGCTTCAAACTCCCATATCTCGCGAACGGATTGACCTAAACCAAAAATTCCTGTTGCATCTGAAAGTAGAAACTCGCCCGATTACAACGGTATGTGTATTTTTTCCCTATGCCATTCTGGTTAAGCGTTTGGAGCAGCAGAACTGCGAAAAATTTGTTGTCTTCTCAACCATTTCTTAGCTTCATACTCCCATATCTCGCGAACGGATTGACCTAAACCAAAAATTCCTGTTGCACCTGAAAGTAGAAACTCGCCCGATTACAACGGTATGTGTATTTTTTCCCTAGGCCATTCTGGTTAAGCGTTCGGAGCAGCAGAATTACGAAAAATTTTTTGCCTTCTCAAACATTTCTTGTCTTCAAACTCCCATATCTCGCGAACGGATTGACCTAACCCAAAAATTCCTATTGCATCTGGAAGTAGAAACTCGCCCGATTACAACGGTATGTGTATTTTTCCCTAGGCCATTCTAGTTAAGCGTTTGGAGCAGCAGAATTGCGAAAAATTTTTTGCCTTCTCAACCATTTCTTGTCTTGAAACTCCCATATCTCGCGAACGGATTGACCTAACCCAAAAATTCCTATTGCATCTGAAAGTAGAAACTCGCCCGATTACAACGGTATGTGTATTTTTTCCCTTGGCCATTTTGTTTAAGCGTTTGGAACAGCAGAATTGCGAGAAAGTTTTTGCCTTCTCAACCATTTCTTGGCTTCAAACTACCATATCTCGCGAACGGATTGACCTAACCCAAAAATTCCTATTGCATCTGAAAGTAGAAACTCGCCCGATTACAACGGTATGTGTATTTTTTCCCTAGGCCATTCTGGATAAGCGTTTGGAGCAGCAGAATGGTGAAAAATTTTTTGCCTTCTCAACCATTTCTTAGCTTCAAACTCCCATATCTCTCGAACGGATTGACATAACGCAAAAATTCCTATTGCATCTGAAAGTAGAAACTCGCCCGATTACAACGGTATGTGTATTTTTTCCCTAGGCCATTCTGGTTAAGCGTTTGGAGCAGCAGAATTGCGAAAAATTTTTGGCCTTCTCAACCATTTCTTGACTTCAAACCCCCATATCTCGCGAACGGTTTGACCTAAACCAAAAATTCCTATTGCATCTGAAAGTAGAAACTCGCCCGATTACAACGGTATGTGTATTTTGACCTAGGCCATTCTGGTTAAGCGTTTGGAGCAGCAGAATTGCGAAAAATTGTTTGCCTTCTCAACAATTTCTTGGCTTCAAACTCCCATATCTCGCGAACGAATTGACCTAACCCAAAAATTCCTATTGCATCTGAAAGTAGAAGCTCGCCCGATTTCAACGGTATGTGTATTGTTTCCCTAGGCCATTCTGGTTAAGCGTTTGGAGCAGCAGAATTGCGAAAAATTTGTTGTCTTCTCAACCATTTCTTGACTTCAAACTCCCATATCTCGCGAACGGATTGACCTAACCCAAAAATCCCAATTGCATCTGAAAGTAGAAACTCGCCCGATTACAACGGTATGTGTATTTTTTCCCTAGGCCATTCTGGTTAAGCGTTTGGAGCAGCAGAATTGCGAAAAATTTTTTGCCTTCTCAACAATTTCTTGGCTTCAAACTCCCATATCTCGCGAACGAATTGACCTAACCCAAAAATTCCTATTGCATCTGAAAGTAGAAACTCGCCCGATTACAACGGTATGTGTATTGTTTCCCTAGGCCATTCTAGTTAAGCGTTTGGAGCAGCAGAACTGCGAAAAATTTGTTGTCTTCTCAACCATTTCTTAGCTTCAAACTCCCATATCTCGCGAACGGATTGACCTAAACCAAAAATTCCTGTTGCATCTGAAAGTAGAAGATCGCCCGATTACAACGGTATGTGTATTTCTTCCCTAGGCCATTCTGGTTAAGCGTTCGGAGCAGCAGAATTGCGAAAAATTTTTTGCCTTCTCAACCATTTCTTGTCTTCAAACTCCCATATCTCGCGAACGGATTGACCTAACCCAAAAATTCCTATTGCATCTGAAAGTAGAAACTCGCCCGATTACAACGGTATGTGTATTTTTTCCCTAGGCCATTCAAATTAAGCGTTTGGAGCAGCAGAATTGCGAAAAATTTTTGGCCTTCTCAACCATTTCTTAGCTTCAAACTCCCATATCTCGCGAACGGATTGACCTAAACCAAAAATTCCTGTTGCATCTGAAAGTAGAAACTCGCCCGATTACAACGGTATGTGTATTTTTTCCCTAGGCCATTCTGGTTAAGCGTTTGGAGCAGCAGAACTGCGAAAAATTTGTTGTCTTCTCAACCATTTCTTAGCTTCAAACTCCCATATCTCGCGAACGGATTGACCTAAACCAAAAATTCCTGTTGCACCTGAAAGTAGAAACTCGCCCGATTACAACGGTATGTGTATTTTTTCCCTAGGCCATTCTGGTTAAGCGTTCGGAGCAGCAGAATTACGAAAAATTTTCTGCCTTCTCAAACATTTCTTGTCTTCAAACTCCCATATCTCGCGAACGGATTGACCTAACCCAAAAATTCCTATTGCATCTGGAAGTAGAAACTCGCCCGATTACAACGGTATGTGTATTTTTTCCCTAGGCCATTCTAGTTAAGCGTTTGGAGCAGCAGAATTGCGAAAAATTTTTTGCCTTCTCAACCATTTCTTGTCTTGAAACTCCCATATCTCGCGAACGGATTGACCTAACCCAAAAATTCCTATTGCATCTGAAAGTAGAAACTCGCCCGATTACAACGGTATGTGTATTTTTTCCCTTGGCCATTTTGTTTAAGCGTTTGGAGCAGCAGAATTGCGAGAAAGTTTTTGCCTTCTCAACCATTTCTTGGCTTCAAACTACCATATCTCGCGAACGGATTGACCTAACCCAAAAATTCCTATTGCATCTGAAAGTAGAAACTCGCCCGATTACAACGGTATGTGTATTTTTTCCCTAGGCCATTCTGGTTAAGCGTTTGGAGCAGCAGAATTGCGAAAAATTTTTGGCCTTCTCAACCATTTCTTGACTTCAAACCCCCATATCTCGCGAACGGTTTGACCTAACCCAAAAATTCCTATTGCATCTGAAAGTAGAAACTCGCCCGATTACAACGGTATGTGTATTTTTTCCCTAGGCCATTCTGGTTAAGCGTTTGGAGCAGCAGAATTGCGAAAAATTGTTTGCCTTCTCAACAATTTCTTAGCTTCAAACTCCCATATCTCTCGAACGGATTGACATAACGCAAAAATTCCTATTGCATCTGAAAGTAGAAACTCGCCCGATTACAACGGTATGTGTATTTTTTCCCTAGGCCATTCTGGTTAAGCGTTTGGAGCAGCAGAATTGCGAAAAATTTTTGGCCTTCTCAACCATTTCTTGACTTCAAACCCCCATATCTCGCGAACGGTTTGACCTAACCCAAAAATTCCTATTGCATCTGAAAGTAGAAACTCGCCCGATTACAACGGTATGTGTATTTTGACCTAGGCCATTCTGGTTAAGCGTTTGGAGCAGCAGAATTGCGAAAAATTGTTTGCCTTCTCAACAATTTCTTGGCTTCAAACTCCCATATCTCGCGAACGAATTGACCTAACCCAAAAATTCCTATTGCATCTGAAAGTAGAAACTCGCCCGATTTCAACGGTATGTGTATTGTTTCCCTAGGCCATTCTGGTTAAGCGTTTGGAGCAGCAGAATGCGAAAAATTTGTTGTCTTCTCAACCATTTCTTAGCTTCAAACTCCCATATCTCGCGAAGGGATTGACCTAAACCAAAAATTCCTGTTGCATCTGAAAGTAGAAACTCGCCCGATTACAACGGTATGTGTATTTTTTCTCTAGGCCATTCTGGTTAAGCGTTTGGAGCAGCAGAATTGCGAAAAATTTGTTGTCTTCTCAACCATTTCTTAGCTTCAAACTCCCATATCTCGCGAACGGATTGATGTAACCCAAAAATTCCTATTGCATCTGAAAGTAGAAACTCGCCCGATTACAACGGTATGTGTATTTTTTCCCTAGGCCATTCTGGTTAAGCGTTTGGAGCAGCAGAAGTGCGAAAAATTTGTTGTCTTCTCAACCATTTCTTAGCTTCAAACTCCCATATCTCGCGAACAGATTGATGTAACCCAAAAATTCCTATTGCATCTGAAAGTAGAAACTCGCCCGATTACAACGGTATGTGTATTTTTTCCCTAGGCCATTCTGGTTAAGCGTTTGGAGCAGCAGAATTGCGAAAAATTTTTTGCCTTCTCAACCATTTCTTGGCTTCAAAGTCCCATATCTCGCGAACGGATTGACCTAACCCAAAAATTCCTATTGCATCTGAAAGTAGAAACTCGCCCGATTACAACGGTATGTGTATTTTTTCCCTAGGCCATTCTGGTTAAGCGTTTGGAGCAGCAGAATTGTGAAAAATTTTTTGCCTTCTCTACCATTTCTTGACTTCAAACTCCCATATCTCGCGAACAGATTGACCTAACCCAAAAATTCCAATTGCATCTGAAAGTAGAAACTCGCCCGATTACAACGGTATGTGTATTTTTTCCCTAGGCCATTCTGGTTAAGCGTTTGGAGCAGCAGAATTGCGAAAAATTTTTTGCCTTCTCAACAATTTCTTGACTTCAAACTCCCATATCTCGCGAACGGATTGACCTAACCCAAAAATCCCAATTGCATCTGAAAGTAGAAACTCGCCCGATTACAACGGTATGTGTATTTTTTCCCTAGGCCATTCTGGTTAAGCGTTTGGAGCAGCAGAATTGCGAAAAATTTTTGGCCTTCTCAACCATTTCTTGACTTCAAACCCCCATATCTCGCGAACGGTTTGACCTAACCCAAAAATTCCTATTGCATCTGAAAGTAGAAACTCGCCCGATTACAACGGTATGTGTATTTTTTCCCTAGGCCATTCTGGTTAAGCGTTTGGAGCAGCAGAATTGCGAAAAATTGTTTGCCTTCTCAACAATTTCTTAGCTTCAAACTCCCATATCTCTCGAACGGATTGACATAACGCAAAAATTCCTATTGCATCTGAAAGTAGAAACTCGCCCGATTACAACGGTATGTGTATTTTTTCCCTAGGCCATTCTGGTTAAGCGTTTGGAGCAGCAGAATTGCGAAAAATTTTTGGCCTTCTCAACCATTTCTTGACTTCAAACCCCCATATCTCGCGAACGGTTTGACCTAACCCAAAAATTCCTATTGCATCTGAAAGTAGAAACTCGCCCGATTACAACGGTATGTGTATTTTGACCTAGGCCATTCTGGTTAAGCGTTTGGAGCAGCAGAATTGCGAAAAATTGTTTGCCTTCTCAACAATTTCTTGGCTTCAAACTCCCATATCTCGCGAACGAATTGACCTAACCCAAAAATTCCTATTGCATCTGAAAGTAGAAACTCGCCCGATTTCAACGGTATGTGTATTGTTTCCCTAGGCCATTCTGGTTAAGCGTTTGGAGCAGCAGAACTGCGAAAAATTTGTTGTCTTCTCAACCATTTCTTAGCTTCAAACTCCCATATCTCGCGAAGGGATTGACCTAAACCAAAAATTCCTGTTGCATCTGAAAGTAGAAACTCGCCCGATTACAACGGTATGTGTATTTTTTCTCTAGGCCATTCTGGTTAAGCGTTTGGAGCAGCAGAATTGCGAAAAATTTGTTGTCTTCTCAACCATTTCTTAGCTTCAAACTCCCATATCTCGCGAACGGATTGATGTAACCCAAAAATTCCTATTGCATCTGAAAGTAGAAACTCGCCCGATTACAACGGTATGTGTATTTTTTCCCTAGGCCATTCTGGTTAAGCGTTTGGAGCAGCAGAAGTGCGAAAAATTTGTTGTCTTCTCAACCATTTCTTAGCTTCAAACTCCCATATCTCGCGAACAGATTGATGTAACCCAAAAATTCCTATTGCATCTGAAAGTAGAAACTCGCCCGATTACAACGGTATGTGTATTTTTTCCCTAGGCCATTCTGGTTAAGCGTTTGGAGCAGCAGAATTGCGAAAAATTTTTTGCCTTCTCAACCATTTCTTGGCTTCAAAGTCCCATATCTCGCGAACGGATTGACCTAACCCAAAAATTCCTATTGCATCTGAAAGTAGAAACTCGCCCGATTACAACGGTATGTGTATTTTTTCCCTAGGCCATTCTGGTTAAGCGTTTGGAGCAGCAGAATTGTGAAAAATTTTTTGCCTTCTCTACCATTTCTTGACTTCAAACTCCCATATCTCGCGAACAGATTGACCTAACCCAAAAATTCCAATTGCATCTGAAAGTAGAAACTCGCCCGATTACAACGGTATGTGTATTTTTTCCCTAGGCCTTTCTGGTTAAGCGTTTGGAGCAGCAGAATTGCGAAAAATTTTTTGCCTTCTCAACAATTTCTTGACTTCAAACTCCCATATCTCGCGAACGGATTGACCTAACCCAAAAATCCCAATTGCATCTGAAAGTAGAAACTCGCCCGATTACAACGGTATGTGTATTTTTTCCCTAGGCCATTCTGGTTAAGCGTTTGGAGCAGCAGAATTGCGAAAAATTTTTTGCCTTCTCAACAATTTCTTGGCTTCAAACTCCCATATCTCGCGAACGAATTGACCTAACCCAAAAATTCCTATTGCATCTGAAAGTAGAAACTCGCCCGATTACAACGGTATGTGTATTGTTTCCCTAGGCCATTCTGGTTAAGCGTTTGGAGCAGCAGAATTGTGAAAAATTTTTTGCCTTCTCAACCATTTCTTGGCTTCAAAGTCCCATATCTCGCGAACGGATTGACCTAACCCAAAAATTCCTATTGCATCTGAAAGTAGAAACTCGCCCGATTACAACGGTATGTGTATTTTTTCCCTAGGCCATTCTGGTTAAGCGTTTGGGCAGCAGAATTGTGAAAAATTTTTTGCCTTCTCTACCATTTCTTGACTTCAAACTCCCATATCTCGCGAACAGATTGACCTAACCCAAAAATTCCAATTGCATCTGAAAGTAGAAGCTCGCCCGATTACAACGGTATGTGTATTTTTTCCCTAGGCCATTCTGCTTAAGCGTTTGGAGCAGCAGAATTGCGAAAAATTTTTTGCTTTCTCAACAATTTCTTGAATTCAAACTCCCATATCTCGCGAACGGATTGACCTAACCCAAAAATCCCAATTGCATCTGAAAGTAGAAACTCGCCCGATTACAACGGTATGTGTATTTTTTCCCTAGGCCATTCTGGTTAAGCGTTTGGAGCAGCAGAATTGCGAAAAATTTTTTGCCTTCTCAACAATTTCTTGGCTTCAAACTCCCATATCTCGCGAACGAATTGACCTAACCCAAAAATTCCTATTGCATCTGAAAGTAGAAACTCGCCCGATTACAACGGTATGTGTATTGTTTCCCTAGGCCATTCTGGTTAAGCGTTTGGAGCAGCAGAACTGCGAAAAATTTGTTGTCTTCTCAACCATTTCTTAGCTTCAAACTCCCATATCTCGCGAACGGATTGACCTAAACCAAAAATTCCTGTTGCATCTGAAAGTAGAAGCTCGCCCGATTACAACGGTATGTGTATTTTTTCCCTAGGCCATTCTGGTTAAGCGTTCGGAGCAGCAGAATTGCGAAAAATTTTTTGCCTTCTCAACCATTTCTTGTCTTCAAACTCCCATATCTCGCGAACGGATTGACCTAACCCAAAAATTCCTATTGCATCTGAAAGTAGAAACTCGCCCGATTACAACGGTATGTGTATTTTTTCCCTAGGCCGTTCTGGTTAAGCGTTTGGAGCAGCAGAATGGTGAAAAATTTTTTGCCTTCTCAACCATTTCTTAGCTTCAAACTCCCATATCTCTCGAACGGATTGACATAACGCAAAAATTCCTATTGCATCTGAAAGTAGAAACTCGCCCGATTACAACGGTATGTGTATTTTTTCCCTAGGCCATTCTGGTTAAGCGTTTGGAGCAGCAGAATTGCGAAAAATTTTTTGCCTTCTCAACCATTTCTTGGCTTCAAAGTCCCATATCTCGCGAACGGATTGACCTAACCCAAAAATTCCTATTGCATCTGAAAGTAGAAACTCGCCCGATTACAACGGTATGTGTATTTTTTCCCTAGGCCATTCTGGTTAAGTGTTTGGAGCAGCAGAATTGTGAAAAATTTTTTGCCTTCTCTACCATTTCTTGACTTCAAACTCCCATATCTCGCGAACGGATTGACCTAACCCAAAAATTCCAATTGCATCTGAAAGTAGAAACTCGCCCGATTACAACGGTATGTGTATTTTTTCCCTAGGCCATTCTGGTTAAGCGTTTGGAGCAGCAGAATTGCGAAAAATTTTTTGCCTTCTCAACAATTTCTTGGCTTCAAACTCCCATATCTCGCGAACGAATTGACCTAACCCAAAAATTCCTATTGCATCTGAAAGTAGAAACTCGCCCGATTACAACGGTATGTGCATTTTTTCCCTAGGCCATTCTGGTTAAGCGTTTGGAGCAGCAGAATTGCGAAAAATTTTTTGCCTTCTCAACCATTTCTTGGCTTCAAAGTCCCATATCTCGCGAACGGATAGACCTATCCCAAAAATTCCTATTGCATCTGAAAGTGGAAACTCGCCCGATTACAACGGTATGTGTATTTTTTCCCTAGGCCACTCTGGTTAAGCGTTTGGAGCAGCAGAACTGCGAAAAATTTGTTGTCTTCTCAACCATTTCTTAGCTTCAAACTCCCATATCTCGCGAACGGATTGACCTAAACCAAAAATTCCTGTTGCATCTGAAAGTAGAAACTCGCCCGATTACAACGGTATGTGTATTTTTTCCCTAGGCCATTCTAGTTAAGCGTTTGGAGCAGCAGAATTGCGAAAAATTTTTTGCCTTCTCAACCATTTCTTGTCTTGAAACTCCCATATCTCACGAACGGATTGACCCAACCCAAAAATTCCTATTGCATCTGAAAGTAGAAACTCGCCCGATTACAACGGTATGTGTATTTTTTCCCTAGGCCATTCTGGTTAAGCGTTTGGAGCAGCAGAACTGGGAAAAATTTGTTGTCTTCTCAACCATTTCTTAGCTTCAAACTCCCATATCTCGCGAACGGATTGACCTAAACCAAAAATTCCTGTTGCATCTGAAAGTAGAAACTCGCCCGATTACAACGGTATGTGTATTTTTTCCCTACGCCATTCTGGTTAAGCGTTCGGAGCAGCAGAATTACGAAAAATTTGTTGTCTTCTCAACCATTTCTTAGCTTCAAACTCCCATATCTCGCGAACGGATTGACCTAAACCAAAAATTCCTGTTGCATCTGAAAGTAGAAACTCGCCCGATTACAACGGTATGTGTATTTTTTCCCTAGGCCATTCTGGTTAAGCGTTTGGAGCAGCAGAACTGCGAAAAATTTGTTGTCTTCTCAACCATTTCTTAGCTTCAAACTCCCATATCTCGCGAACGGATTGACCTAAACCAAAAATTCCTGTTGCATCTGAAAGTAGAAACTCGCCCGATTACAACGGTATGTGTATTTTTTCCCTAGGACATTCTAGTTAAGCGTTTGGAGCAGCAGAATTGCGAAAAATTTTTTGCCTTCTCAACCATTTCTTGTATTGAAACTCCCATATCTCGCGAACGGATTGACCTAACCCAAAAATTCCTATTGCATCTGAAAGTAGAAACTCGCCCGATTACAACGGTATGTGTATTTTTTCCCTAGGGCATTCAAGTTAAGCGTTTGGAGCAGCAGAATTGCGAAAAATTTTTTGCCCTCTCAACCATTTCTTGGCTTCAAAGTCCCATATCTCGCGAACGGATTGACCTATCCCAAAAATTCCTATTGCATCTGAAAGTAGAAACTCGCCCGATTACAACGGTATGTGTATTTTTTCCCTAGGCCATTCTGGTTAAGCGTTTGGAGCAGCAGAATTGCGAAAAATTTTTTGCCCTCTCAACCATTTCTTGGCTTCAAAGTCCCATATCTCGCGAACGGATTGACCTATCCCAAAAATTCCTATTGCATCTGAAAGTAGAAACTCGCCCGATTACAACGGTATGTGTATTTTTTCCCTAGGCCATTCTGGTTAAGCGTTTGGAGCAGCAGAATTGCGAAAAATTGTTTGCCTTCTCAACCATTTCTTAGCTTCAAACTCCCATATCTCGCGAACGGATTGACCTAAACCAAAAATTCCTGTTGCATCTGAAAGTAGAAACTCGCCCGATTACAACGGTATGTGTATTTTTTCCCTAGGCCATTCTGGTTAAGCGTTCGGAGCAGCAGAATTACGAAAAATTTTTTGCCTTCTCAAACATTTCTTGTCTTCAAACTCCCATATCTCGCGAACGGATCGACCTAACCCAAAAACTCCTATTGCATCTGGAAGTAGAAACTCGCCCGATTACAACGGTATGTGTATTTTTTCCCTAGGCCATTCTAGTTAAGCGTTTGGAGCAGCAGAATTGCGAAAAATTTTTTGCCTTCTCAACCATTTCTTGTCTTGAAACTCCCATATCTCGCGAACGGATTGACCTAACCCAAAAATTCCTATTGCATCTGAAAGTAGAAACTCGCCCGATTACAACGGTATGTGTATTTTTTCCCTTGGCCATTTTGTTTAAGCGTTTGGAGCAGCAGAATTGCGAGAAAGTTTTTGCCTTCTCAACCATTTCTTGGCTTCAAACTACCATATCTCGCGAACGGATTGACCTAACCCAAAAATTCCTATTGCATCTGAAAGTAGAAACTCGCCCGATTACAACGGTATGTGTATTTTTTCCCTAGGCCATTCTGGTTAAGCGTTCGGAGCAGCAGAACTGCGAAAAATTTGTTGTCTTCTCAACCATTTCTTAGCTTCAAACTCCCATATCTCGCGAACGGATTGACCTAAACCAAAAATTCCTGTTGCATCTGAAAGTAGAAACTCGCCCGATTACAACGGTATGTGTATTTTTTCCCTAGGCCATTCTAGTTAAGCGTTTGGAGCAGCAGAATTGCGAAAAATTTTTTGCCTTCTCAACCATTTCTTGTATTGAAACTCCCATATCTCGCGAACGGATTGACCTAACCCAAAAATTCCTATTGCATCTGAAAGTAGAAACTCGCCCGATTACAACGGTATGTGTATTTTTTCCCTAGACCGTTCTGGTTAAGCGTTTGGAGCAGCAGAATTGCGAAAAATTTTTTGCCTTCTCAACCATTTCTTTGCTTCAAACTGCCATATCTCTCGAACGGATTGACATAACGCAAAAATTCCTTTGCATCTGAAAGTAGAAACTCGCCCGATTACAACGGTATGTGTATTTTTTCCCTAGGCCATTCTGGTTAAGCGTTTGGAGCAGCAGAATTGCGAAAAATTTTTTGCCCTCTCAACCATTTCTTGGCTTCAAAGTCCCATATCTCGCGAACGGATTGACCTATCCCAAAAATTCCTATTGCATCTGAAAGTAGAAACTCGCCCGATTACAACGGTATGTGTATTTTTTCCCTAGGCCATTCTGGTTAAGCGTTTGGAGCAGCAGAATTGCGAAAAATTGTTTGCCTTCTCAACAATTTCTTGGCTTCAAACTCCCATATCTCGCGAACGAATTGACCTAACCCAAAAATTCCTATTGCATCTGAAAGTAGAAACTCGCCCGATTTCAACGGTATGTGTATTGTTTCCCTAGGCCATTCTGGTTAAGCGTTTGGAGCAGCAGAACTGCGAAAAATTTGTTGTCTTCTCAACCATTTCTTAGCTTCAAACTCCCATATCTCGCGAACGGATTGACCTAAACCAAAAATTCCTGTTGCATCTGAAAGTAGAAACTCGCCCGATTACAACGGTATGTGTATTTTTTCCCTAGGCCATTCTGGTTAAGCGTTTGGAGCAGCAGAACTGCGAAAAATTTGTTGTCTTCTCAACCATTTCTTAGCTTCAAACTCCCATATCTCGCGAACGGATTGACCTAAACCAAAAATTCCTGTTGCACCTGAAAGTAGAAACTCGCCCGATTACAACGGTATGTGTATTTTCTCCCTAGGCCATTCTGGTTAAGCGTTCGGAGCAGCAGAATTACGAAAAATTTTTTGCCTTCTCAAACATTTCTTGTCTTCAAAGTCCCATATCTCGCGAACGGATTGACCTAACCCAAAAATTCCTATTGCATCTGGAAGTAGAAACTCGCCCGATTACAACGGTATGTGTATTTTTCCCTAGGCCATTCTAGTTAAGCGTTTGGAGCAGCAGAATTGCGAAAAATTTTTTGCCTTCTCAACCATTTCTTGTCTTGAAACTCCCATATCTCGCGAACGGATTGACCTAACCCAAAAATTCCTATTGCATCTGAAAGTAGAAACTCGCCCGATTACAACGGTATGTGTATTTTTTCCCTTGGCCATTTTGTTTAAGCGTTTGGAGCAGCAGAATTGCGAGAAAGTTTTTGCCTTCTCAACCATTTCTTGGCTTCAAACTACCATATCTCGCGAACGGATTGACCTAACCCAAAAATTCCTATTGCATCTGAAAGTAGAAACTCGCCCGATTACAACGGTATGTGTATTTTTTCCCTAGGCCATTCTGGATAAGCGTTTGGAGCAGCAGAATGGTGAAAAATTTTTTGCCTTCTCAACCATTTCTTAGCTTCAAACTCCCATATCTCTCGAACGGATTGACATAACGCAAAAATTCCTATTGCATCTGAAAGTAGAAACTCGCCCGATTACAACGGTATGTGTATTTTTTCCCTAGGCCATTCTGGTTAAGCGTTTGGAGCAGCAGAATTGCGAAAAATTTTTGGCCTTCTCAACCATTTCTTGACTTCAAACCCCCATATCTCGCGAACGGTTTGACCTAAACCAAAAATTCCTATTGCATCTGAAAGTAGAAACTCGCCCGATTACAACGGTATGTGTATTTTGACCTAGGCCATTCTGGTTAAGCGTTTGGAGCAGCAGAATTGCGAAAAATTGTTTGCCTTCTCAACAATTTCTTGGCTTCAAACTCCCATATCTCGCGAACGAATTGACCTAACCCAAAAATTCCTATTGCATCTGAAAGTAGAAGCTCGCCCGATTTCAACGGTATGTGTATTGTTTCCCTAGGCCATTCTGGTTAAGCGTTTGGAGCAGCAGAATTGCGAAAAATTTGTTGTCTTCTCAACCATTTCTTGACTTCAAACTCCCATATCTCGCGAACGGATTGACCTAACCCAAAAATCCCAATTGCATCTGAAAGTAGAAACTCGCCCGATTACAACGGTATGTGTATTTTTTCCCTAGGCCATTCTGGTTAAGCGTTTGGAGCAGCAGAATTGCGAAAAATTTTTTGCCTTCTCAACAATTTCTTGGCTTCAAACTCCCATATCTCGCGAACGAATTGACCTAACCCAAAAATTCCTATTGCATCTGAAAGTAGAAACTCGCCCGATTACAACGGTATGTGTATTGTTTCCCTAGGCCATTCTGGTTAAGCGTTTGGAGCAGCAGAACTGCGAAAAATTTGTTGTCTTCTCAACCATTTCTTAGCTTCAAACTCCCATATCTCTCGAACGGATTGACATAACGCAAAAATTCCTATTGCATCTGAAAGTAGAAACTCGCCCGATTACAACGGTATGTGTATTTTTTCCCTAGGCCATTCTGGTTAAGCGTTTGGAGCAGCAGAATTGCGAAAAATTTTTGGCCTTCTCAACCATTTCTTGACTTCAAACCCCCATATCTCGCGAACGGTTTGACCTAAACCAAAAATTCCTATTGCATCTGAAAGTAGAAACTCGCCCGATTACAACGGTATGTGTATTTTTTCCCTTGGCCATTTTGTTTAAGCGTTTGGAGCAGCAGAATTGCGAGAAAGTTTTTGCCTTCTCAACCATTTCTTGGCTTCAAACTACCATATCTCGCGAACGGATTGACCTAACCCAAAAATTCCTATTGCATCTGAAAGTAGAAACTCGCCCGATTACAACGGTATGTGTATTTTTTCCCTAGGCCATTCTGGTTAAGCGTTCGGAGCAGCAGAACTGCGAAAAATTTGTTGTCTTCTCAACCATTTCTTAGCTTCAAACTCCCATATCTCGCGAACGGATTGACCTAAACCAAAAATTCCTGTTGCATCTGAAAGTAGAAACTCGCCCGATTACAACGGTATGTGTATTTTTTCCCTAGGCCATTCTAGTTAAGCGTTTGGAGCAGCAGAATTGCGAAAAATTTTTTGCCTTCTCAACCATTTCTTGTATTGAAACTCCCATATCTCGCGAACGGATTGACCTAACCCAAAAATTCCTATTGCATCTGAAAGTAGAAACTCGCCCGATTACAACGGTATGTGTATTTTTTCCCTAGACCGTTCTGGTTAAGCGTTTGGAGCAGCAGAATTGCGAAAAATTTTTTGCCTTCTCAACCATTTCTTTGCTTCAAACTGCCATATCTCTCGAACGGATTGACATAACGCAAAAATTCCTTTGCATCTGAAAGTAGAAACTCGCCCGATTACAACGGTATGTGTATTTTTTCCCTAGGCCATTCTGGTTAAGCGTTTGGAGCAGCAGAATTGCGAAAAATTTTTTGCCCTCTCAACCATTTCTTGGCTTCAAAGTCCCATATCTCGCGAACGGATTGACCTATCCCAAAAATTCCTATTGCATCTGAAAGTAGAAACTCGCCCGATTACAACGGTATGTGTATTTTTTCCCTAGGCCATTCTGGTTAAGCGTTTGGAGCAGCAGAATTGCGAAAAATTGTTTGCCTTCTCAACAATTTCTTGGCTTCAAACTCCCATATCTCGCGAACGAATTGACCTAACCCAAAAATTCCTATTGCATCTGAAAGTAGAAACTCGCCCGATTTCAACGGTATGTGTATTGTTTCCCTAGGCCATTCTGGTTAAGCGTTTGGAGCAGCAGAACTGCGAAAAATTTGTTGTCTTCTCAACCATTTCTTAGCTTCAAACTCCCATATCTCGCGAACGGATTGACCTAAACCAAAAATTCCTGTTGCATCTGAAAGTAGAAACTCGCCCGATTACAACGGTATGTGTATTTTTTCCCTAGGCCATTCTGGTTAAGCGTTCGGAGCAGCAGAATTACGAAAAATTTTTTGCCTTCTCAAACATTTCTTGTCTTCAAAGTCCCATATCTCGCGAACGGATTGACCTAACCCAAAAATTCCTATTGCATCTGGAAGTAGAAACTCGCCCGATTACAACGGTATGTGTATTTTTCCCTAGGCCATTCTAGTTAAGCGTTTGGAGCAGCAGAATTGCGAAAAATTTTTTGCCTTCTCAACCATTTCTTGTCTTGAAACTCCCATATCTCGCGAACGGATTGACCTAACCCAAAAATTCCTATTGCATCTGAAAGTAGAAACTCGCCCGATTACAACGGTATGTGTATTTTTTCCCTTGGCCATTTTGTTTAAGCGTTTGGAGCAGCAGAATTGCGAGAAAGTTTTTGCCTTCTCAACCATTTCTTGGCTTCAAACTACCATATCTCGCGAACGGATTGACCTAACCCAAAAATTCCTATTGCATCTGAAAGTAGAAACTCGCCCGATTACAACGGTATGTGTATTTTTTCCCTAGGCCATTCTGGATAAGCGTTTGGAGCAGCAGAATGGTGAAAAATTTTTTGCCTTCTCAACCATTTCTTAGCTTCAAACTCCCATATCTCTCGAACGGATTGACATAACGCAAAAATTCCTATTGCATCTGAAAGTAGAAACTCGCCCGATTACAACGGTATGTGTATTTTTTCCCTAGGCCATTCTGGTTAAGCGTTTGGAGCAGCAGAATTGCGAAAAATTTTTGGCCTTCTCAACCATTTCTTGACTTCAAACCCCCATATCTCGCGAACGGTTTGACCTAAACCAAAAATTCCTATTGCATCTGAAAGTAGAAACTCGCCCGATTACAACGGTATGTGTATTTTGACCTAGGCCATTCTGGTTAAGCGTTTGGAGCAGCAGAATTGCGAAAAATTGTTTGCCTTCTCAACAATTTCTTGGCTTCAAACTCCCATATCTCGCGAACGAATTGACCTAACCCAAAAATTCCTATTGCATCTGAAAGTAGAAGCTCGCCCGATTTCAACGGTATGTGTATTGTTTCCCTAGGCCATTCTGGTTAAGCGTTTGGAGCAGCAGAATTGCGAAAAATTTGTTGTCTTCTCAACCATTTCTTGACTTCAAACTCCCATATCTCGCGAACGGATTGACCTAACCCAAAAATCCCAATTGCATCTGAAAGTAGAAACTCGCCCGATTACAACGGTATGTGTATTTTTTCCCTAGGCCATTCTGGTTAAGCGTTTGGAGCAGCAGAATTGCGAAAAATTTTTTGCCTTCTCAACAATTTCTTGGCTTCAAACTCCCATATCTCGCGAACGAATTGACCTAACCCAAAAATTCCTATTGCATCTGAAAGTAGAAACTCGCCCGATTACAACGGTATGTGTATTGTTTCCCTAGGCCATTCTGGTTAAGCGTTTGGAGCAGCAGAACTGCGAAAAATTTGTTGTCTTCTCAACCATTTCTTAGCTTCAAACTCCCATATCTCTCGAACGGATTGACATAACGCAAAAATTCCTATTGCATCTGAAAGTAGAAACTCGCCCGATTACAACGGTATGTGTATTTTTTCCCTAGGCCATTCTGGTTAAGCGTTTGGAGCAGCAGAATTGCGAAAAATTTTTGGCCTTCTCAACCATTTCTTGACTTCAAACCCCCATATCTCGCGAACGGTTTGACCTAAACCAAAAATTCCTATTGCATCTGAAAGTAGAAACTCGCCCGATTACAACGGTATGTGTATTTTGACCTAGGCCATTCTGGTTAAGCGTTTGGAGCAGCAGAATTGCGAAAAATTGTTTGCCTTCTCAACAATTTCTTGGCTTCAAACTCCCATATCTCGCGAACGAATTGACCTAACCCAAAAATTCCTATTGCATCTGAAAGTAGAAGCTCGCCCGATTTCAACGGTATGTGTATTGTTTCCCTAGGCCATTCTGGTTAAGCGTTTGGAGCAGCAGAATTGCGAAAAATTTGTTGTCTTCTCAACCATTTCTTGACTTCAAACTCCCATATCTCGCGAACGGATTGACCTAACCCAAAAATCCCAATTGCATCTGAAAGTAGAAACTCGCCCGATTACAACGGTATGTGTATTTTTTCCCTAGGCCATTCTGGTTAAGCGTTTGGAGCAGCAGAATTGCGAAAAATTTTTTGCCTTCTCAACAATTTCTTGGCTTCAAACTCCCATATCTCGCGAACGAATTGACCTAACCCAAAAATTCCTATTGCATCTGAAAGTAGAAACTCGCCCGATTACAACGGTATGTGTATTGTTTCCCTAGGCCATTCTGGTTAAGCGTTTGGAGCAGCAGAACTGCGAAAAATTTGTTGTCTTCTCAACCATTTCTTAGCTTCAAACTCCCATATCTCGCGAACGGATTGACCTAAACCAAAAATTCCTGTTGCATCTGAAAGTAGAAGCTCGCCCGATTACAACGGTATGTGTATTTCTTCCCTAGGCCATTCTGGTTAAGCGTTCGGAGCAGCAGAATTGCGAAAAATTTTTTGCCTTCTCAACCATTTCTTGTCTTCAAACTCCCATATCTCGCGAACGGATTGACCTAACCCAAAAATTCCTATTGCATCTGAAAGTAGAAACTCGCCCGATTACAACGGTATGTGTATTTTTTCCCTAGGCCATTCAAATTAAGCGTTTGGAGCAGCAGAATTGCGAAAAATTTTTGGCCTTCTCAACCATTTCTTAGCTTCAAACTCCCATATCTCGCGAACGGATTGACCTAAACCAAAAATTCCTGTTGCATCTGAAAGTAGAAACTCGCCCGATTACAACGGTATGTGTATTTTTTCCCTAGGCCATTCTGGTTAAGCGTTTGGAGCAGCAGAACTGCGAAAAATTTGTTGTCTTCTCAACCATTTCTTAGCTTCAAACTCCCATATCTCGCGAACGGATTGACCTAAACCAAAAATTCCTGTTGCACCTGAAAGTAGAAACTCGCCCGATTACAACGGTATGTGTATTTTTTCCCTAGGCCATTCTGGTTAAGCGTTCGGAGCAGCAGAATTACGAAAAATTTTCTGCCTTCTCAAACATTTCTTGTCTTCAAACTCCCATATCTCGCGAACGGATTGACCTAACCCAAAAATTCCTATTGCATCTGGAAGTAGAAACTCGCCCGATTACAACGGTATGTGTATTTTTTCCCTAGGCCATTCTAGTTAAGCGTTTGGAGCAGCAGAATTGCGAAAAATTTTTTGCCTTCTCAACCATTTCTTGTCTTGAAACTCCCATATCTCGCGAACGGATTGACCTAACCCAAAAATTCCTATTGCATCTGAAAGTAGAAACTCGCCCGATTACAACGGTATGTGTATTTTTTCCCTTGGCCATTTTGTTTAAGCGTTTGGAGCAGCAGAATTGCGAGAAAGTTTTTGCCTTCTCAACCATTTCTTGGCTTCAAACTACCATATCTCGCGAACGGATTGACCTAACCCAAAAATTCCTATTGCATCTGAAAGTAGAAACTCGCCCGATTACAACGGTATGTGTATTTTTTCCCTAGGCCATTCTGGTTAAGCGTTTGGAGCAGCAGAATTGCGAAAAATTTTTGGCCTTCTCAACCATTTCTTGACTTCAAACCCCCATATCTCGCGAACGGTTTGACCTAACCCAAAAATTCCTATTGCATCTGAAAGTAGAAACTCGCCCGATTACAACGGTATGTGTATTTTTTCCCTAGGCCATTCTGGTTAAGCGTTTGGAGCAGCAGAATTGCGAAAAATTGTTTGCCTTCTCAACAATTTCTTAGCTTCAAACTCCCATATCTCTCGAACGGATTGACATAACGCAAAAATTTCTATTGCATCTGAAAGTAGAAACTCGCCCGATTACAACGGTATGTGTATTTTTTCCCTAGGCCATTCTGGTTAAGCGTTTGGAGCAGCAGAATTGCGAAAAATTTTTGGCCTTCTCAACCATTTCTTGACTTCAAACCCCCATATCTCGCGAACGGTTTGACCTAACCCAAAAATTCCTATTGCATCTGAAAGTAGAAACTCGCCCGATTACAACGGTATGTGTATTTTGACCTAGGCCATTCTGGTTAAGCGTTTGGAGCAGCAGAATTGCGAAAAATTGTTTGCCTTCTCAACAATTTCTTGGCTTCAAACTCCCATATCTCGCGAACGAATTGACCTAACCCAAAAATTCCTATTGCATCTGAAAGTAGAAACTCGCCCGATTTCAACGGTATGTGTATTGTTTCCCTAGGCCATTCTGGTTAAGCGTTTGGAGCAGCAGAACTGCGAAAAATTTGTTGTCTTCTCAACCATTTCTTAGCTTCAAACTCCCATATCTCGCGAAGGGATTGACCTAAACCAAAAATTCCTGTTGCATCTGAAAGTAGAAACTCGCCCGATTACAACGGTATGTGTATTTTTTCTCTAGGCCATTCTGGTTAAGCGTTTGGAGCAGCAGAATTGCGAAAAATTTGTTGTCTTCTAAACCATTTCTTAGCTTCAAACTCCCATATCTCGCGAACGGATTGACCTAAACCAAAAATTCCTGTTGCATCTGAAAGTAGAAGCTCGCCCGATTACAACGGTATGTGTATTTTTTCCCTAGGCCATTCTGGTTAAGCGTTTGGAGCAGCAGAATTGCGAAAAATTTGTTGTCTTCTCAACCATTTCTTAGCTTCAAACTCCCATATCTCGCGAACAGATTGATGTAACCCAAAAATTCCTATTGCATCTGAAAGTAGAAACTCGCCCGATTACAACGGTATGTGTATTTTTTCCCTAGGCCATTCTGGTTAAGCGTTTGGAGCAGCAGAAGTGCGAAAAATTTGTTGTCTTCTCAACCATTTCTTAGCTTCAAACTCCCATATCTCGCGAACAGATTGATGTAACCCAAAAATTCCTATTGCATCTGAAAGTAGAAACTCGCCCGATTACAACGGTATGTGTATTTTTTCCCTAGGCCATTCTGGTTAAGCGTTTGGAGCAGCAGAACTGCGAAAAATTTGTTGTCTTCTCAACCATTTCTTAGCTTCAAACTCCCATATCTCGCGAACGGATTGACCTAAACCAAAAATTCCTGTTGCACCTGAAAGTAGAAACTCGCCCGATTACAACGGTATGTGTATTTTTTCCCTAGGCCATTCTGGTTAAGCGTTCGGAGCAGCAGAATTACGAAAAATTTTCTGCCTTCTCAAACATTTCTTGTCTTCAAACTCCCATATCTCGCGAACGGATTGACCTAACCCAAAAATTCCTATTGCATCTGGAAGTAGAAACTCGCCCGATTACAACGGTATGTGTATTTTTTCCCTAGGCCATTCTAGTTAAGCGTTTGGAGCAGCAGAATTGCGAAAAATTTTTTGCCTTCTCAACCATTTCTTGTCTTGAAACTCCCATATCTCGCGAACGGATTGACCTAACCCAAAAATTCCTATTGCATCTGAAAGTAGAAACTCGCCCGATTACAACGGTATGTGTATTTTTTCCCTTGGCCATTTTGTTTAAGCGTTTGGAGCAACAGAATTGCGAGAAAGTTTTTGCCTTCTCAACCATTTCTTGGCTTCAAACTACCATATGTCGCGAACGGATTGACCTAACCCAAAAATTCCTATTGCATCTGAAAGTAGAAACTCGCCCGATTACAACGGTATGTGTATTTTTTCCCTAGGCCATTCTGGTTAAGCGTTTGGAGCAGCAGAATTGCGAAAAATTTTTGGCCTTCTCAACCATTTCTTGACTTCAAACCCCCATATCTCGCGAACGGTTTGACCTAACCCAAAAATTCCTATTGCATCTGAAAGTAGAAACTCGCCCGATTACAACGGTATGTGTATTTTTTCCCTAGGCCATTCTGGTTAAGCGTTTGGAGCAGCAGAATTGCGAAAAATTGTTTGCCTTCTCAACAATTTCTTAGCTTCAAACTCCCATATCTCTCGAACGGATTGACATAACGCAAAAATTTCTATTGCATCTGAAAGTAGAAACTCGCCCGATTACAACGGTATGTGTATTTTTTCCCTAGGCCATTCTGGTTAAGCGTTTGGAGCAGCAGAATTGCGAAAAATTTTTGGCCTTCTCAACCATTTCTTGACTTCAAACCCCCATATCTCGCGAACGGTTTGACCTAACCCAAAAATTCCTATTGCATCTGAAAGTAGAAACTCGCCCGATTACAACGGTATGTGTATTTTGACCTAGGCCATTCTGGTTAAGCGTTTGGAGCAGCAGAATTGCGAAAAATTGTTTGCCTTCTCAACAATTTCTTGGCTTCAAACTCCCATATCTCGCGAACGAATTGACCTAACCCAAAAATTCCTATTGCATCTGAAAGTAGAAACTCGCCCGATTTCAACGGTATGTGTATTGTTTCCCTAGGCCATTCTGGTTAAGCGTTTGGAGCAGCAGAACTGCGAAAAATTTGTTGTCTTCTCAACCATTTCTTAGCTTCAAACTCCCATATCTCGCGAAGGGATTGACCTAAACCAAAAATTCCTGTTGCATCTGAAAGTAGAAACTCGCCCGATTACAACGGTATGTGTATTTTTTCTCTAGGCCATTCTGGTTAAGCGTTTGGAGCAGCAGAATTGCGAAAAATTTGTTGTCTTCTCAACCATTTCTTAGCTTCAAACTCCCATATCTCGCGAACGGATTGATGTAACCCAAAAATTCCTATTGCATCTGAAAGTAGAAACTCGCCCGATTACAACGGTATGTGTATTTTTTCCCTAGGCCATTCTGGTTAAGCGTTTGGAGCAGCAGAAGTGCGAAAAATTTGTTGTCTTCTCAACCATTTCTTAGCTTCAAACTCCCATATCTCGCGAACAGATTGATGTAACCCAAAAATTCCTATTGCATCTGAAAGTAGAAACTCGCCCGATTACAACGGTATGTGTATTTTTTCCCTAGGCCATTCTGGTTAAGCGTTTGGAGCAGCAGAATTGCGAAAAATTTTTTGCCTTCTCAACCATTTCTTGGCTTCAAAGTCCCATATCTCGCGAACGGATTGACCTAACCCAAAAATTCCTATTGCATCTGAAAGTAGAAACTCGCCCGATTACAACGGTATGTGTATTTTTTCCCTAGGCCATTCTGGTTAAGCGTTTGGAGCAGCAGAATTGTGAAAAATTTTTTGCCTTCTCTACCATTTCTTGACTTCAAACTCCCATATCTCGCGAACAGATTGACCTAACCCAAAAATTCCAATTGCATCTGAAAGTAGAAACTCGCCCGATTACAACGGTATGTGTATTTTTTCCCTAGGCCATTCTGGTTAAGCGTTTGGAGCAGCAGAATTGCGAAAAATTTTTTGCCTTCTCAACAATTTCTTGACTTCAAACTCCCATATCTCGCGAACGGATTGACCTAACCCAAAAATCCCAATTGCATCTGAAAGTAGAAACTCGCCCGATTACAACGGTATGTGTATTTTTTCCCTAGGCCATTCTGGTTAAGCGTTTGGAGCAGCAGAATTGCGAAAAATTTTTTGCCTTCTCAACAATTTCTTGGCTTCAAACTCCCATATCTCGCGAACGAATTGACCTAACCCAAAAATTCCTATTGCATCTGAAAGTAGAAACTCGCCCGATTACAACGGTATGTGTATTGTTTCCCTAGGCCATTCTGCTTAAGCGTTTGGAGCAGCAGAATTGTGAAAAATTTTTTGCCTTCTCAACCATTTCTTGGCTTCAAAGTCCCATATCTCGCGAACGGATTGACCTAACCCAAAAATTCCTATTGCATCTGAAAGTAGAAACTCGCCCGATTACAACGGTATGTGTATTTTTTCCCTAGGCCATTCTGGTTAAGCGTTTGGGCAGCAGAATTGTGAAAAATTTTTTGCCTTCTCTACCATTTCTTGACTTCAAACTCCCATATCTCGCGAACAGATTGACCTAACCCAAAAATTCCAATTGCATCTGAAAGTAGAAACTCGCCCGATTACAACGGTATGTGTATTTTTTCCCTAGGCCATTCTGCTTAAGCGTTTGGAGCAGCAGAATTGCGAAAAATTTTTTGCCTTCTCAACAATTTCTTGAATTCAAACTCCCATATCTCGCGAACGGATTGACCTAACCCAAAAATCCCAATTGCATCTGAAAGTAGAAACTCGCCCGATTACAACGGTATGTGTATTTTTTCCCTAGGCCATTCTGGTTAAGCGTTTGGAGCAGCAGAATTGCGAAAAATTTTTTGCCTTCTCAACAATTTCTTGGCTTCAAACTCCCATATCTCGCGAACGAATTGACCTAACCCAAAAATTCCTATTGCATCTGAAAGTAGAAACTCGCCCGATTACAACGGTATGTGTATTGTTTCCCTAGGCCATTCTGGTTAAGCGTTTGGAGCAGCAGAACTGCGAAAAATTTGTTGTCTTCTCAACCATTTCTTAGCTTCAAACTCCCATATCTCGCGAACGGATTGACCTAAACCAAAAATTCCTGTTGCATCTGAAAGTAGAAGCTCGCCCGATTACAACGGTATGTGTATTTTTTCCCTAGGCCATTCTGGTTAAGCGTTCGGAGCAGCAGAATTGCGAAAAATTTTTTGCCTTCTCAACCATTTCTTGTCTTCAAACTCCCATATCTCGCGAACGGATTGACCTAACCCAAAAATTCCTATTGCATCTGAAAGTAGAAACTCGCCCGATTACAACGGTATGTGTATTTTTTCCCTAGGCCGTTCTGGTTAAGCGTTTGGAGCAGCAGAATGGTGAAAAATTTTTTGCCTTCTCAACCATTTCTTAGCTTCAAACTCCCATATCTCTCGAACGGATTGACATAACGCAAAAATTCCTATTGCATCTGAAAGTAGAAACTCGCCCGATTACAACGGTATGTGTATTTTTTCCCTAGGCCATTCTGGTTAAGCGTTTGGAGCAGCAGAATTGCGAAAAATTTTTTGCCTTCTCAACCATTTCTTGGCTTCAAAGTCCCATATCTCGCGAACGGATTGACCTAACCCAAAAATTCCTATTGCATCTGAAAGTAGAAACTCGCCCGATTACAACGGTATGTGTATTTTTTCCCTAGGCCATTCTGGTTAAGTGTTTGGAGCAGCAGAATTGTGAAAAATTTTTTGCCTTCTCTACCATTTCTTGACTTCAAACTCCCATATCTCGCGAACGGATTGACCTAACCCAAAAATTCCAATTGCATCTGAAAGTAGAAACTCGCCCGATTACAACGGTATGTGTATTTTTTCCCTAGGCCATTCTGGTTAAGCGTTTGGAGCAGCAGAATTGCGAAAAATTTTTTGCCTTCTCAACAATTTCTTGGCTTCAAACTCCCATATCTCGCGAACGAATTGACCTAACCCAAAAATTCCTATTGCATCTGAAAGTAGAAACTCGCCCGATTACAACGGTATGTGCATTTTTTCCCTAGGCCATTCTGGTTAAGCGTTTGGAGCAGCAGAATTGCGAAAAATTTTTTGCCTTCTCAACCATTTCTTGGCTTCAAAGTCCCATATCTCGCGAACGGATAGACCTATCCCAAAAATTCCTATTGCATCTGAAAGTGGAAACTCGCCCGATTACAACGGTATGTGTATTTTTTCCCTAGGCCATTCTGGTTAAGCGTTTGGAGCAGCAGAATTGTGAAAAATTTTTTGCCTTCTCAACAATTTCTTGGCTTCAAACTCCCATATCTCGCGAACGAATTGACCTAACCCAAAAATTCCTATTGCGTCTGAAAGTAGAAACTCGCCCGATTACAACGGTATGTGTATTTTTTCCCTAGGCCATTCTGGTTAAGCGTTTGGAGCAGCAGAATTGCGAAAAATTTTTTGCCTTCTCAACCATTTCTTGGCTTCAAAGTCCCATATCTCGCGAACGGATTGACCTATCCCAAAAATTCCTATTGCATCTGAAAGTAGAAACTTGCCCGATTACAACGGTATGTGTATTTTTTCCCTAGGCCATTCTGGTTAAGCGTTTGGAGCAGCAGAATTGCGAAAAATTTTTTGCCTTCTCAACAATTTCTTGACTTCAAACTCCCATATCTCGCGAACGGATTGACCTAACCCAAAAATTCCTATTGCATCTGAAAGTAGAAACTCGCCCGATTACAACGGTATGTGTATTTTTTCCCTAGGCCATTCTGGTTAAGCGTTTGGAGCAGCAGAATTGCGAAAAATTTGTTGTCTTCTCAACCATTTCTTAGCTTCAAACTCCCATATCTCGCGAACGGATTGATGTAACCCAAAAATTCCTATTGCATCTGAAAGTAGAAACTCGCCCGATTACAACGGTATGTGTATTTTTTCCCTAGGCCATTCTGGTTAAGCGTTTGGAGCAGCAGAATTGTGAAAAATTTTTTGCCTTCTCTACCATTTCTTGACTTCAAACTCCCATATCTCGCGAACAGATTGACCTAACCCAAAAATTCCAATTGCATCTGAAAGTAGAAACTCGCCCGATTACAACGGTATGTGTATTTTTTCCCTAGGCCATTCTGGTTAAGCGTTTGGAGCAGCAGAATTGCGAAAAATTTTTTGCCTTCTCAACAATTTCTTGGCTTCAAACTCCCATATCTCGCGAACGAATTGACCTAACCCAAAAATTCCTATTGCATCTGAAAGTAGAAACTCGCCCGATTACAACGGTATGTGCATTTTTTCCCTAGGCCATTCTGGTTAAGCGTTTGGAGCAGCAGAATTGCGAAAAATTTTTTGCCTTCTCAACCATTTCTTGGCTTCAAAGTCCCATATCTCGCGAACGGATAGACCTATCCCAAAAATTCCTATTGCATCTGAAAGTGGAAACTCGCCCGATTACAACGGTATGTGTATTTTTTCCCTAGGCCATTCTGGTTAAGCGTTTGGAGCAGCAGAATTGTGAAAAATTTTTTGCCTTCTCAACAATTTCTTGGCTTCAAACTCCCATATCTCGCGAACGAATTGACCTAACCCAAAAATTCCTATTGCGTCTGAAAGTAGAAACTCGCCCGATTACAACGGTATGTGTATTTTTTCCCTAGGCCATTCTGGTTAAGCGTTTGGAGCAGCAGAATTGCGAAAAATTTTTTGCCTTCTCAACCATTTCTTGGCTTCAAAGTCCCATATCTCGCGAACGGATTGACCTATCCCAAAAATTCCTATTGCATCTGAAAGTAGAAACTCGCCCGATTACAACGGTATGTGTATTTTTTCCCTAGGCCATTCTGGTTAAGCGTTTGGAGCAGCAGAATTGCGAAAAATTTTTTGCCTTCTCAACAATTTCTTGACTTCAAACTCCCATATCTCGCGAACGGATTGACCTAACCCAAAAATTCCTATTGCATCTGAAAGTAGAAACTCGCCCGATTACAACGGTATGTGTATTTTTTCCCTAGGCCATTCTGGTTAAGCGTTTGGAGCAGCAGAATTGCGAAAAATTTGTTGTCTTCTCAACCATTTCTTAGCTTCAAACTCCCATATCTCGCGAACGGATTGATGTAACCCAAAAATTCCTATTGCATCTGAAAGTAGAAACTCGCCCGATTACAACGGTATGTGTATTTTTTCCCTAGGCCATTCTGGTTAAGCGTTTGGAGCAGCAGAATTGTGAAAAATTTTTTGCCTTCTCTACCATTTCTTGACTTCAAACTCCCATATCTCGCGAACAGATTGACCTAACCCAAAAATTCCAATTGCATCTGAAAGTAGAAACTCGCCCGATTACAACGGTATGTGTATTTTTTCCCTAGGCCATTCTGGTTAAGCGTTTGGAGCAGCAGAATTGCGAAAAATTTTTTGCCTTCTCAACAATTTCTTGACTTCAAACTCCCATATCTCGCGAACGGATTGACCTAACCCAAAAATCCCAATTGCATCTGAAAGTAGAAACTCGCCCGATTACAACGGTATGTGTATTTTTTCCCTAGGCCATTCTGGTTAAGCGTTTGGAGCAGCAGAATTGCGAAAAATTTTTTGCCTTCTCAACAATTTCTTGGCTTCAAACTCCCATATCTCGCGAACGAATTGACCTAACCCAAAAATTCCTATTGCATCTGAAAGTAGAAACTCGCCCGATTACAACGGTATGTGTATTGTTTCCCTAGGCCATTCTGGTTAAGCGTTTGGAGCAGCAGAATTGTGAAGAATTTTTTGCCTTCTCAACCATTTCTTGGCTTCAAAGTCCCATATCTCGCGAACGGATTGACCTAACCCAAAAATTCCTATTGCATCTGAAAGTAGAAACTCGCCCGATTACAACGGTATGTGTATTTTTTCCCTAGGCCATTCTGGTTAAGCGTTTGGAGCAGCAGAATTGTGCAAAATTTTTTGCCTTCTCTACCATTTCTTGACTTCAAACTCCCATATCTCGCGAACAGATTGACCTAACCCAAAAATTCCAATTGCATCTGAAAGTAGAAACTCGCCCGATTACAACGGTATGTGTATTTTTTCCCTAGGCCATTCTGGTTAAGCGTTTGGAGCAGCAGAATTGCGAAAAATTTTTTGCCTTCTCAACAATTTCTTGAATTCAAACTTCCATATCTCGTGAACGGATTGATGTAACCCAAAAATTCCTATTGCATCTGAAAGTAGAAACTCGCCCGATTACAACGGTATGTGTATTTTTTCCCTAGGCCATTCTGGTTAAGCGTTTGGAGCAGCAGAATTGTGAAAAATTTTTTGCCTTCTCTACCATTTCTTGACTTCAAACTCCCATATCTCGCGAACGGATTGACCTAACCCAAAAATTCCTATTGCATCTGAAAGTAGAAACTCGCCCGATTACAACGGTATGTGCATTTTTTCCCTAGGCCATTCTGGTTAAGCGTTTGGAGCAGCAGAATTGCGAAAAATTTTTTGCCTTCTCAACCATTTCTTGGCTTCAAAGTCCCATATCTCGCGAACGGATTGACCTATCCCAAAAATTCCTATTGCATCTGAAAGTAGAAACTCGCCCGATTACAACGGTATCTGTATTTTTTCCCTAGGCCATTCTGGTTAAGCGTTTGGAGCAGCAGAATTGTGAAAAATTTTTTGCCTTCTCAACAATTTCTTGGCTTCAAACTCCCATATCTCGCGAACGAATTGACCTAACCCAAAAATTCCTATTGCATCTGAAAGTAGAAACTCGCCCGATTACAACGGTATGTGTATTGTTTCCCTAGGCCATTCTGGTTAAGCGTTTGGAGCAGCAGAACTGCGAAAAATTTGTTGTCTTCTCAACCATTTCTTAGCTTCAAACTCCCATATCTCGCGAACGGATTGACCTAAACCAAAAATTCCTGTTGCATCTGAATGTAGAAGCTCGCCCGATTACAACGGTATGTGTATTTTTTCCCTAGGCCATTCTGGTTAAGCGTTAGGAGCAGCAGAATTGCGAAAAATTTTTTGCCTTCTCAACCATTTCTTGTCTTCAAACTCCCATATCTCGCGAACGGATTGACCTAACCCAAAAATTCCTATTGCATCTGAAAGTAGAAACTCGCCCGATTACAACGGTATGTGTATTTTTTCCCTAGGCCATTCAAGTTAAGCGTTTGGAGCAGCAGAATTGCGAAAAATTTTTTGCCTTCTCAACCATTTCTTGTCTTGAAACTCCCATATCTCGCGAACGGATTGACCCAACCCAAAAATTCCTATTGCATCTGAAAGTAGAAACTCGCCCGATTACAACGGTATGTGAATTTTTTCCCTAGGCCGTTCTGGTTAAGCGTTTGGAGCAGCAGAATTGCGAAAAATTTTTTGCCTTCTCAACCATTTCTTGGCTTCAAACTGCCATATCTCTCGAACGGATTGACATAACGCAAAAATTCCTATTGCATCTGAAAGTAGAAACTCGCCCGATTACAACGGTATGTGTATTTTTTCCCTAGGCCATTCTGGTTAAGCGTTTGGAGCAGCAGAATTGCGAAAAATTTTTTGCCTTCTCAACCATTTCTTGGCTTCAAAGTCCCATATCTCGCGAACGGATTGACCTATCCCAAAAATTCCTATTGCATCTGAAAGTAGAAACTCGCCCGATTACAACGGTATGTGTATTTTTTCCCTAGGCCATTCTGGTTAAGCGTTTGGAGCAGCAGAATTGCGAAAAATTTTTTGCCTTCTCAACCATTTCTTGTCTTGAAACTCCCATATCTCGCGAACGAATTGACCTAACCCAAAAATTCCTATTGCATCTGAAAGTAGAAACTCGCCCGACTACAACGGTATGTGTATTTTTTCCCTAGGCCATTCTGGATAAGCGTTTGGAGCAGCAGAATGGTGAAAAATTTTTTGCCTTCTCAACCATTTCTTAGCTTCAAACTCCCATATCTCTCGAACGGATTGACCTAAACCAAAAATTCCTGTTGCATCTGAAAGTAGAAACTCGCCCGATTACAACGGTATGTGTATTTTTTCCCTAGGCCATTCTAGTTAAGCGTTTGGAGCAGCAGAATTGCGAAAAATTTTTTGCCTTCTCAACCATTTCTTGTCTTGAAACTCCCATATCTCGCGAACGGATTGACCTAACCCAAAAATTCCTATTGCATCTGAAAGTAGAAACTCGCCCGATTACAACGGTATGTGTATTTTTTCCCTAGGCCATTCTGGTTAAGCGTTTGGAGCAGCAGAAGTGCGAAAAATTTGTTGTCTTCTCAACCATTTCTTAGCTTCAAACTCCCATATCTCGCGAACGGATTGATGTAACCCAAAAATTCCTATTGCATCTGAAAGTAGAAACTCGCCCGATTACAACGGTATGTGTATTTTTTCCCTAGGCCATTCTGGTTAAGCGTTTGGAGCAGCAGAATTGTGAAAAATTTTTTGCCTTCTCTACCATTTCTTGACTTCAAACTCCCATATCTCGCGAACGGATTGACCTAACCCAAAAATTCCAATTGCATCTGAAAGTAGAAACTCGCCCGATTACAACCGTATGTGTATTTTTTCCCTAGGCCATTCTGGTTAAGCGTTTGGAGCAGCAGAATTGCGAAAAATTTTTTGCCTTCTCAACAATTTCTTGGCTTCAAACTCCCATATCTCGCGAACGAATTGACCAAACCCAAAAATTCCTATTGCATCTGAAAGTAGAAACTCGCCCGATTACAACGGTATGTGTATTTTTTCCCTAGGCCATTCTGGTTAAGCGTTCGGAGCAGCAGAATTACGAAAAATTTTTTGCCTTCTCAACCATTTCTTGTCTTCAAACTCCCATATCTCTCGAACGGATTGACCTAAACCAAAAATTCCTGTTGCATCTGAAAGTAGAAACTCGCCCGATTACAACGGTATGTGTATTTTTTCCCTAGGCCATTCTAGTTAAGCGTTTGGAGCAACAGAAATGCGAAAAATTTTTTGCCTTCTCAACCATTTCTTGTCTTGAAACTCCCATATCTCGCGAACGGATTGACCTAACCCAAAAATTCCTATTGCATCTGAAAGTAGAAACTCGCCCGATTACAACGGTATGTGTATTGTTTCCCTAGGCCATTCTGGTTAAGCGTTTGGAGCAGCAGAACTGCGAAAAATTTGTTGTCTTCTCAACCATTTCTTAGCTTCAAACTCCCATATCTAGCGAACGGATTGACCTAAACCAAAAATTCCTGTTGCATCTGAAAGTAGAAGCTCGCCCGATTACAACGGTAATTGTATTTTTTCCCTAGGCCATTCTGGTTAAGCGTTTGGAGCAGCAGAATTGTGAAAAATTTTTTGCCTTCTCAACCATTTCTTGTCTTCAAACTCCCATATCTCGCGAACGGATTGACCTAACCCAAAAATTCCTATTGCATCTGAAAGTAGGAACTCGCCCGATTACAACGGTATGTGTATTTTTTCCCTAGGCCATTGAAGTTAAGCGTTTGGAGCAGCAGAATTGCGAAAAATTTTTTGCCTTCTCAACCATTTCTTGTCTTGAAACTCCCATATCTCGCGAACGGATTGACCTAACCCAAAAATTCCTATTGCATCTGAAAGTAGAAACTCGCCCGATTACAACGGTATGTGTATTGTTTCCCTAGGCCATTCTGGTTAAGCGTTTGGAGCAGCAGAACTGCGAAAAATTTGTTGTCTTCTCAACCATTTCTTAGCTTCAAACTCCCATATCTAGCGAACGGATTGACCTAAACCAAAAATTCCTGTTGCATCTGAAAGTAGAAGCTCGCCCGATTACAACGGTAATTGTATTTTTTCCCTAGGCCATTCTGGTTAAGCGTTTGGAGCAGCAGAATTGTGAAAAATTTTTTGCCTTCTCAACCATTTCTTGTCTTCAAACTCCCATATCTCGCGAACGGATTGACCTAACCCAAAAATTCCTATTGCATCTGAAAGTAGGAACTCGCCCGATTACAACGGTATGTGTATTTTTTCCCTAGGCCATTGAAGTTAAGCGTTTGGAGCAGCAGAATTGCGAAAAATTTTTTGCCTTCTCAACCATTTCTTGTCTTGAAACTCCCATATCTCGCGAACGGATTGACCTAACCCAAAAATTCCTATTGCATCTGAAAGTAGAAACTCGCCCGATTACAACGGTATGTGTATTTTTTCCCTAGGCCGTTCTGGTTAAGCGTTTGGAGCAGCAGAATTGCGAAAAATTTTTTGCCTTCTCAACCATTTCTTGGCTTCAAACTGCCATATCTCGCGAACGGATTGACCTAACCCAAAAATTCCTATTGCATCTGAAAGTAGATACTCGCCCGACTACAACGGTATGTGTATTTTTTCCCTAGGCCATTCTGGATAAGCGTTTGGAGCAGCAGAACTGCGAAAAATTTGTTGTCTTCTCAACCATTTCTTAGCTTCAAACTCCCATATCTCGCGAACGGATTGACCTAAACCAAAAATTCCTGTTGCATCTGAAAGTAGAAACTCGCCCGATTACAACGGTATGTGTATTTTTTCCCTAGGCCATTCTGGTTAAGCGTTCGGAGCAGCAGAATTACGAAAAATTTTTTGCCTTCTCAACCATTTCTTGACTTCAAACCCCCATATCTCGCGAACGGTTTGACCTAACCCAAAAATTCCTATTGCATCTGAAAGTAGAAACTCGCCCGATTACAACGGTATGTGTATTTTTTCCCTAGGCCATTCTGGTTAAGCGTTTGGAGCAGCAGAATTGCGAAAAATTTTTTGCCTTCTCAACCATTTCTTGGCTTCAAAGTCCCATATCTCGCGAACGGATTGACCTATCCCAAAAATTCCTATTGCATCTGAAAGTAGAAACTCGCCCGATTACAACGGTATGTGTATTTTTTCCCTAGGCCATTCTGGTTAAGCGTTTGGAGCAGCAGAATTGCGAAAAATTGTTTGCCTTCTCAACAATTTCTTGGCTTCAAACTCCCATATCTCGCGAACGAATTGACCTAACACAAAAATTCCTATTGCATCTGAAAGTAGAAACTCGCCCGATTACAACGGTATGTGTATTGTTTCCCTAGGCCATTCTGGTTAAGCGTTTGGAGCAGCAGAATTGTGAAAAATTTTTTGCCTTCTCAACCATTTCTTGTCTTCAAACTCCCATATCTCGCGAACGGATTGACCTAACCCAAAAATTCCTATTGCATCTGAAAGTAGAAACTCGCCCGATTACAACGGTATGTGTATTTTTTCCCTAGGCCATTGAAGTTAAGCGTTTGGAGCAGCAGAATTGCGAAAAATTTTTTGCCTTCTCAACCATTTCTTGTCTTGAAACTCCCATATCTCGCGAACGGATTGACCTAACCCAAAAATTCCTATTGCATCTGAAAGTAGAAACTCGCCCGACTACAACGGTATGTGTATTTTTTCCCTAGGCCATTCTGGATAAGCGTTTGGAGCAGCAGAATGGTGAAAAATTTTTTGCCTTCTCAACCATTTCTTAGCTTCAAACTCCCATATCTCTCGAACGGATTGACCTAAACCAAAAATTCCTGTTGCATCTGAAAGTAGAAACTCGCCCGATTACAACGGTATGTGTATTTTTTCCCTAGGCCATTCTAGTTAAGCGTTTGGAGCAGCAGAATTGCGAAAAATTTTTTGCCTTCTCAACCATTTCTTGTCTTGAAACTCCCATATCTCGCGAACGGATTGACCTAACCCAAAAATTCCTATTGCATCTGAAAGTAGAAACTCGCCCGATTACAACGGTATGTGTATTTTTTCCCTAGGCCATTCTGGTTAAGCGTTTGGAGCAGCAGAAGTGCGAAAAATTTGTTGTCTTCTCAACCATTTCTTAGCTTCAAACTCCCATATCTCGGGAACGGATTGATGTAACCCAAAAATTCCTATTGCATCTGAAAGTAGAAACTCGCCCGATTACAACGGTATGTGTATTTTTTCCCTAGGCCATTCTGGTTAAGCGTTTGGAGCAGCAGAATTGTGAAAAATTTTTTGCCTTCTCTACCATTTCTTGACTTCAAACTCCCATATCTCGCGAACGGATTGACCTAACCCAAAAATTCCAATTGCATCTGAAAGTAGAAACTCGCCCGATTACAACCGTATGTGTATTTTTTCCCTAGGCCATTCTGGTTAAGCGTTTGGAGCAGCAGAATTGCGAAAAATTTTTTGCCTTCTCAACAATTTCTTGGCTTCAAACTCCCATATCTCGCGAACGAATTGACCAAACCCAAAAATTCCTATTGCATCTGAAAGTAGAAACTCGCCCGATTACAACGGTATGTGCATTTTTTCCCTAGGCCATTCTGGTTAAGCGTTTGGAGCAGCAGAATTGCGAAAAATTTTTTGCCTTCTCAACCATTTCTTGGCTTCAAACTCCCATATCTCGCGAACGGATTGACCCAACCCAAAAATTCCTATTGCATCTGAAAGTAGAAACTCGCCCGATTACAACGGTATGTGAATTTTTTCCCTAGGCCGTTCTGGTTAAGCGTTTGGAGCAGCAGAATTGCGAAAAATTGTTTGCCTTCTCAACAATTTCTTGGCTTCAAACTCCCATATCTCGCGAACGAATTGACCTAACCCAAAAATTCCTATTGCATCTGAAAGTAGAAACTCGCCCGATTTCAACGGTATGTGTATTGTTTCCCTAGGCCATTCTGGTTAAGCGTTTGGAGCAGCAGAACTGCGAAAAATTTGTTGTCTTCTCAACCATTTCTTAGCTTCAAACACCCATATCTCGCGAACGGATTGACCTAAACCAAAAATTCCTGTTGCATCTGAAAGTAGAAACTCGCCCGATTACAACGGTATGTGTATTTTTTCCCTAGGCCATTCTGGTTAAGCGTTTGGAGCAGCAGAACTGCGAAAAATTTGTTGTCTTCTCAACCATTTCTTAGCTTCAAACTCCCATATCTCGCGAACGGATTGACCTAAACCAAAAATTCCTGTTGCATCTGAAAGTAGAAACTCGCCCGATTACAACGGTATGTGTATTTTTTCCCTAGGCCATTCTGGTTAAGCGTTCGGAGCAGCAGAATTACGAAAAATTTTTTGCCTTCTCAACCATTTCTTGTCTTCAAACTCCCATATCTCGCGAACGGATTGACCTAACCCAAAAATTCCTATTGCATCTGAAAGTAGAAACTCGCCCGATTACAACGGTATGTGTATTTTTTCCCTAGGCCATTCTAGTTAAGCGTTTGGAGCAACAGAAATGCGAAAAATTTTTTGCCTTCTCAACCATTTCTTGTCTTGAAACTCCCATATCTCGCGAACGGATTGACCTAACCCAAAAATTCCTATTGCATCTGAAAGTAGAAACTCGCCCGATTACAACGGTATGTGTATTGTTTCCCTAGGCCATTCTGGTTAAGCGTTTGGAGCAGCAGAACTGCGAAAAATTTGTTGTCTTCTCAACCATTTCTTAGCTTCAAACTCCCATATCTCGCGAACGGATTGACCTATCCCAAAAATTCCTATTGCATCTGAAAGTAGAAACTCGCCCGATTACAACGGTATGTGTATTTTTTCCCTAGGCCATTCTGGTTAAGCGTTTGGAGCAGCAGAATTGCGAAAAATTGTTTGCCTTCTCAACAATTTCTTGGCTTCAAACTCCCATATCTCGCGAACGAATTGACCTAACACAAAAATTCCTATTGCATCTGAAAGTAGAAACTCGCCCGATTACAACGGTATGTGTATTGTTTCCCTAGGCCATTCTGGTTAAGCGTTTGGAGCAGCAGAATTGTGAAAAATTTTTTGCCTTCTCAACCATTTCTTGTCTTCAAACTCCCATATCTCGCGAACGGACTGACCTAACCCAAAAATTCCTATTGCATCTGAAAGTAGAAACTCGCCCGATTACAACGGTATGTGTATTTTTTCCCTAGGCCATTGAAGTTAAGCGTTTGGAGCAGCAGAATTGCGAAAAATTTTTTGCCTTCTCAACCATTTCTTGTCTTGAAACTCCCATATCTTGCGAACGGATTGACCTAACCCAAAAATTCCTATTGCATCTGAAAGTAGAAACTCGCCCGACTACAACGGTATGTGTATTTTTTCCCTAGGCCATTCTGGATAAGCGTTTGGAGCAGCAGAATGGTGAAAAATTTTTTGCCTTCTCAACCATTTCTTAGCTTCAAACTCCCATATCTCTCGAACGGATTGACCTAAACCAAAAATTCCTGTTGCATCTGAAAGTAGAAACTCGCCCGATTACAACGGTATGTGTATTTTTTCCCTAGGCCATTCTAGTTAAGCGTTTGGAGCAGCAGAAGTGCGAAAAATTTGTTGTCTTCTCAACCATTTCTTAGCTTCAAACTCCCATATCTCGCGAACGGATTGATGTAACCCAAAAATTCCTATTGCATCTGAAAGTAGAAACTCGCCCGATTACAACGGTATGTGTATTTTTTCCCTAGGCCATTCTGGTTAAGCGTTTGGAGCAGCAGAATTGTGAAAAATTTTTTGCCTTCTCTACCATTTCTTGACTTCAAACTCCCATATCTCGCGAACGGATTGACCTAACCCAAAAATTCCAATTGCATCTGAAAGTAGAAACTCGCCCGATTACAACCGTATGTGTATTTTTTCCCTAGGCCATTCTGGTTAAGCGTTTGGAGCAGCAGAATTGCGAAAAATTTTTTGCCTTCTCAACAATTTCTTGGCTTCAAACTCCCATATCTCGCGAACGAATTGACCAAACCCAAAAATTCCTATTGCATCTGAAAGTAGAAACTCGCCCGATTACAACGGTATGTGCATTTTTTCCCTAGGCCATTCTGGTTAAGCGTTTGGAGCAGCAGAATTGCGAAAAATTTTTTGCCTTCTCAACCATTTCTTGGCTTCAAACTCCCATATCTCGCGAACGGATTGACCCAACCCAAAAATTCCTATTGCATCTGAAAGTAGAAACTCGCCCGATTACAACGGTATGTGAATTTTTTCCCTAGGCCGTTCTGGTTAAGCGTTTGGAGCAGCAGAATTGCGAAAAATTGTTTGCCTTCTCAACAATTTCTTGGCTTCAAACTCCCATATCTCGCGAACGAATTGACCTAACCCAAAAATTCCTATTGCATCTGAAAGTAGAAACTCGCCCGATTTCAACGGTATGTGTATTGTTTCCCTAGGCCATTCTGGTTAAGCGTTTGGAGCAGCAGAACTGCGAAAAATTTGTTGTCTTCTCAACCATTTCTTAGCTTCAAACACCCATATCTCGCGAACGGATTGACCTAAACCAAAAATTCCTGTTGCATCTGAAAGTAGAAACTCGCCCGATTACAACGGTATGTGTATTTTTTCCCTAGGCCATTCTGGTTAAGCGTTTGGAGCAGCAGAACTGCGAAAAATTTGTTGTCTTCTCAACCATTTCTTAGCTTCAAACTCCCATATCTCGCGAACGGATTGACCTAAACCAAAAATTCCTGTTGCATCTGAAAGTAGAAACTCGCCCGATTACAACGGTATGTGTATTTTTTCCCTAGGCCATTCTGGTTAAGCGTTCGGAGCAGCAGAATTACGAAAAATTTTTTGCCTTCTCAACCATTTCTTGTCTTCAAACTCCCATATCTCGCGAACGGATTGACCTAACCCAAAAATTCCTATTGCATCTGAAAGTAGAAACTCGCCCGATTACAACGGTATGTGTATTTTTTCCCTAGGCCATTCTAGTTAAGCGTTTGGAGCAACAGAAATGCGAAAAATTTTTTGCCTTCTCAACCATTTCTTGTCTTGAAACTCCCATATCTCGCGAACGGATTGACCTAACCCAAAAATTCCTATTGCATCTGAAAGTAGAAACTCGCCCGATTACAACGGTATGTGTATTGTTTCCCTAGGCCATTCTGGTTAAGCGTTTGGAGCAGCAGAACTGCGAAAAATTTGTTGTCTTCTCAACCATTTCTTAGCTTCAAACTCCCATATCTAGCGAACGGATTGACCTAAACCAAAAATTCCTGTTGCATCTGAAAGTAGAAGCTCGCCCGATTACAACGGTATGTGTATTTTTTCCCTAGGCCATTCTGGTTAAGCGTTTGGAGCAGCAGAATTGTGAAAAATTTTTTGCCTTCTCAACCATTTCTTGTCTTCAAACTCCCATATCTCGCGAACGGATTGACCTAACCCAAAAATTCCTATTGCATCTGAAAGTAGAAACTCGCCCGATTACAACGGTATGTGTATTTTTTCCCTAGGCCATTGAAGTTAAGCGTTTGGAGCAGCAGAATTGCGAAAAATTTTTTGCCTTCTCAACCATTTCTTGTCTTGAAACTCCCATATCTCGCGAACGGATTGACCTAACCCAAAAATTCCTATTGCATCTGAAAGTAGAAACTCGCCCGATTACAACGGTATGTGTATTTTTTCCCTAGGCCGTTCTGGTTAAGCGTTTGGAGCAGCAGAATTGCGAAAAATTTTTTGCCTTCTCAACCATTTCTTGGCTTCAAACTGCCATATCTCGCGAACGGATTGACCTAACCCAAAAATTCCTATTGCATCTGAAAGTAGATACTCGCCCGACTACAACGGTATGTGTATTTTTTCCCTAGGCCATTCTGGATAAGCGTTTGGAGCAGCAGAACTGCGAAAAATTTGTTGTCTTCTCAACCATTTCTTAGCTTCAAACTCCCATATCTCGCGAACGGATTGACCTAAACCAAAAATTCCTGTTGCATCTGAAAGTAGAAACTCGCCCGATTACAACGGTATGTGTATTTTTTCCCTAGGCCATTCTGGTTAAGCGTTCGGAGCAGCAGAATTACGAAAAATTTTTTGCCTTCTCAACCATTTCTTGACTTCAAACCCCCATATCTCGCGAACGGTTTGACCTAACCCAAAAATTCCTATTGCATCTGAAAGTAGAAACTCGCCCGATTACAACGGTATGTGTATTTTTTCCCTAGGCCATTCTGGTTAAGCGTTTGGAGCAGCAGAATTGCGAAAAATTTTTTGCCTTCTCAACCATTTCTTGGCTTCAAAGTCCCATATCTCGCGAACGGATTGACCTATCCCAAAAATTCCTATTGCATCTGAAAGTAGAAACTCGCCCGATTACAACGGTATGTGTATTTTTTCCCTAGGCCATTCTGGTTAAGCGTTTGGAGCAGCAGAATTGCGAAAAATTGTTTGCCTTCTCAACAATTTCTTGGCTTCAAACTCCCATATCTCGCGAACGAATTGACCTAACACAAAAATTCCTATTGCATCTGAAAGTAGAAACTCGCCCGATTACAACGGTATGTGTATTGTTTCCCTAGGCCATTCTGGTTAAGCGTTTGGAGCAGCAGAATTGTGAAAAATTTTTTGCCTTCTCAACCATTTCTTGTCTTCAAACTCCCATATCTCGCGAACGGATTGACCTAACCCAAAAATTCCTATTGCATCTGAAAGTAGAAACTCGCCCGATTACAACGGTATGTGTATTTTTTCCCTAGGCCATTGAAGTTAAGCGTTTGGAGCAGCAGAATTGCGAAAAATTTTTTGCCTTCTCAACCATTTCTTGTCTTGAAACTCCCATATCTCGCGAACGGATTGACCTAACCCAAAAATTCCTATTGCATCTGAAAGTAGAAACTCGCCCGACTACAACGGTATGTGTATTTTTTCCCTAGGCCATTCTGGATAAGCGTTTGGAGCAGCAGAATGGTGAAAAATTTTTTGCCTTCTCAACCATTTCTTAGCTTCAAACTCCCATATCTCTCGAACGGATTGACCTAAACCAAAAATTCCTGTTGCATCTGAAAGTAGAAACTCGCCCGATTACAACGGTATGTGTATTTTTTCCCTAGGCCATTCTAGTTAAGCGTTTGGAGCAGCAGAATTGCGAAAAATTTTTTGCCTTCTCAACCATTTCTTGTCTTGAAACTCCCATATCTCGCGAACGGATTGACCTAACCCAAAAATTCCTATTGCATCTGAAAGTAGAAACTCGCCCGATTACAACGGTATGTGTATTTTTTCCCTAGGCCATTCTGGTTAAGCGTTTGGAGCAGCAGAAGTGCGAAAAATTTGTTGTCTTCTCAACCATTTCTTAGCTTCAAACTCCCATATCTCGCGAACGGATTGATGTAACCCAAAAATTCCTATTGCATCTGAAAGTAGAAACTCGCCCGATTACAACGGTATGTGTATTTTTTCCCTAGGCCATTCTGGTTAAGCGTTTGGAGCAGCAGAATTGTGAAAAATTTTTTGCCTTCTCTACCATTTCTTGACTTCAAACTCCCATATCTCGCGAACGGATTGACCTAACCCAAAAATTCCAATTGCATCTGAAAGTAGAAACTCGCCCGATTACAACCGTATGTGTATTTTTTCCCTAGGCCATTCTGGTTAAGCGTTTGGAGCAGCAGAATTGCGAAAAATTTTTTGCCTTCTCAACAATTTCTTGGCTTCAAACTCCCATATCTCGCGAACGAATTGACCAAACCCAAAAATTCCTATTGCATCTGAAAGTAGAAACTCGCCCGATTACAACGGTATGTGCATTTTTTCCCTAGGCCATTCTGGTTAAGCGTTTGGAGCAGCAGAATTGCGAAAAATTTTTTGCCTTCTCAACCATTTCTTGGCTTCAAACTCCCATATCTCGCGAACGGATTGACCCAACCCAAAAATTCCTATTGCATCTGAAAGTAGAAACTCGCCCGATTACAACGGTATGTGAATTTTTTCCCTAGGCCGTTCTGGTTAAGCGTTTGGAGCAGCAGAATTGCGAAAAATTGTTTGCCTTCTCAACAATTTCTTGGCTTCAAACTCCCATATCTCGCGAACGAATTGACCTAACCCAAAAATTCCTATTGCATCTGAAAGTAGAAACTCGCCCGATTTCAACGGTATGTGTATTGTTTCCCTAGGCCATTCTGGTTAAGCGTTTGGAGCAGCAGAACTGCGAAAAATTTGTTGTCTTCTCAACCATTTCTTAGCTTCAAACACCCATATCTCGCGAACGGATTGACCTAAACCAAAAATTCCTGTTGCATCTGAAAGTAGAAACTCGCCCGATTACAACGGTATGTGTATTTTTTCCCTAGGCCATTCTGGTTAAGCGTTTGGAGCAGCAGAACTGCGAAAAATTTGTTGTCTTCTCAACCATTTCTTAGCTTCAAACTCCCATATCTCGCGAACGGATTGACCTAAACCAAAAATTCCTGTTGCATCTGAAAGTAGAAACTCGCCCGATTACAACGGTATGTGTATTTTTTCCCTAGGCCATTCTGGTTAAGCGTTCGGAGCAGCAGAATTACGAAAAATTTTTTGCCTTCTCAACCATTTCTTGTCTTCAAACTCCCATATCTCGCGAACGGATTGACCTAACCCAAAAATTCCTATTGCATCTGAAAGTAGAAACTCGCCCGATTACAACGGTATGTGTATTTTTTCCCTAGGCCATTCTAGTTAAGCGTTTGGAGCAACAGAAATGCGAAAAATTTTTTGCCTTCTCAACCATTTCTTGTCTTGAAACTCCCATATCTCGCGAACGGATTGACCTAACCCAAAAATTCCTATTGCATCTGAAAGTAGAAACTCGCCCGATTACAACGGTATGTGTATTTTTTCCCTAGGCCATTCTGGTTAAGCGTTTGGAGCAGCAGAATTGTGAAAAATTTTTTGCCTTCTCTACCATTTCTTGACTTCAAACTCCCATATCTCGCGAACGGACTGACCTAACCCAAAAATTCCTATTGCATCTGAAAGTAGAAACTCGCCCGATTACAACGGTATGTGTATTTTTTCCCTAGGCCATTGAAGTTAAGCGTTTGGAGCAGCAGAATTGCGAAAAATTTTTTGCCTTCTCAACCATTTCTTGTCTTGAAACTCCCATATCTTGCGAACGGATTGACCTAACCCAAAAATTCCTATTGCATCTGAAAGTAGAAACTCGCCCGACTACAACGGTATGTGTATTTTTTCCCTAGGCCATTCTGGATAAGCGTTTGGAGCAGCAGAATGGTGAAAAATTTTTTGCCTTCTCAACCATTTCTTAGCTTCAAACTCCCATATCTCTCGAACGGATTGACCTAAACCAAAAATTCCTGTTGCATCTGAAAGTAGAAACTCGCCCGATTACAACGGTATGTGTATTTTTTCCCTAGGCCATTCTAGTTAAGCGTTTGGAGCAGCAGAAGTGCGAAAAATTTGTTGTCTTCTCAACCATTTCTTAGCTTCAAACTCCCATATCTCGCGAACGGATTGATGTAACCCAAAAATTCCTATTGCATCTGAAAGTAGAAACTCGCCCGATTACAACGGTATGTGTATTTTTTCCCTAGGCCATTCTGGTTAAGCGTTTGGAGCAGCAGAATTGTGAAAAATTTTTTGCCTTCTCTACCATTTCTTGACTTCAAACTCCCATATCTCGCGAACGGATTGACCTAACCCAAAAATTCCAATTGCATCTGAAAGTAGAAACTCGCCCGATTACAACCGTATGTGTATTTTTTCCCTAGGCCATTCTGGTTAAGCGTTTGGAGCAGCAGAATTGCGAAAAATTTTTTGCCTTCTCAACAATTTCTTGGCTTCAAACTCCCATATCTCGCGAACGAATTGACCAAACCCAAAAATTCCTATTGCATCTGAAAGTAGAAACTCGCCCGATTACAACGGTATGTGCATTTTTTCCCTAGGCCATTCTGGTTAAGCGTTTGGAGCAGCAGAATTGCGAAAAATTTTTTGCCTTCTCAACCATTTCTTGGCTTCAAACTCCCATATCTCGCGAACGGATTGACCCAACCCAAAAATTCCTATTGCATCTGAAAGTAGAAACTCGCCCGATTACAACGGTATGTGAATTTTTTCCCTAGGCCGTTCTGGTTAAGCGTTTGGAGCAGCAGAATTGCGAAAAATTGTTTGCCTTCTCAACAATTTCTTGGCTTCAAACTCCCATATCTCGCGAACGAATTGACCTAACCCAAAAATTCCTATTGCATCTGAAAGTAGAAACTCGCCCGATTTCAACGGTATGTGTATTGTTTCCCTAGGCCATTCTGGTTAAGCGTTTGGAGCAGCAGAACTGCGAAAAATTTGTTGTCTTCTCAACCATTTCTTAGCTTCAAACACCCATATCTCGCGAACGGATTGACCTAAACCAAAAATTCCTGTTGCATCTGAAAGTAGAAACTCGCCCGATTACAACGGTATGTGTATTTTTTCCCTAGGCCATTCTGGTTAAGCGTTTGGAGCAGCAGAACTGCGAAAAATTTGTTGTCTTCTCAACCATTTCTTAGCTTCAAACTCCCATATCTCGCGAACGGATTGACCTAAACCAAAAATTCCTGTTGCATCTGAAAGTAGAAACTCGCCCGATTACAACGGTATGTGTATTTTTTCCCTAGGCCATTCTGGTTAAGCGTTCGGAGCAGCAGAATTACGAAAAATTTTTTGCCTTCTCAACCATTTCTTGTCTTCAAACTCCCATATCTCGCGAACGGATTGACCTAACCCAAAAATTCCTATTGCATCTGAAAGTAGAAACTCGCCCGATTACAACGGTATGTGTATTTTTTCCCTAGGCCATTCTAGTTAAGCGTTTGGAGCAACAGAAATGCGAAAAATTTTTTGCCTTCTCAACCATTTCTTGTCTTGAAACTCCCATATCTCGCGAACGGATTGACCTAACCCAAAAATTCCTATTGCATCTGAAAGTAGAAACTCGCCCGATTACAACGGTATGTGTATTGTTTCCCTAGGCCATTCTGGTTAAGCGTTTGGAGCAGCAGAACTGCGAAAAATTTGTTGTCTTCTCAACCATTTCTTAGCTTCAAACTCCCATATCTAGCGAACGGATTGACCTAAACCAAAAATTCCTGTTGCATCTGAAAGTAGAAGCTCGCCCGATTACAACGGTATGTGTATTTTTTCCCTAGGCCATTCTGGTTAAGCGTTTGGAGCAGCAGAATTGTGAAAAATTTTTTGCCTTCTCAACCATTTCTTGTCTTCAAACTCCCATATCTCGCGAACGGATTGACCTAACCCAAAAATTCCTATTGCATCTGAAAGTAGAAACTCGCCCGATTACAACGGTATGTGTATTTTTTCCCTAGGCCATTGAAGTTAAGCGTTTGGAGCAGCAGAATTGCGAAAAATTTTTTGCCTTCTCAACCATTTCTTGTCTTGAAACTCCCATATCTCGCGAACGGATTGACCTAACCCAAAAATTCCTATTGCATCTGAAAGTAGAAACTCGCCCGATTACAACGGTATGTGTATTTTTTCCCTAGGCCGTTCTGGTTAAGCGTTTGGAGCAGCAGAATTGCGAAAAATTTTTTGCCTTCTCAACCATTTCTTGGCTTCAAACTGCCATATCTCGCGAACGGATTGACCTAACCCAAAAATTCCTATTGCATCTGAAAGTAGATACTCGCCCGACTACAACGGTATGTGTATTTTTTCCCTAGGCCATTCTGGATAAGCGTTTGGAGCAGCAGAACTGCGAAAAATTTGTTGTCTTCTCAACCATTTCTTAGCTTCAAACTCCCATATCTCGCGAACGGATTGACCTAAACCAAAAATTCCTGTTGCATCTGAAAGTAGAAACTCGCCCGATTACAACGGTATGTGTATTTTTTCCCTAGGCCATTCTGGTTAAGCGTTCGGAGCAGCAGAATTACGAAAAATTTTTTGCCTTCTCAACCATTTCTTGACTTCAAACCCCCATATCTCGCGAACGGTTTGACCTAACCCAAAAATTCCTATTGCATCTGAAAGTAGAAACTCGCCCGATTACAACGGTATGTGTATTTTTTCCCTAGGCCATTCTGGTTAAGCGTTTGGAGCAGCAGAATTGCGAAAAATTTTTTGCCTTCTCAACCATTTCTTGGCTTCAAAGTCCCATATCTCGCGAACGGATTGACCTATCCCAAAAATTCCTATTGCATCTGAAAGTAGAAACTCGCCCGATTACAACGGTATGTGTATTTTTTCCCTAGGCCATTCTGGTTAAGCGTTTGGAGCAGCAGAATTGCGAAAAATTGTTTGCCTTCTCAACAATTTCTTGGCTTCAAACTCCCATATCTCGCGAACGAATTGACCTAACACAAAAATTCCTATTGCATCTGAAAGTAGAAACTCGCCCGATTACAACGGTATGTGTATTGTTTCCCTAGGCCATTCTGGTTAAGCGTTTGGAGCAGCAGAATTGTGAAAAATTTTTTGCCTTCTCAACCATTTCTTGTCTTCAAACTCCCATATCTCGCGAACGGATTGACCTAACCCAAAAATTCCTATTGCATCTGAAAGTAGAAACTCGCCCGATTACAACGGTATGTGTATTTTTTCCCTAGGCCATTGAAGTTAAGCGTTTGGAGCAGCAGAATTGCGAAAAATTTTTTGCCTTCTCAACCATTTCTTGTCTTGAAACTCCCATATCTCGCGAACGGATTGACCTAACCCAAAAATTCCTATTGCATCTGAAAGTAGAAACTCGCCCGACTACAACGGTATGTGTATTTTTTCCCTAGGCCATTCTGGATAAGCGTTTGGAGCAGCAGAATGGTGAAAAATTTTTTGCCTTCTCAACCATTTCTTAGCTTCAAACTCCCATATCTCTCGAACGGATTGACCTAAACCAAAAATTCCTGTTGCATCTGAAAGTAGAAACTCGCCCGATTACAACGGTATGTGTATTTTTTCCCTAGGCCATTCTAGTTAAGCGTTTGGAGCAGCAGAATTGCGAAAAATTTTTTGCCTTCTCAACCATTTCTTGTCTTGAAACTCCCATATCTCGCGAACGGATTGACCTAACCCAAAAATTCCTATTGCATCTGAAAGTAGAAACTCGCCCGATTACAACGGTATGTGTATTTTTTCCCTAGGCCATTCTGGTTAAGCGTTTGGAGCAGCAGAAGTGCGAAAAATTTGTTGTCTTCTCAACCATTTCTTAGCTTCAAACTCCCATATCTCGCGAACGGATTGATGTAACCCAAAAATTCCTATTGCATCTGAAAGTAGAAACTCGCCCGATTACAACGGTATGTGTATTTTTTCCCTAGGCCATTCTGGTTAAGCGTTTGGAGCAGCAGAATTGTGAAAAATTTTTTGCCTTCTCTACCATTTCTTGACTTCAAACTCCCATATCTCGCGAACGGATTGACCTAACCCAAAAATTCCAATTGCATCTGAAAGTAGAAACTCGCCCGATTACAACCGTATGTGTATTTTTTCCCTAGGCCATTCTGGTTAAGCGTTTGGAGCAGCAGAATTGCGAAAAATTTTTTGCCTTCTCAACAATTTCTTGGCTTCAAACTCCCATATCTCGCGAACGAATTGACCAAACCCAAAAATTCCTATTGCATCTGAAAGTAGAAACTCGCCCGATTACAACGGTATGTGCATTTTTTCCCTAGGCCATTCTGGTTAAGCGTTTGGAGCAGCAGAATTGCGAAAAATTTTTTGCCTTCTCAACCATTTCTTGGCTTCAAACTCCCATATCTCGCGAACGGATTGACCCAACCCAAAAATTCCTATTGCATCTGAAAGTAGAAACTCGCCCGATTACAACGGTATGTGAATTTTTTCCCTAGGCCGTTCTGGTTAAGCGTTTGGAGCAGCAGAATTGCGAAAAATTGTTTGCCTTCTCAACAATTTCTTGGCTTCAAACTCCCATATCTCGCGAACGAATTGACCTAACCCAAAAATTCCTATTGCATCTGAAAGTAGAAACTCGCCCGATTTCAACGGTATGTGTATTGTTTCCCTAGGCCATTCTGGTTAAGCGTTTGGAGCAGCAGAACTGCGAAAAATTTGTTGTCTTCTCAACCATTTCTTAGCTTCAAACACCCATATCTCGCGAACGGATTGACCTAAACCAAAAATTCCTGTTGCATCTGAAAGTAGAAACTCGCCCGATTACAACGGTATGTGTATTTTTTCCCTAGGCCATTCTGGTTAAGCGTTTGGAGCAGCAGAACTGCGAAAAATTTGTTGTCTTCTCAACCATTTCTTAGCTTCAAACTCCCATATCTCGCGAACGGATTGACCTAAACCAAAAATTCCTGTTGCATCTGAAAGTAGAAACTCGCCCGATTACAACGGTATGTGTATTTTTTCCCTAGGCCATTCTGGTTAAGCGTTCGGAGCAGCAGAATTACGAAAAATTTTTTGCCTTCTCAACCATTTCTTGTCTTCAAACTCCCATATCTCGCGAACGGATTGACCTAACCCAAAAATTCCTATTGCATCTGAAAGTAGAAACTCGCCCGATTACAACGGTATGTGTATTTTTTCCCTAGGCCATTCTAGTTAAGCGTTTGGAGCAACAGAAATGCGAAAAATTTTTTGCCTTCTCAACCATTTCTTGTCTTGAAACTCCCATATCTCGCGAACGGATTGACCTAACCCAAAAATTCCTATTGCATCTGAAAGTAGAAACTCGCCCGATTACAACGGTATGTGTATTTTTTCCCTAGGCCATTCTGGTTAAGCGTTTGGAGCAGCAGAATTGTGAAAAATTTTTTGCCTTCTCTACCATTTCTTGACTTCAAACTCCCATATCTCGCGAACGGATTGACCTAACCCAAAAATTCCAATTGCATCTGAAAGTAGAAACTCGCCCGATTACAACCGTATGTGTATTTTTTCCCTAGGCCATTCTGGTTAAGCGTTTGGAGCAGCAGAATTGCGAAAAATTTTTTGCCTTCTCAACAATTTCTTGGCTTCAAACTCCCATATCTCGCGAACGAATTGACCAAACCCAAAAATTCCTATTGCATCTGAAAGTAGAAACTCGCCCGATTACAACGGTATGTGCATTTTTTCCCTAGGCCATTCTGGTTAAGCGTTTGGAGCAGCAGAATTGCGAAAAATTTTTTGCCTTCTCAACCATTTCTTGGCTTCAAACTCCCATATCTCGCGAACGGATTGACCCAACCCAAAAATTCCTATTGCATCTGAAAGTAGAAACTCGCCCGATTACAACGGTATGTGAATTTTTTCCCTAGGCCGTTCTGGTTAAGCGTTTGGAGCAGCAGAATTGCGAAAAATTGTTTGCCTTCTCAACAATTTCTTGGCTTCAAACTCCCATATCTCGCGAACGAATTGACCTAACCCAAAAATTCCTATTGCATCTGAAAGTAGAAACTCGCCCGATTTCAACGGTATGTGTATTGTTTCCCTAGGCCATTCTGGTTAAGCGTTTGGAGCAGCAGAACTGCGAAAAATTTGTTGTCTTCTCAACCATTTCTTAGCTTCAAACACCCATATCTCGCGAACGGATTGACCTAAACCAAAAATTCCTGTTGCATCTGAAAGTAGAAACTCGCCCGATTACAACGGTATGTGTATTTTTTCCCTAGGCCATTCTGGTTAAGCGTTTGGAGCAGCAGAACTGCGAAAAATTTGTTGTCTTCTCAACCATTTCTTAGCTTCAAACTCCCATATCTCGCGAACGGATTGACCTAAACCAAAAATTCCTGTTGCATCTGAAAGTAGAAACTCGCCCGATTACAACGGTATGTGTATTTTTTCCCTAGGCCATTCTGGTTAAGCGTTCGGAGCAGCAGAATTACGAAAAATTTTTTGCCTTCTCAACCATTTCTTGTCTTCAAACTCCCATATCTCGCGAACGGATTGACCTAACCCAAAAATTCCTATTGCATCTGAAAGTAGAAACTCGCCCGATTACAACGGTATGTGTATTTTTTCCCTAGGCCATTCTAGTTAAGCGTTTGGAGCAACAGAAATGCGAAAAATTTTTTGCCTTCTCAACCATTTCTTGTCTTGAAACTCCCATATCTCGCGAACGGATTGACCTAACCCAAAAATTCCTATTGCATCTGAAAGTAGAAACTCGCCCGATTACAACGGTATGTGTATTGTTTCCCTAGGCCATTCTGGTTAAGCGTTTGGAGCAGCAGAACTGCGAAAAATTTGTTGTCTTCTCAACCATTTCTTAGCTTCAAACTCCCATATCTAGCGAACGGATTGACCTAAACCAAAAATTCCTGTTGCATCTGAAAGTAGAAGCTCGCCCGATTACAACGGTATGTGTATTTTTTCCCTAGGCCATTCTGGTTAAGCGTTTGGAGCAGCAGAATTGTGAAAAATTTTTTGCCTTCTCAACCATTTCTTGTCTTCAAACTCCCATATCTCGCGAACGGATTGACCTAACCCAAAAATTCCTATTGCATCTGAAAGTAGAAACTCGCCCGATTACAACGGTATGTGTATTTTTTCACTAGGCCATTGAAGTTAAGCGTTTGGAGCAGCAGAATTGCGAAAAATTTTTTGCCTTCTCAACCATTTCTTGTCTTGAAACTCCCATATCTCGCGAACGGATTGACCTAACCCAAAAATTCCTATTGCATCTGAAAGTAGAAACTCGCCCGATTACAACGGTATGTGTATTTTTTCCCTAGGCCGTTCTGGTTAAGCGTTTGGAGCAGCAGAATTGCGAAAAATTTTTTGCCTTCTCAACCATTTCTTGGCTTCAAACTGCCATATCTCGCGAACGGATTGACCTAACCCAAAAATTCCTATTGCATCTGAAAGTAGATACTCGCCCGACTACAACGGTATGTGTATTTTTTCCCTAGGCCATTCTGGATAAGCGTTTGGAGCAGCAGAACTGCGAAAAATTTGTTGTCTTCTCAACCATTTCTTAGCTTCAAACTCCCATATCTCGCGAACGGATTGACCTAAACCAAAAATTCCTGTTGCATCTGAAAGTAGAAACTCGCCCGATTACAACGGTATGTGTATTTTTTCCCTAGGCCATTCTGGTTAAGCGTTCGGAGCAGCAGAATTACGAAAAATTTTTTGCCTTCTCAACCATTTCTTGACTTCAAACCCCCATATCTCGCGAACGGTTTGACCTAACCCAAAAATTCCTATTGCATCTGAAAGTAGAAACTCGCCCGATTACAACGGTATGTGTATTTTTTCCCTAGGCCATTCTGGTTAAGCGTTTGGAGCAGCAGAATTGCGAAAAATTGTTTGCCTTCTCAACAATTTCTTGGCTTCAAACTCCCATATCTCGCGAACGAATTGACCTAACACAAAAATTCCTATTGCATCTGAAAGTAGAAACTCGCCCGATTACAACGGTATGTGTATTGTTTCCCTAGGCCATTCTGGTTAAGCGTTTGGAGCAGCAGAATTGTGAAAAATTTTTTGCCTTCTCAACCATTTCTTGTCTTCAAACTCCCATATCTCGCGAACGGATTGACCTAACCCAAAAATTCCTATTGCATCTGAAAGTAGAAACTCGCCCGATTACAACGGTATGTGTATTTTTTCCCTAGGCCATTGAAGTTAAGCGTTTGGAGCAGCAGAATTGCGAAAAATTTTTTGCCTTCTCAACCATTTCTTGTCTTGAAACTCCCATATCTCGCGAACGGATTGACCTAACCCAAAAATTCCTATTGCATCTGAAAGTAGAAACTCGCCCGACTACAACGGTATGTGTATTTTTTCCCTAGGCCATTCTGGATAAGCGTTTGGAGCAGCAGAATGGTGAAAAATTTTTTGCCTTCTCAACCATTTCTTAGCTTCAAACTCCCATATCTCTCGAACGGATTGACCTAAACCAAAAATTCCTGTTGCATCTGAAAGTAGAAACTCGCCCGATTACAACGGTATGTGTATTTTTTCCCTAGGCCATTCTAGTTAAGCGTTTGGAGCAGCAGAATTGCGAAAAATTTTTTGCCTTCTCAACCATTTCTTGTCTTGAAACTCCCATATCTCGCGAACGGATTGACCTAACCCAAAAATTCCTATTGCATCTGAAAGTAGAAACTCGCCCGATTACAACCGTATGTGTATTTTTTCCCTAGGCCATTCTGGTTAAGCGTTTGGAGCAGCAGAAGTGCGAAAAATTTGTTGTCTTCTCAACCATTTCTTAGCTTCAAACTCCCATATCTCGCGAACGGATTGATGTAACCCAAAAATTCCTATTGCATCTGAAAGTAGAAACTCGCCCGATTACAACGGTATGTGTATTTTTTCCCTAGGCCATTCTGGTTAAGCGTTTGGAGCAGCAGAATTGTGAAAAATTTTTTGCCTTCTCTACCATTTCTTGACTTCAAACTCCCATATCTCGCGAACGGATTGACCTAACCCAAAAATTCCAATTGCATCTGAAAGTAGAAACTCGCCCGATTACAACCGTATGTGTATTTTTTCCCTAGGCCATTCTGGTTAAGCGTTTGGAGCAGCAGAATTGCGAAAAATTTTTTGCCTTCTCAACAATTTCTTGGCTTCAAACTCCCATATCTCGCGAACGAATTGACCAAACCCAAAAATTCCTATTGCATCTGAAAGTAGAAACTCGCCCGATTACAACGGTATGTGCATTTTTTCCCTAGGCCATTCTGGTTAAGCGTTTGGAGCAGCAGAATTGCGAAAAATTTTTTGCCTTCTCAACCATTTCTTGGCTTCAAAGTCCCATATCTCGCGAACGGATTGACCTATCCCAAAAATTCCTATTGCATCTGAAAGTAGAAACTCGCCCGATTACAACGGTATCTGTATTTTTTCCCTAGGCCATTCTGGTTAAGCGTTTGGAGCAGCAGAATTGTGAAAAATTTTTTGCCTTCTCTACCATTTCTTGACTTCAAACTCCCATATCTCGCGAACGGATTGACCTAACCCAAAAATTCCAATTGCATCTGAAAGTAGAAACACGCCCGATTACAACGGTATGTGTATTTTTTCCCTAGGCCATTCTGGTTAAGCGTTTGGAGCAGCAGAATTTCGAAAAATTTTTTGCCTTCTCAACAATTTCTTGGCTTCAAACTCCCATATCTCGCGAACGAATTGACCTAACCCAAAAATTCCTATTGCATCTGAAAGTAGAAACTTGCCCGATTACAACGGTATGTGTATTGTTTCCCTAGGCCATTCTGGTTAAGCGTTTGGAGCAGCAGAATTGTGAAAAATTTTTTGCCTTCTCTACCATTTCTTGACTTCAAACTCCCATATCTCGCGAACGGATTGACCTAACCCAAAAATTCCAATTGCATCTGAAAGTAGAAACACGCCCGATTACAACGGTATGTGTATTTTTTCCCTAGGCCATTCTGGTTAAGCGTTTGGAGCAGCAGAATTTCGAAAAATTTTTTGCCTTCTCAACCATTTCTTGTCTTGAAACTCCCATATCTCGCGAACGGATTGACCTAACCCAAAAATTCCTATTGCATCTGAAAGTAGAAACTCGCCCGACTACAACGGTATGTGTATTTTTTCCCTAGGCCATTCTGGATAAGCGTTTGGAGCAGCAGAATGGTGAAAAATTTTTTGCCTTCTCAACCATTTCTTAGCTTCAAACTCCCATATCTCTCGAACGGATTGACCTAAACCAAAAATTCCTGTTGCATCTGAAAGTAGAAACTCGCCCGATTACAACGGTATGTGTATTTTTTCCCTAGGCCATTCTGGTTAAGCGTTTGGAGCAGCAGAATTTCGAAAAATTTTTTGCCTTCTCAACAATTTCTTGGCTTCAAACTCCCATATCTCGCGAACGAATTGACCTAACCCAAAAATTCCTATTGCATCTGAAAGTAGAAACTTGCCCGATTACAACGGTATGTGTATTGTTTCCCTAGGCCATTCTGGTTAAGCGTTTGGAGCAGCAGAATTGTGAAAAATTTTTTGCCTTCTCTACCATTTCTTGACTTCAAACTCCCATATCTCGCGAACGGATTGACCTAACCCAAAAATTCCAATTGCATCTGAAAGTAGAAACACGCCCGATTACAACGGTATGTGTATTTTTTCCCTAGGCCATTCTGGTTAAGCGTTTGGAGCAGCAGAATTTCGAAAAATTTTTTGCCTTCTCAACCATTTCTTGTCTTGAAACTCCCATATCTCGCGAACGGATTGACCTAACCCAAAAATTCCTATTGCATCTGAAAGTAGAAACTCGCCCGACTACAACGGTATGTGTATTTTTTCCCTAGGCCATTCTGGATAAGCGTTTGGAGCAGCAGAATGGTGAAAAATTTTTTGCCTTCTCAACCATTTCTTAGCTTCAAACTCCCATATCTCTCGAACGGATTGACCTAAACCAAAAATTCCTGTTGCATCTGAAAGTAGAAACTCGCCCGATTACAACGGTATGTGTATTTTTTCCCTAGGCCATTCTAGTTAAGCGTTTGGAGCAGCAGAATTGCGAAAAATTTTTTGCCTTCTCAACCATTTCTTGTCTTGAAACTCCCATATCTCGCGAACGGATTGACCTAACCCAAAAATTCCTATTGCATCTGAAAGTAGAAACTCGCCCGATTACAACCGTATGTGTATTTTTTCCCTAGGCCATTCTGGTTAAGCGTTTGGAGCAGCAGAAGTGCGAAAAATTTGTTGTCTTCTCAACCATTTCTTAGCTTCAAACTCCCATATCTCGCGAACGGATTGATGTAACCCAAAAATTCCTATTGCATCTGAAAGTAGAAACTCGCCCGATTACAACGGTATGTGTATTTTTTCCCTAGGCCATTCTGGTTAAGCGTTTGGAGCAGCAGAATTGTGAAAAATTTTTTGCCTTCTCTACCATTTCTTGACTTCAAACTCCCATATCTCGCGAACGGATTGACCTAACCCAAAAATTCCAATTGCATCTGAAAGTAGAAACTCGCCCGATTACAACCGTATGTGTATTTTTTCCCTAGGCCATTCTGGTTAAGCGTTTGGAGCAGCAGAATTGCGAAAAATTTTTTGCCTTCTCAACAATTTCTTGGCTTCAAACTCCCATATCTCGCGAACGAATTGACCAAACCCAAAAATTCCTATTGCATCTGAAAGTAGAAACTCGCCCGATTACAACGGTATGTGCATTTTTTCCCTAGGCCATTCTGGTTAAGCGTTTGGAGCAGCAGAATTGCGAAAAATTTTTTGCCTTCTCAACCATTTCTTGGCTTCAAAGTCCCATATCTCGCGAACGGATTGACCTATCCCAAAAATTCCTATTGCATCTGAAAGTAGAAACTCGCCCGATTACAACGGTATCTGTATTTTTTCCCTAGGCCATTCTGGTTAAGCGTTTGGAGCAGCAGAATTGTGAAAAATTTTTTGCCTTCTCTACCATTTCTTGACTTCAAACTCCCATATCTCGCGAACGGATTGACCTAACCCAAAAATTCCAATTGCATCTGAAAGTAGAAACACGCCCGATTACAACGGTATGTGTATTTTTTCCCTAGGCCATTCTGGTTAAGCGTTTGGAGCAGCAGAATTTCGAAAAATTTTTTGCCTTCTCAACAATTTCTTGGCTTCAAACTCCCATATCTCGCGAACGAATTGACCTAACCCAAAAATTCCTATTGCATCTGAAAGTAGAAACTTGCCCGATTACAACGGTATGTGTATTGTTTCCCTAGGCCATTCTGGTTAAGCATTTGGAGCAGCAGAATTGTGAAAAATTTTTTGCCTTCTCTACCATTTCTTGACTTCAAACTCCCATATCTCGCGAACGGATTGACCTAACCCAAAAATTCCAATTGCATCTGAAAGTAGAAACACGCCCGATTACAACGGTATGTGTATTTTTTCCCTAGGCCATTCTGGTTAAGCGTTTGGAGCAGCAGAATTTCGAAAAATTTTTTGCCTTCTCAACCATTTCTTGTCTTGAAACTCCCATATCTCGCGAACGGATTGACCTAACCCAAAAATTCCTATTGCATCTGAAAGTAGAAACTCGCCCGACTACAACGGTATGTGTATTTTTTCCCTAGGCCATTCTGGATAAGCGTTTGGAGCAGCAGAATGGTGAAAAATTTTTTGCCTTCTCAACCATTTCTTAGCTTCAAACTCCCATATCTCTCGAACGGATTGACCTAAACCAAAAATTCCTGTTGCATCTGAAAGTAGAAACTCGCCCGATTACAACGGTATGTGTATTTTTTCCCTAGGCCATTCTGGTTAAGCGTTTGGAGCAGCAGAATTTCGAAAAATTTTTTGCCTTCTCAACAATTTCTTGGCTTCAAACTCCCATATCTCGCGAACGAATTGACCTAACCCAAAAATTCCTATTGCATCTGAAAGTAGAAACTTGCCCGATTACAACGGTATGTGTATTGTTTCCCTAGGCCATTCTGGTTAAGCGTTTGGAGCAGCAGAATTGTGAAAAATTTTTTGCCTTCTCTACCATTTCTTGACTTCAAACTCCCATATCTCGCGAACGGATTGACCTAACCCAAAAATTCCAATTGCATCTGAAAGTAGAAACACGCCCGATTACAACGGTATGTGTATTTTTTCCCTAGGCCATTCTGGTTAAGCGTTTGGAGCAGCAGAATTTCGAAAAATTTTTTGCCTTCTCAACCATTTCTTGTCTTGAAACTCCCATATCTCGCGAACGGATTGACCTAACCCAAAAATTCCTATTGCATCTGAAAGTAGAAACTCGCCCGACTACAACGGTATGTGTATTTTTTCCCTAGGCCATTCTGGATAAGCGTTTGGAGCAGCAGAATGGTGAAAAATTTTTTGCCTTCTCAACCATTTCTTAGCTTCAAACTCCCATATCTCTCGAACGGATTGACCTAAACCAAAAATTCCTGTTGCATCTGAAAGTAGAAACTCGCCCGATTACAACGGTATGTGTATTTTTTCCCTAGGCCATTCTAGTTAAGCGTTTGGAGCAGCAGAATTGCGAAAAATTTTTTGCCTTCTCAACCATTTCTTGTCTTGAAACTCCCATATCTCGCGAACGGATTGACCTAACCCAAAAATTCCTATTGCATCTGAAAGTAGAAACTCGCCCGATTACAACCGTATGTGTATTTTTTCCCTAGGCCATTCTGGTTAAGCGTTTGGAGCAGCAGAAGTGCGAAAAATTTGTTGTCTTCTCAACCATTTCTTAGCTTCAAACTCCCATATCTCGCGAACGGATTGATGTAACCCAAAAATTCCTATTGCATCTGAAAGTAGAAACTCGCCCGATTACAACGGTATGTGTATTTTTTCCCTAGGCCATTCTGGTTAAGCGTTTGGAGCAGCAGAATTGTGAAAAATTTTTTGCCTTCTCTACCATTTCTTGACTTCAAACTCCCATATCTCGCGAACGGATTGACCTAACCCAAAAATTCCAATTGCATCTGAAAGTAGAAACTCGCCCGATTACAACCGTATGTGTATTTTTTCCCTAGGCCATTCTGGTTAAGCGTTTGGAGCAGCAGAATTGCGAAAAATTTTTTGCCTTCTCAACAATTTCTTGGCTTCAAACTCCCATATCTCGCGAACGAATTGACCAAACCCAAAAATTCCTATTGCATCTGAAAGTAGAAACTCGCCCGATTACAACGGTATGTGCATTTTTTCCCTAGGCCATTCTGGTTAAGCGTTTGGAGCAGCAGAATTGCGAAAAATTTTTTGCCTTCTCAACCATTTCTTGGCTTCAAAGTCCCATATCTCGCGAACGGATTGACCTATCCCAAAAATTCCTATTGCATCTGAAAGTAGAAACTCGCCCGATTACAACGGTATCTGTATTTTTTCCCTAGGCCATTCTGGTTAAGCGTTTGGAGCAGCAGAATTGTGAAAAATTTTTTGCCTTCTCTACCATTTCTTGACTTCAAACTCCCATATCTCGCGAACGGATTGACCTAACTCAAAAATTCCAATTGCATCTGAAAGTAGAAACACGCCCGATTACAACGGTATGTGTATTTTTTCCCTAGACCATTCTGGTTAAGCGTTTGGAGCAGCAGAATTTCGAAAAATTTTTTGCCTTCTCAACAATTTCTTGGCTTCAAACTCCCATATCTCGCGAACGAATTGACCTAACCCAAAAATTCCTATTGCATCTGAAAGTAGAAACTTGCCCGATTACAACGGTATGTGTATTGTTTCCCTAGGCCATTCTGGTTAAGCGTTTGGAGCAGCAGAATTGTGAAAAATTTTTTGCCTTCTCTACCATTTCTTGACTTCAAACTCCCATATCTCGCGAACGGATTGACCTAACCCAAAAATTCCAATTGCATCTGAAAGTAGAAACACGCCCGATTACAACGGTATGTGTATTTTTTCCCTAGGCCATTCTGGTTAAGCGTTTGGAGCAGCAGAATTTCGAAAAATTTTTTGCCTTCTCAACAATTTCTTGGCTTCAAACTCCCATATCTCGCGAACGAATTGACCTAACCCAAAAATTCCTATTGCATCTGAAAGTAGAAACTCGCCCGATTACAACGGTATGTGTATTTTTTCCCTAGGCCATTCAAGTTAAGCGTTTGGAGCAGCAGAATTGCGAAAAATTTTTTGCCTTCTCAACCATTTCTTGTCTTGAAACTCCCATATCTCGCGAACGGATTGACCCAACCCAAAAATTCCTATTGCATCTGAAAGTAGAAACTCGCCCGATTACAACGGTATGTGAATTTTTTCCCTAGGCCGTTCTGGTTAAGCGTTTGGAGCAGCAGAATTGCGAAAAATTGTTTGCCTTCTCAACAATTTCTTGGCTTCAAACTCCCATATCTCGCGAACGAATTGACCTAACCCAAAAATTCCTATTGCATCTGAAAGTAGAAACTCGCCCGATTTCAACGGTATGTGTATTGTTTCCCTAGGCCATTCTGGTTAAGCGTTTGGAGCAGCAGAACTGCGAAAAATTTGTTGTCTTCTCAACCATTTCTTAGCTTCAAACACCCATATCTCGCGAACGGATTGACCTAAACCAAAAATTCCTGTTGCATCTGAAAGTAGAAACTCGCCCGATTACAACGGTATGTGTATTTTTTCCCTAGGCCATTCTGGTTAAGCGTTTGGAGCAGCAGAACTGCGAAAAATTTGTTGTCTTCTCAACCATTTCTTAGCTTCAAACTCCCATATCTCGCGAACGGATTGACCTAAACCAAAAATTCCTGTTGCATCTGAAAGTAGAAACTCGCCCGATTACAACGGTATGTGTATTTTTTCCCTAGGCCATTCTGGTTAAGCGTTCGGAGCAGCAGAATTACGAAAAATTTTTTGCCTTCTCAACCATTTCTTGTCTTCAAACTCCCATATCTCGCGAACGGATTGACCTAACCCAAAAATTCCTATTGCATCTGAAAGTAGAAACTCGCCCGATTACAACGGTATGTGTATTTTTTCCCTAGGCCATTCTAGTTAAGCGTTTGGAGCAACAGAAATGCGAAAAATTTTTTGCCTTCTCAACCATTTCTTGTCTTGAAACTCCCATATCTCGCGAACGGATTGACCTAACCCAAAAATTCCTATTGCATCTGAAAGTAGAAACTCGCCCGATTACAACGGTATGTGTATTGTTTCCCTAGGCCATTCTGGTTAAGCGTTTGGAGCAGCAGAACTGCGAAAAATTTGTTGTCTTCTCAACCATTTCTTAGCTTCAAACTCCCATATCTAGCGAACGGATTGACCTAAACCAAAAATTCCTGTTGCATCTGAAAGTAGAAGCTCGCCCGATTACAACGGTATGTGTATTTTTTCCCTAGGCCATTCTGGTTAAGCGTTTGGAGCAGCAGAATTGTGAAAAATTTTTTGCCTTCTCAACCATTTCTTGTCTTCAAACTCCCATATCTCGCGAACGGATTGACCTAACCCAAAAATTCCTATTGCATCTGAAAGTAGAAACTCGCCCGATTACAACGGTATGTGTATTTTTTCCCTAGGCCATTGAAGTTAAGCGTTTGGAGCAGCAGAATTGCGAAAAATTTTTTGCCTTCTCAACCATTTCTTGTCTTGAAACTCCCATATCTCGCGAACGGATTGACCTAACCCAAAAATTCCTATTGCATCTGAAAGTAGAAACTCGCCCGATTACAACGGTATGTGTATTTTTTCCCTAGGCCGTTCTGGTTAAGCGTTTGGAGCAGCAGAATTGCGAAAAATTTTTTGCCTTCTCAACCATTTCTTGGCTTCAAACTGCCATATCTCGCGAACGGATTGACCTAACCCAAAAATTCCTATTGCATCTGAAAGTAGATACTCGCCCGACTACAACGGTATGTGTATTTTTTCCCTAGGCCATTCTGGATAAGCGTTTGGAGCAGCAGAACTGCGAAAAATTTGTTGTCTTCTCAACCATTTCTTAGCTTCAAACTCCCATATCTCGCGAACGGATTGACCTAAACCAAAAATTCCTGTTGCATCTGAAAGTAGAAACTCGCCCGATTACAACGGTATGTGTATTTTTTCCCTAGGCCATTCTGGTTAAGCGTTTGGAGCAGCCGAACTGCGAAAAATTTGTTGTCTTCTCAACCATTTCTTAGCTTCAAACTCCCATATCTCGCGAAGGGATTGACCTAAACCAAAAATTCCTGTTGCATCTGAAAGCAGAAACTCGCCCGATTACAACGGTATGTGTATTTTTTCCCTAGGCCATTCTGGTTAAGCGTTCGGAGCAGCAGAATTGCGAAAAATTTTTTGCCTTCTCAACAATTTCTTGGCTTCAAACTCCCATATCTCGCGAACGAATTGACCTAACCCAAAAATTCCTATTGCATCTGAAAGTAGAAACTCGCCCGATTACAACGGTATGTGTATTTTTTCCCTAGGCCATTCTGGTTAAGCGTTTGGAGCAGCAGAAGTGCGAAAAATTTGTTGTCTTCTCAACCATTTCTTAGCTTCAAACTCCCATACCTCGCGAACGGATTGATGTAACCCAAAAATTCCTATTGCATCTGAAAGTAGAAACTCGCCCGATTACAACGGTATGTGTATTTTTTCCCTAGGCCATTCTGGTTAAGCGTTTGGAGCAGCAGAAGTGCGAAAAATTTGTTGTCTTCTCAACCATTTCTTAGCTTCAAACTCCCATATCTCGCGAACGGATTGATGTAACCCAAAAATTCCTATTGCATCTGAAAGTAGAAACTCGCCCGATTACAACGGTATGTGTATTTTTTCCCTAGGCCATTCTGGTTAAGCGTTTGGAGCAGCAGAATTGCGAAAAATTTTTTGCCTTCTCAACAATTTCTTGGCTTCAAACTCCCATATCTCGCGAACGAATTGACCTAACCCAAAAATTCCTGTTGCATCTGAAAGTAGAAACTCGCCCGATTACAACGGTATGTGTATTTTTTCCCTAGGCCATTCTGGTTAAGCGTTTGGAGCAGCAGAATTGCGAAAAATTTTTTGCCTTCTCAACCATTTCTTGGCTTCAAAGTCCCATATCTCGCGAACGGATTGACCTATCCCAAAAATTCCTATTGCATCTGAAAGTAGAAACTCGCCCGATTACAACGGTATGTGAATTTTTTCCCTAGGCCATTCTGGTTAAGCGTTTGGAGCAGCAGAATTGTGAAAAATTTTTTGCCTTCTCTACCATTTCTTGACTTCAAACTCCCATATCTCGCGAACGGATTGACCTAACCCAAAAATTCCAATTGCATCTGAAAGTAGAAACTCGCCCGATTACTACGGTATGTGTATTTTTTCCCTAGGCCATTCTGGTTAAGCGTTTGGAGCAGCAGAATTGCGAAAAATTTTTTGCCTTCTCAACAATTTCTTGGCTTCAAACTCCCATATCTCGCGAACGAATTGACCTAACCCAAAAATTCCTATTGCATCTGAAAGTAGAAACTCGCCCGATTACAACGGTATGTGTATTGTTTCCCTAGGCCATTCTGGTTAAGCGTTTGGAGCAGCAGAACTGCGAAAAATTTGTTGTCTTCTCAACCATTTCTTAGCTTCAAACCCCCATATCTCGCGAACGGATTGACCTAAACCAAAAATTCCTGTTGCATCTGAAAGTAGAAGCTCGCCCGATTACAACGGTATGTGTATTTTTTCCCTAGGCCATTCTGGTTAAGCGTTCGGAGCAGCAGAATTGCGAAAAATTTTTTGCCTTCTCAACCATTTCTTGTCTTCAAACTCCCATATCTCGCGAACGGATTGACCTAACCCAAAAATTCCTATTGCATCTGAAAGTAGAAACTCGCCCGATTACAACGGTATGTGTATTTTTTCCCTAGGCCATTCTGGTTAAGCGTTTGGAGCAGCAGAATTGTGAAAAATTTTTTGCCTTCTCTACCATTTCTTGACTTCAAACTCCCATATCTCGCGAACGGATTGACCTAACCCAAAAATTCCAATTGCATCGGAAAGTAGAAACTCGCCCGATTACAACGGTATGTGTATTGTTTCCCTAGGCCATTCTGGTTAAGCGTTTGGAGCAGCAGAACTGCGAAAAATTTGTTGTCTTCTCAACCATTTCTTAGCTTCAAACTCCCATATCTAGCGAACGGATTGACCTAAACCAAAAATTCCTGTTGCATCTGAAAGTAGAAGCTCGCCCGATTACAACGGTATGTGTATTTTTTCCCTAGGCCATTCTGGTTAAGCGTTTGGAGCAGCAGAATTGTGAAAAATTTTTTGCCTTCTCAACCATTTCTTGTCTTCAAACTCCCATATCTCGCGAACGGATTGACCTAACCCAAAAATTCCTATTGCATCTGAAAGTAGAAACTCGCCCGATTACAACGGTATGTGTATTTTTTCCCTAGGCCATTGAAGTTAAGCGTTTGGAGCAGCAGAATTGCGAAAAATTTTTTGCCTTCTCAACCATTTCTTGTCTTGAAACTCCCATATCTCGCGAACGGATTGACCTAACCCAAAAATTCCTATTGCATCTGAAAGTAGAAACTCGCCCGATTACAACGGTATGTGTATTTTTTCCCTAGGCCGTTCTGGTTAAGCGTTTGGAGCAGCAGAATTGCGAAAAATTTTTTGCCTTCTCAACCATTTCTTGGCTTCAAACTGCCATATCTCGCGAACGGATTGACCTAACCCAAAAATTCCTATTGCATCTGAAAGTAGATACTCGCCCGACTACAACGGTATGTGTATTTTTTCCCTAGGCCATTCTGGTTAAGCGTTTGGAGCAGCAGAATTGCGAAAAATTGTTTGCCTTCTCAACAATTTCTTGGCTTCAAACTCCCATATCTCGCGAACGAATTGACCTAACCCAAAAATTCCTATTGCATCTGAAAGTAGAAACTCGCCCGATTTCAACGGTATGTGTATTGTTTCCCTAGGCCATTCTGGTTAAGCGTTTGGAGCAGCCGAACTGCGAAAAATTTGTTGTCTTCTCAACCATTTCTTAGCTTCAAACTCCCATATCTCGCGAAGGGATTGACCTAAACCAAAAATTCCTGTTGCATCTGAAAGCAGAAACTCGCCCGATTACAACGGTATGTGTATTTTTTCCCTAGGCCATTCTGGTTAAGCGTTCGGAGCAGCAGAATTGCGAAAAATTTTTTGCCTTCTCAACAATTTCTTGGCTTCAAACTCCCATATCTCGCGAACGAATTGACCTAACCCAAAAATTCCTATTGCATCTGAAAGTAGAAACTCGCCCGATTACAACGGTATGTGTATTTTTTCCCTAGGCCATTCTGGTTAAGCGTTTGGAGCAGCAGAAGTGCGAAAAATTTGTTGTCTTCTCAACCATTTCTTAGCTTCAAACTCCCATACCTCGCGAACGGATTGATGTAACCCAAAAATTCCTATTGCATCTGAAAGTAGAAACTCGCCCGATTACAACGGTATGTGTATTTTTTCCCTAGGCCATTCTGGTTAAGCGTTTGGAGCAGCAGAAGTGCGAAAAATTTGTTGTCTTCTCAACCATTTCTTAGCTTCAAACTCCCATATCTCGCGAACGGATTGATGTAACCCAAAAATTCCTATTGCATCTGAAAGTAGAAACTCGCCCGATTACAACGGTATGTGTATTTTTTCCCTAGGCCATTCTGGTTAAGCGTTTGGAGCAGCAGAATTGCGAAAAATTTTTTGCCTTCTCAACAATTTCTTGGCTTCAAACTCCCATATCTCGCGAACGAATTGACCTAACCCAAAAATTCCTGTTGCATCTGAAAGTAGAAACTCGCCCGATTACAACGGTATGTGTATTTTTTCCCTAGGCCATTCTGGTTAAGCGTTTGGAGCAGCAGAATTGCGAAAAATTTTTTGCCTTCTCAACCATTTCTTGGCTTCAAAGTCCCATATCTCGCGAACGGATTGACCTATCCCAAAAATTCCTATTGCATCTGAAAGTAGAAACTCGCCCGATTACAACGGTATGTGTATTTTTTCCCTAGGCCATTCTGGTTAAGCGTTTGGAGCAGCAGAATTGTGAAAAATTTTTTGCCTTCTCTACCATTTCTTGACTTCAAACTCCCATATCTCGCGAACGGATTGACCTAACCCAAAAATTCCAATTGCATCTGAAAGTAGAAACTCGCCCGATTACTACGGTATGTGTATTTTTTCCCTAGGCCATTCTGGTTAAGCGTTTGGAGCAGCAGAATTGCGAAAAATTTTTTGCCTTCTCAACAATTTCTTGGCTTCAAACTCCCATATCTCGCGAACGAATTGACCTAACCCAAAAATTCCTATTGCATCTGAAAGTAGAAACTCGCCCGATTACAACGGTATGTGTATTGTTTCCCTAGGCCATTCTGGTTAAGCGTTTGGAGCAGCAGAACTGCGAAAAATTTGTTGTCTTCTCAACCATTTCTTAGCTTCAAACTCCCATATCTCGCGAACGGATTGACCTAAACCAAAAATTCCTGTTGCATCTGAAAGTAGAAGCTCGCCCGATTACAACGGTATGTGTATTTTTTCCCTAGGCCATTCTGGTTAAGCGTTCGGAGCAGCAGAATTGCGAAAAATTTTTTGCCTTCTCAACCATTTCTTGTCTTCAAACTCCCATATCTCGCGAACGGATTGACCTAACCCAAAAATTCCTATTGCATCTGAAAGTAGAAACTCGCCCGATTACAACGGTATGTGTATTTTTTCCCTAGGCCATTCAAGTTAAGCGTTTGGAGCAGCAGAATTGCAAAAAATTTTTGGCCTTCTCAACCATTTCTTAGCTTCAAACTCCCATATCTCGCGAACGGATTGATGTAACCCAAAAATTCCTATTGCATCTGAAAGTAGAAACTCGCCCGATTACAACGGTATGTGTATTTTTTCCCTAGGCCATTCTGGTTAAGCGTTTGGAGCAGCAGAATTGTGAAAAATTTTTTGCCTTCTCTACCATTTCTTGACTTCAAACTCCCATATCTCGCGAACGGATTGACCTAACCCAAAAATTCCAATTGCATCGGAAAGTAGAAACTCGCCCGATTACAACGGTATGTGTATTTTTTCCCTAGGCCATTCTGGTTAAGCGTTTGGAGCAGCAGAATTGCGAAAAATTTTTTGCCTTCTCAACAATTTCTTGGCTTCAAACTCCCATATCTCGCGAACGAATTGACCTAACCCAAAAATTCCTATTGCATCTGAAAGTAGAAACTCGCCCGATTACAACGGTATGTGTATTTTTTCCCTAGGCCATTCTGGTTAAGCGTTTGGAGCAGCAGAATTGCGAAAAATTTTTTGCCTTCTCAACCATTTCTTGGCTTCAAAGTCCCATATCTCGCGAACGGATTGACCTATCCCAAAAATTCCTATTGCATCTGAAAGTAGAAACTCGCCCGATTACAACGGTATGTGTATTTTTTCCGTAGGCCATTCTGGTTAAGCGTTTGGAGCAGCAGAATTGTGAAAAATTTTTTGCCTTCTCCCATTTCTTGACTTCAAACTCCCATATCTCGCGAACGGATTGACCTAACCCAAAAATTCCAATTGCATCTGAAAGTAGAAACTCGCCCGATTACAACGGTATGTGTATTTTTTCCCTAGGCCATTCTGGTTAAGCGTTTGGAGCAGCAGAATTGCGAAAAATTTTTTGCCTTCTCAACAATTTCTTGGCTTCAAACTCCCATATCTCGCGAACGAATTGACCTAACCCAAAAATTCCTATTGCATCTGAAAGTAGAAACTCGCCCGATTACAACGGTATGTGTATTGTTTCCCTAGGCCATTCTGGTTAAGCGTTTGGAGCAGCAGAACTGCGAAAAATTTGTTGTCTTCTCAACCATTTCTTAGCTTCAAACTCCCATATCTCGCGAAAGGATTGACCTAAACCAAAAATTCCTGTTGCATCTGAAAGTAGAAGCTCGCCCGATTACAACGGTATGTGTATTTTTTCCCTAGGCCATTCTGGTTAAGCGTTTGGAGCAGCAGAATTGTGAAAAATTTTTTGCCTTCTCAACCATTTCTTGTCTTCAAACTCCCATATCTCGCGAACGGATTGACCTAACCCAAAAATTCCTATTGCATCTGAAAGTAGAAACTCGCCCGATTACAACGGTATGTGTATTTTTTCCCTAGGCCATTGAAGTTAAGCGTTTGGAGCAGCAGAATTGCGAAAAATTTTTTGCCTTCTCAACCATTTCTTGTCTTGAAACTCCCATATCTCGCGAACGGATTGACCTAACCCAAAAATTCCTATTGCATCTGAAAGTAGAAACTCGCCCGATTACAACGGTATGTGTATTTTTTCCCTAGGCCGTTCTGGTTAAGCGTTTGGAGCAGCAGAATTGCGAAAAATTTTTTGCCTTCTCAACCATTTCTTGGCTTCAAACTGCCATATCTCGCGAACGGATTGACCTAACCCAAAAATTCCTATTGCATCTGAAAGTAGAAACTCGCCCGACTACAACGGTATGTGTATTTTTTCCCTAGGCCATTCTGGATAAGCGTTTGGAGCAGCAGAACTGCGAAAAATTTGTTGTCTTCTCAACCATTTCTTAGCTTCAAACTCCCATATCTCGCGAACGGATTGACCTAAACCAAAAATTCCTGTTGCATCTGAAAGTAGAAACTCGCCCGATTACAACGGTATGTGTATTTTTTCCCTAGGCCATTCTGGTTAAGCGTTCGGAGCAGCAGAATTACGAAAAATTTTTTGCCTTCTCAACCATTTCTTGACTTCAAACCCCCATATCTCGCGAACGGTTTGACCTAACCCAAAAATTCCTATTGCATCTGAAAGTAGAAACTCGCCCGATTACAACGGTATGTGTATTTTTTCCCTAGGCCATTCTGGTTAAGCGTTTGGAGCAGCAGAATTGCGAAAAATTGTTTGCCTTCTCAACAATTTCTTGGCTTCAAACTCCCATATCTCGCGAACGAATTGACCTAACCCAAAAATTCCTATTGCATCTGAAAGTAGAAACTCGCCCGATTTCAACGGTATGTGTATTGTTTCCCTAGGCCATTCTGGTTAAGCGTTTGGAGCAGCCGAACTGCGAAAAATTTGTTGTCTTCTCAACCATTTCTTAGCTTCAAACTCCCATATCTCGCGAAGGGATTGACCTAAACCAAAAATTCCTGTTGCATCTGAAAGCAGAAACTCGCCCGATTACAACGGTATGTGTATTTTTTCCCTAGGCCATTCTGGTTAAGCGTTCGGAGCAGCAGAATTGCGAAAAATTTTTTGCCTTCTCAACAATTTCTTGGCTTCAAACTCCCATATCTCGCGAACGAATTGACCTAACCCAAAAATTCCTATTGCATCTGAAAGTAGAAACTCGCCCGATTACAACGGTATGTGTATTTTTTCCCTAGGCCATTCTGGTTAAGCGTTTGGAGCAGCAGAAGTGCGAAAAATTTGTTGTCTTCTCAACCATTTCTTAGCTTCAAACTCCCATATCTCGCGAACGGATTGATGTAACCCAAAAATTCCTATTGCATCTGAAAGTAGAAACTCGCCCGATTACAACGGTATGTGTATTTTTTCCCTAGGCCATTCTGGTTAAGCGTTTGGAGCAGCAGAAGTGCGAAAAATTTGTTGTCTTCTCAACCATTTCTTAGCTTCAAACTCCCATATCTCGCGAACGGATTGATGTAACCCAAAAATTCCTATTGCATCTGAAAGTAGAAACTCGCCCGATTACAACGGTATGTGTATTTTTTCCCTAGGCCATTCTGGTTAAGCGTTTGGAGCAGCAGAATTGCGAAAAATTTTTTGCCTTCTCAACAATTTCTTGGCTTCAAACTCCCATATCTCGCGAACGAATTGACCTAACCCAAAAATTCCTATTGCATCTGAAAGTAGAAACTCGCCCGATTACAACGGTATGTGTATTTTTTCCCTAGGCCATTCTGGTTAAGCGTTTGGAGCAGCAGAATTGCGAAAAATTTTTTGCCTTCTCAACCATTTCTTGGCTTCAAAGTCCCATATCTCGCGAACGGATTGACCTATCCCAAAAATTCCTATTGCATCTGAAAGTAGAAACTCGCCCGATTACAACGGTATGTGTATTTTTTCCCTAGGCCATTCTGGTTAAGCGTTTGGAGCAGCAGAATTGTGAAAAATTTTTTGCCTTCTCTACCATTTCTTGACTTCAAACTCCCATATCTCGCGAACGGATTGACCTAACCCAAAAATTCCAATTGCATCTGAAAGTAGAAACTCGCCCGATTACTACGGTATGTGTATTTTTTCCCTAGGCCATTCTGGTTAAGCGTTTGGAGCAGCAGAATTGCGAAAAATTTTTTGCCTTCTCAACAATTTCTTGGCTTCAAACTCCCATATCTCGCGAACGAATTGACCTAACCCAAAAATTCCTATTGCATCTGAAAGTAGAAACTCGCCCGATTACAACGGTATGTGTATTGTTTCCCTAGGCCATTCTGGTTAAGCGTTTGGAGCAGCAGAACTGCGAAAAATTTGTTGTCTTCTCAACCATTTCTTAGCTTCAAACTCCCATATCTCGCGAACGGATTGACCTAAACCAAAAATTCCTGTTGCATCTGAAAGTAGAAGCTCGCCCGATTACAACGGTATGTGTATTTTTTCCCTAGGCCATTCTGGTTAAGCGTTCGGAGCAGCAGAATTGCGAAAAATTTTTTGCCTTCTCAACCATTTCTTGTCTTCAAACTCCCATATCTCGCGAACGGATTGACCTGACCCAAAAATTCCTATTGCATCTGAAAGTAGAAACTCGCCCGATTACAACGGTATGTGTATTTTTTCCCTAGGCCATTCAAGTTAAGCGTTTGGAGCAGCAGAATTGCGAAAAATTTTTGGCCTTCTCAACCATTTCTTAGCTTCAAACTCCCATATCTCGCGAACGGATTGATGTAACCCAAAAATTCCTATTGCATCTGAAAGTAGAAACTCGCCCGATTACAACGGTATGTGTATTTTTTCCCTAGGCCATTCTGGTTAAGCGTTTGGAGCAGCAGAATTGTGAAAAATTTTTTGCCTTCTCTACCATTTCTTGACTTCAAACTCCCATATCTCGCGAACGGATTGACCTAACCCAAAAATTCCAATTGCATCGGAAAGTAGAAACTCGCCCGATTACAACGGTATGTGTATTTTTTCCCTAGGCCATTCTGGTTAAGCGTTTGGAGCAGCAGAATTGCGAAAAATTTTTTGCCTTCTCAACAATTTCTTGGCTTCAAACTCCCATATCTCGCGAACGAATTGACCTAACCCAAAAATTCCTATTGCATCTGAAAGTAGAAACTCGCCCGATTACAACCGTATGTGTATTTTTTCCCTAGGCCATTCTGGTTAAGCGTTTGGAGCAGCAGAATTGCGAAAAATTTTTTGCCTTCTCAACCATTTCTTGGCTTCAAAGTCCCATATCTCGCGAACGGATTGACCTATCCCAAAAATTCCTATTGCATCTGAAAGTAGAAACTCGCCCGATTACAACGGTATGTGTATTTTTTCCCTAGGCCATTCTGGTTAAGCGTTTGGAGCAGCAGAATTGTGAAAAATTTTTTGCCTTCTCTACCATTTCTTGACTTCAAACTCCCATATCTCGCGAACGGATTGACCTAACCCAAAAATTCCAATTGCATCTGAAAGTAGAAACTCGCCCGATTACAACGGTATGTGTATTTTTTCCCTAGGCCATTCTGGTTAAGCGTTTGGAGCAGCAGAATTGCGAAAAATTTTTTGCCTTCTCAACAATTTCTTGGCTTCAAACTCCCATATCTCGCGAACGAATTGACCTAACCCAAAAATTCCTATTGCATCTGAAAGTAGAAACTCGCCCGATTACAACGGTATGTGTATTGTTTCCCTAGGCCATTCTGGTTAAGCGTTTGGAGCAGCAGAACTGCGAAAAATTTGTTGTCTTCTCAACCATTTCTTAGCTTCAAACTCCCATATCTCGCGAACGGATTGACCTAAACCAAAAATTCCTGTTGCATCTGAAAGTAGAAGCTCGCCCGATTACAACGGTATGTGTATTTTTTCCCTAGGCCATTCTGGTTAAGCGTTCGGAGCAGCAGAATTGCGAAAAATTTTTTGCCTTCTCAACCATTTCTTGTCTTCAAACTCCCATATCTCGCGAACGGATTGACCTAACCCAAAAATTCCTATTGCATCTGAAAGTAGAAACTCGCCCGATTACAACGGTATGTGTATTTTTTCCCTAGGCCATTCAAGTTAAGCGTTTGGAGCAGCAGAATTGCGAAAAATTGTTTGCCTTCTCAACCATTTCTTGTCTTGAAACTCCCATATCTCGCGAACGGATTGACCCAACCCAAAAATTCCTATTGCATCTGAAAGTAGAAACTCGCCCGATTACAACGGTATATGTATTTTTTCCCTAGGCCGTTCTGGTTAAGCGTTTGGAGCAGCAGAATTGCGAAAAATTTTTTGCCTTCTCAACCATTTCTTGTCTTCAAACTCCCATATCTCGCGAACGAATTGACCTAACCCAAAAATTCCTATTGCATCTGAAAGTAGAAACTCGCCCGATTTCAACGGTATGTGTATTGTTTCCCTAGGCCATTCTGGTTAAGCGTTTGGAGCAGCAGAACTGCGAAAAATTTGTTGTCTTCTCAACCATTTCTTAGCTTCAAACTCCCATATCTCGCGAACGGATTGACCTAAACCAAAAATTCCTGTTGCATCTGAAAGTAGAAACTCGCCCGATTACAACGGTATGTGTATTTTTGCCCTAGGGCATTCTGGTTAAGCGTTTGGAGCAGCAGAACTGCGAAAAATTTGTTGTCTTCTCAACCATTTCTTAGCTTCAAACTCCCATATCTCGCGAACGGATTGACCTAAACCAAAAATTCCTGTTGCATCTGAAAGTAGAAACTCGCCCGATTACAACGGTATGTGTATTTTTTCCCTAGGCCGTTCTGGTTAAGCGTTCGGAGCAGCAGAATTACGAAAAATTTTTTGCCTTCTCAACCATTTCTTGTCTTCAAACTCCCATATCTCGCGAACGGATTGACCTAACCCAAAAATTCCTATTGCATCTGAAAGTAGAAACTCGCCCGATTACAACGGTATGTGTATTTTTTCCCTAGGCCATCCTGGTTAAGCGTTTGGAGCAGCAGAACTGCGAAAAATTTGTTGTCTTCTCAACCATTTCTTAGCTTCAAACTCCCATATCTCGCGAAGGGATTGACCTAAACCAAAAATTCCTGTTGCATCTGAAAGTAGAAGCTCGCCCGATTACAACGGTATGTGTATTTTTTCCCTAGGCCATTCTGGTTAAGCGTTCGGAGCAGCAGAATTGCGAAAAATTTTTTGCCTTCTCAACCATTTCTTGTCTTCAAACTCCCATATCTCGCGAACGGATTGACCTAACCCAAAAATTCCTATTGCATCTGAAAGTAGAAACTCGCCCGATTACAACGGTATGTGTATTTTTTCCCTAGGCCATTCAAGTTAAGCGTTTGGAGCAGCAGAATTGCGAAAAATTGTTTGCCTTCTCAACCATTTCTTGTCTTGAAACTCCCATATCTCGCGAACGGATTGACCCAACCCAAAAATTCCTATTGCATCTGAAAGTAGAAACTCGCCCGATTACAACGGTATGTGTATTTTTTCCCTAGGCCGTTCTGGTTAAGCGTTTGGAGCAGCAGAAGTGCGAAAAATTTGTTGTCTTCTCAACCATTTCTTAGCTTCAAACTCCCATATCTCGCGAACGGATTGATGTAACCCAAAAATTCCTATTGCATCTGAAAGTAGAAACTCGCCCGATTACAACGGTATGTGTATTTTTTCCCTAGGCCATTCTGGTTAAGCGTTTGGAGTAGCAGAATTGCGAAAAATTTTTTGCCTTCTCAACCATTTCTTGGCTTCAAAGTCCCATATCTCGCGAACGGATTGACCTAACCCAAAAATTCCTATTGCATCTGAAAGTAGAAACTCGCCCGATTTCAACGGTATGTGTATTTTTTCCCTAGGCCATTCTGGTTAAGCGTTTGGAGCAGCAGAATTGTGAAAAATTTTTTGCCTTCTCAACCATTTCTTGTCTTCAAACTCCCATATCTCGCGAACGGATTGACCTAACCCAAAAATTCCTATTGCATCTGAAAGTAGAAACTCGCCCGATTACAACGGTATGTGTATTTTTTCCCTAGGCCATTGAAGTTAAGCGTTTGGAGCAGCAGAATTGCGAAAAATTTTTTGCCTTCTCAACCATTTCTTGTCTTGAAACTCCCATATCTCGCGAACGGATTGACCTAACCCAAAAATTCCTATTGCATCTGAAAGTAGAAACTCGCCCGATTACAACGGTATGTGTATTTTTTCCCTAGGCCGTTCTGGTTAAGCGTTTGGAGCAGCAGAATTGCGAAAAATTTTTTGCCTTCTCAACCATTTCTTGGCTTCAAACTGCCATATCTCGCGAACGGATTGACCTAACCCAAAAATTCCTATTGCATCTGAAAGTAGAAACTCGCCCGACTACAACGGTATGTGTATTTTTTCCCTAGGCCATTCTGGATAAGCGTTTGGAGCAGCAGAACTGCGAAAAATTTGTTGTCTTCTCAACCATTTCTTAGCTTCAAACTCCCATATCTCGCGAACGGATTGACCTAAACCAAAAATTCCTGTTGCATCTGAAAGTAGAAACTCGCCCGATTACAACGGTATGTGTATTTTTTCCCTAGGCCATTCTGGTTAAGCGTTCGGAGCAGCAGAATTACGAAAAATTTTTTGCCTTCTCAACCATTTCTTGACTTCAAACCCCCATATCTCGCGAACGGTTTGACCTAACCCAAAAATTCCTATTGCATCTGAAAGTAGAAACTCGCCCGATTACAACGGTATGTGTATTTTTTCCCTAGGCCATTCTGGTTAAGCGTTTGGAGCAGCAGAATTGCGAAAAATTGTTTGCCTTCTCAACAATTTCTTGGCTTCAAACTCCCATATCTCGCGAACGAATTGACCTAACCCAAAAATTCCTATTGCATCTGAAAGTAGAAACTCGCCCGATTTCAACGGTATGTGTATTGTTTCCCTAGGCCATTCTGGTTAAGCGTTTGGAGCAGCCGAACTGCGAAAAATTTGTTGTCTTCTCAACCATTTCTTAGCTTCAAACTCCCATATCTCGCGAAGGGATTGACCTAAACCAAAAATTCCTGTTGCATCTGAAAGCAGAAACTCGCCCGATTACAACGGTATGTGTATTTTTTCCCTAGGCCATTCTGGTTAAGCGTTCGGAGCAGCAGAATTGCGAAAAATTTTTTGCCTTCTCAACAATTTCTTGGCTTCAAACTCCCATATCTCGCGAACGAATTGACCTAACCCAAAAATTCCTATTGCATCTGAAAGTAGAAACTCGCCCGATTACAACGGTATGTGTATTTTTTCCCTAGGCCGTTCTGGTTAAGCGTTTGGAGCAGCAGAAGTGCGAAAAATTTGTTGTCTTCTCAACCATTTCTTAGCTTCAAACTCCCATATCTCGCGAACGGATTGATGTAACCCAAAAATTCCTATTGCATCTGAAAGTAGAAACTCGCCCGATTACAACGGTATGTGTATTTTTTCCCTAGGCCATTCTGGTTAAGCGTTTGGAGTAGCAGAATTGCGAAAAATTTTTTGCCTTCTCAACCATTTCTTGGCTTCAAAGTCCCATATCTCGCGAACGGATTGACCTAACCCAAAAATTCCTATTGCATCTGAAAGTAGAAACTCGCCCGATTTCAACGGTATGTGTATTTTTTCCCTAGGCCATTCTGGTTAAGCGTTTGGAGCAGCAGAATTGTGAAAAATTTTTTGCCTTCTCAACCATTTCTTGTCTTCAAACTCCCATATCTCGCGAACGGATTGACCTAACCCAAAAATTCCTATTGCATCTGAAAGTAGAAACTCGCCCGATTACAACGGTATGTGTATTTTTTCCCTAGGCCATTGAAGTTAAGCGTTTGGAGCAGCAGAATTGCGAAAAATTTTTTGCCTTCTCAACCATTTCTTGTCTTGAAACTCCCATATCTCGCGAACGGATTGACCTAACCCAAAAATTCCTATTGCATCTGAAAGTAGAAACTCGCCCGATTACAACGGTATGTGTATTTTTTCCCTAGGCCGTTCTGGTTAAGCGTTTGGAGCAGCAGAATTGCGAAAAATTTTTTGCCTTCTCAACCATTTCTTGGCTTCAAACTGCCATATCTCGCGAACGGATTGACCTAACCCAAAAATTCCTATTGCATCTGAAAGTAGAAACTCGCCCGACTACAACGGTATGTGTATTTTTTCCCTAGGCCATTCTGGATAAGCGTTTGGAGCAGCAGAACTGCGAAAAATTTGTTGTCTTCTCAACCATTTCTTAGCTTCAAACTCCCATATCTCGCGAACGGATTGACCTAAACCAAAAATTCCTGTTGCATCTGAAAGTAGAAACTCGCCCGATTACAACGGTATGTGTATTTTTTCCCTAGGCCATTCTGGTTAAGCGTTCGGAGCAGCAGAATTACGAAAAATTTTTTGCCTTCTCAACCATTTCTTGACTTCAAACCCCCATATCTCGCGAACGGATTGACCTAACCCAAAAATTCCTATTGCATCTGAAAGTAGAAACTCGCCCGATTACAACGGTATGTGTATTTTTTCCCTAGGCCATTGAAGTTAAGCGTTTGGAGCAGCAGAATTGCGAAAAATTTTTTGCCTTCTCAACCATTTCTTGTCTTGAAACTCCCATATCTCGCGAACGGATTGACCTAACCCAAAAATTCCTATTGCATCTGAAAGTAGAAACTCGCCCGATTACAACGGTATGTGTATTTTTTCCCTAGGCCGTTCTGGTTAAGCGTTTGGAGCAGCAGAATTGCGAAAAATTTTTTGCCTTCTCAACCATTTCTTGGCTTCAAACTGCCATATCTCGCGAACGGATTGACCTAACCCAAAAATTCCTATTGCATCTGAAAGTAGAAACTCGCCCGACTACAACGGTATGTGTATTTTTTCCCTAGGCCATTCTGGATAAGCGTTTGGAGCAGCAGAACTGCGAAAAATTTGTTGTCTTCTCAACCATTTCTTAGCTTCAAACTCCCATATCTCGCGAACGGATTGACCTAAACCAAAAATTCCTGTTGCATCTGAAAGTAGAAACTCGCCCGATTACAACGGTATGTGTATTTTTTCCCTAGGCCATTCTGGTTAAGCGTTCGGAGCAGCAGAATTACGAAAAATTTTTTGCCTTCTCAACCATTTCTTGACTTCAAACCCCCATATCTCGCGAACGGTTTGACCTAACCCAAAAATTCCTATTGCATCTGAAAGTAGAAACTCGCCCGATTACAACGGTATGTGTATTTTTTCCCTAGGCCATTCTGGTTAAGCGTTTGGAGCAGCAGAATTGCGAAAAATTGTTTGCCTTCTCAACAATTTCTTGGCTTCAAACTCCCATATCTCGCGAACGAATTGACCTAACCCAAAAATTCCTATTGCATCTGAAAGTAGAAACTCGCCCGATTTCAACGGTATGTGTATTGTTTCCCTAGGCCATTCTGGTTAAGCGTTTGGAGCAGCCGAACTGCGAAAAATTTGTTGTCTTCTCAACCATTTCTTAGCTTCAAACTCCCATATCTCGCGAAGGGATTGACCTAAACCAAAAATTCCTGTTGCATCTGAAAGCAGAAACTCGCCCGATTACAACGGTATGTGTATTTTTTCCCTAGGCCATTCTGGTTAAGCGTTCGGAGCAGCAGAATTGCGAAAAATTTTTTGCCTTCTCAACAATTTCTTGGCTTCAAACTCCCATATCTCGCGAACGAATTGACCTAACCCAAAAATTCCTATTGCATCTGAAAGTAGAAACTCGCCCGATTACAACGGTATGTGTATTTTTTCCCTAGGCCATTCTGGTTAAGCGTTTGGAGCAGCAGAAGTGCGAAAAATTTGTTGTCTTCTCAACCATTTCTTAGCTTCAAACTCCCATATCTCGCGAACGGATTGATGTAACCCAAAAATTCCTATTGCATCTGAAAGTAGAAACTCGCCCGATTACAACGGTATGTGTATTTTTTCCCTAGGCCATTCTGGTTAAGCGTTTGGAGCAGCAGAAGTGCGAAAAATTTGTTGTCTTCTCAACCATTTCTTAGCTTCAAACTCCCATATCTCGCGAACGGATTGATGTAACCCAAAAATTCCTATTGCATCTGAAAGTAGAAACTCGCCCGATTACAACGGTATGTGTATTTTTTCCCTAGGCCATTCTGGTTAAGCGTTTGGAGCAGCAGAATTGCGAAAAATTTTTTGCCTTCTCAACAATTTCTTGGCTTCAAACTCCCATATCTCGCGAACGAATTGACCTAACCCAAAAATTCCTATTGCATCTGAAAGTAGAAACTCGCCCGATTACAACGGTATGTGTATTTTTTCCCTAGGCCATTCTGGTTAAGCGTTTGGAGCAGCAGAATTGCGAAAAATTTTTTGCCTTCTCAACCATTTCTTGGCTTCAAAGTCCCATATCTCGCGAACGGATTGACCTATCCCAAAAATTCCTATTGCATCTGAAAGTAGAAACTCGCCCGATTACAACGGTATGTGTATTTTTTCCCTAGGCCATTCTGGTTAAGCGTTTGGAGCAGCAGAATTGTGAAAAATTTTTTGCCTTCTCTACCATTTCTTGACTTCAAACTCCCATATCTCGCGAACGGATTGACCTAACCCAAAAATTCCAATTGCATCTGAAAGTAGAAACTCGCCCGATTACTACGGTATGTGTATTTTTTCCCTAGGCCATTCTGGTTAAGCGTTTGGAGCAGCAGAATTGCGAAAAATTTTTTGCCTTCTCAACAATTTCTTGGCTTCAAACTCCCATATCTCGCGAACGAATTGACCTAACCCAAAAATTCCTATTGCATCTGAAAGTAGAAACTCGCCCGATTACAACGGTATGTGTATTGTTTCCCTAGGCCATTCTGGTTAAGCGTTTGGAGCAGCAGAACTGCGAAAAATTTGTTGTCTTCTCAACCATTTCTTAGCTTCAAACTCCCATATCTCGCGAACGGATTGACCTAAACCAAAAATTCCTGTTGCATCTGAAAGTAGAAGCTCGCCCGATTACAACGGTATGTGTATTTTTTCCCTAGGCCATTCTGGTTAAGCGTTCGGAGCAGCAGAATTGCGAAAAATTTTTTGCCTTCTCAACCATTTCTTGTCTTCAAACTCCCATATCTCGCGAACGGATTGACCTGACCCAAAAATTCCTATTGCATCTGAAAGTAGAAACTCGCCCGATTACAACGGTATGTGTATTTTTTCCCTAGGCCATTCAAGTTAAGCGTTTGGAGCAGCAGAATTGCGAAAAATTTTTGGCCTTCTCAACCATTTCTTAGCTTCAAACTCCCATATCTCGCGAACGGATTGATGTAACCCAAAAATTCCTATTGCATCTGAAAGTAGAAACTCGCCCGATTACAACGGTATGTGTATTTTTTCCCTAGGCCATTCTGGTTAAGCGTTTGGAGCAGCAGAATTGTGAAAAATTTTTTGCCTTCTCTACCATTTCTTGACTTCAAACTCCCATATCTCGCGAACGGATTGACCTAACCCAAAAATTCCAATTGCATCGGAAAGTAGAAACTCGCCCGATTACAACGGTATGTGTATTTTTTCCCTAGGCCATTCTGGTTAAGCGTTTGGAGCAGCAGAATTGCGAAAAATTTTTTGCCTTCTCAACAATTTCTTGGCTTCAAACTCCCATATCTCGCGAACGAATTGACCTAACCCAAAAATTCCTATTGCATCTGAAAGTAGAAACTCGCCCGATTACAACCGTATGTGTATTTTTTCCCTAGGCCATTCTGGTTAAGCGTTTGGAGCAGCAGAATTGCGAAAAATTTTTTGCCTTCTCAACCATTTCTTGGCTTCAAAGTCCCATATCTCGCGAACGGATTGACCTATCCCAAAAATTCCTATTGCATCTGAAAGTAGAAACTCGCCCGATTACAACGGTATGTGTATTTTTTCCCTAGGCCATTCTGGTTAAGCGTTTGGAGCAGCAGAATTGTGAAAAATTTTTTGCCTTCTCTACCATTTCTTGACTTCAAACTCCCATATCTCGCGAACGGATTGACCTAACCCAAAAATTCCAATTGCATCTGAAAGTAGAAACTCGCCCGATTACAACGGTATGTGTATTTTTTCCCTAGGCCATTCTGGTTAAGCGTTTGGAGCAGCAGAATTGCGAAAAATTTTTTGCCTTCTCAACAATTTCTTGGCTTCAAACTCCCATATCTCGCGAACGAATTGACCTAACCCAAAAATTCCTATTGCATCTGAAAGTAGAAACTCGCCCGATTACAACGGTATGTGTATTGTTTCCCTAGGCCATTCTGGTTAAGCGTTTGGAGCAGCAGAACTGCGAAAAATTTGTTGTCTTCTCAACCATTTCTTAGCTTCAAACTCCCATATCTCGCGAACGGATTGACCTAAACCAAAAATTCCTGTTGCATCTGAAAGTAGAAGCTCGCCCGATTACAACGGTATGTGTATTTTTTCCCTAGGCCATTCTGGTTAAGCGTTCGGAGCAGCAGAATTGCGAAAAATTTTTTGCCTTCTCAACCATTTCTTGTCTTCAAACTCCCATATCTCGCGAACGGATTGACCTAACCCAAAAATTCCTATTGCATCTGAAAGTAGAAACTCGCCCGATTACAACGGTATGTGTATTTTTTCCCTAGGCCATTCAAGTTAAGCGTTTGGAGCAGCAGAATTGCGAAAAATTGTTTGCCTTCTCAACCATTTCTTGTCTTGAAACTCCCATATCTCGCGAACGGATTGACCCAACCCAAAAATTCCTATTGCATCTGAAAGTAGAAACTCGCCCGATTACAACGGTATATGTATTTTTTCCCTAGGCCGTTCTGGTTAAGCGTTTGGAGCAGCAGAATTGCGAAAAATTTTTTGCCTTCTCAACCATTTCTTGTCTTCAAACTCCCATATCTCGCGAACGAATTGACCTAACCCAAAAATTCCTATTGCATCTGAAAGTAGAAACTCGCCCGATTTCAACGGTATGTGTATTGTTTCCCTAGGCCATTCTGGTTAAGCGTTTGGAGCAGCAGAACTGCGAAAAATTTGTTGTCTTCTCAACCATTTCTTAGCTTCAAACTCCCATATCTCGCGAACGGATTGACCTAAACCAAAAATTCCTGTTGCATCTGAAAGTAGAAACTCGCCCGATTACAACGGTATGTGTATTTTTGCCCTAGGGCATTCTGGTTAAGCGTTTGGAGCAGCAGAACTGCGAAAAATTTGTTGTCTTCTCAACCATTTCTTAGCTTCAAACTCCCATATCTCGCGAACGGATTGACCTAAACCAAAAATTCCTGTTGCATCTGAAAGTAGAAACTCGCCCGATTACAACGGTATGTGTATTTTTTCCCTAGGCCGTTCTGGTTAAGCGTTCGGAGCAGCAGAATTACGAAAAATTTTTTGCCTTCTCAACCATTTCTTGTCTTCAAACTCCCATATCTCGCGAACGGATTGACCTAACCCAAAAATTCCTATTGCATCTGAAAGTAGAAACTCGCCCGATTACAACGGTATGTGTATTTTTTCCCTAGGCCATTCTGGTTAAGCGTTTGGAGCAGCAGAATTGCGAAAAATTGTTTGCCTTCTCAACAATTTCTTGGCTTCAAACTCCCATATCTCGCGAACGAATTGACCTAACCCAAAAATTCCTATTGCATCTGAAAGTAGAAACTCGCCCGATTTCAACGGTATGTGTATTGTTTCCCTAGGCCATCCTGGTTAAGCGTTTGGAGCAGCAGAACTGCGAAAAATTTGTTGTCTTCTCAACCATTTCTTAGCTTCAAACTCCCATATCTCGCGAAGGGATTGACCTAAACCAAAAATTCCTGTTGCATCTGAAAGTAGAAGCTCGCCCGATTACAACGGTATGTGTATTTTTTCCCTAGGCCATTCTGGTTAAGCGTTCGGAGCAGCAGAATTGCGAAAAATTTTTTGCCTTCTCAACCATTTCTTGTCTTCAAACTCCCATATCTCGCGAACGGATTGACCTAACCCAAAAATTCCTATTGCATCTGAAAGTAGAAACTCGCCCGATTACAACGGTATGTGTATTTTTTCCCTAGGCCATTCAAGTTAAGCGTTTGGAGCAGCAGAATTGCGAAAAATTGTTTGCCTTCTCAACCATTTCTTGTCTTGAAACTCCCATATCTCGCGAACGGATTGACCCAACCCAAAAATTCCTATTGCATCTGAAAGTAGAAACTCGCCCGATTACAACGGTATGTGTATTTTTTCCCTAGGCCGTTCTGGTTAAGCGTTTGGAGCAGCAGAAGTGCGAAAAATTTGTTGTCTTCTCAACCATTTCTTAGCTTCAAACTCCCATATCTCGCGAACGGATTGATGTAACCCAAAAATTCCTATTGCATCTGAAAGTAGAAACTCGCCCGATTACAACGGTATGTGTATTTTTTCCCTAGGCCATTCTGGTTAAGCGTTTGGAGTAGCAGAATTGCGAAAAATTTTTTGCCTTCTCAACCATTTCTTGGCTTCAAAGTCCCATATCTCGCGAACGGATTGACCTAACCCAAAAATTCCTATTGCATCTGAAAGTAGAAACTCGCCCGATTACAACGGTATGTGTATTTTTTCCCTAGGCCATTCTGGTTAAGCGTTTGGAGCAGCAGAATTGTGATAAATTTTTTGCCTTCTCTACCATTTCTTGACTTCAAACTCCCATATCTCGCGAACGGATTGACCTAACCCAAAAATTCCTATTGCATCTGAAAGTAGAAACTCGCCCGATTACAACGGTATGTGTATTTTTTCCCTAGGCAATTCTGGTTAAGCGTTTGGAGCAGCAGAATTGCGAAAAATTTTTTGCCTTCTCAACAATTTCTTGGCTTCAAACTCCCATATCTCGCGAACGAATTGACCTAACCCAAAAATTCCTATTGCATCTGAAAGTAGAAACTCGCCCGATTACAACGGTATGTGTATTGTTTCCCTAGGCCATTCTGGTTAAGCGTTTGGAGCAGCAGAACTGCGAAAAATTTGTTGTCTTCTCAACCATTTCTTAGCTTCAAACTCCCATATCTCGCGAACGGATTGACCTAAATCAAAAATTCCTGTTGCATCTGAAAGTAGACACTCGCCCGATTACAACGGTATGTGTATTTTTTCCCTAGGCCATTCTGGTTAAGCGTTCGGACCAGCAGAATTGCGAAAAATTTTTTGCCTTCTCAACCATTTCTTGTCTTCAAACTCCCATATCTCGCGAACGGATTGATCTAACCCAAAAATTCCTATTGCATCTGAAAGTAGAAACTCGCCCGATTACAACGGTATGTGTATTGTTTCCCTAGGCCATTCTGGTTAAGCGTTTGGAGCAGCAGAACTGCGAAAAATTTGTTGTCTTCTCAACCATTTCTTGTCTTCAAACTCCCATATCTCGCGAACGGATTGACCTAACCCAAAAATTCCTATTGCATCTGAAAGTAGAAACTCGCCCGATTACAACGGTATGTGTATTTTTTCCCTAGGCCATTCTGGTTAAGCGTTTGGAGCAGCAGAACTGCGAAAAATTTGTTGTCTTCTCAACCATTTCTTAGCTTCAAACTCCCATATCTCGCGAACGGATTGACCTAAATCAAAAATTCCTGTTGCATCTGAAAGTAGACACTCGCCCGATTACAACGGTATGTGTATTTTTTCCCTAGGCCATTCTGGTTAAGCGTTCGGACCAGCAGAATTGCGAAAAATTTTTTGCCTTCTCAACCATTTCTTGTCTTCAAACTCCCATATCTCGCGAACGGATTGATCTAACCCAAAAATTCCTATTGCATCTGAAAGTAGAAACTCGCCCGATTACAACGGTATGTGTATTGTTTCCCTAGGCCATTCTGGTTAAGCGTTTGGAGCAGCAGAACTGCGAAAAATTTGTTGTCTTCTCAACCATTTCTTGTCTTCAAACTCCCATATCTCGCGAACGGATTGACCCAACCCAAAAATTCCTATTGCATCTGAAAGTAGAAACTCGCCCGATTACAACGGTATGTGTATTTTTTCCCTAGGCCATTCTGGTTAAGCGTTTGGAGCAGCAGAACTGCGAAAAATTTGTTGTCTTCTCAACCATTTCTTGTCTTCAAACTCCCATATCTCGCGAACGGATTGACCTAACCCAAAAATTCCTATTGCATCTGAAAGTAGAAACTCGCCCGATTACAACGGTATGTGTATTTTTTCCCTAGGCCATTCTGGTTAAGCGTTTGGAGCAGCAGAAGTGCGAAAAATTTGTTGTCTTCTCAACCATTTCTTAGCTTCAAACTCCCATATCTCGCGAACGGATTGATGTAACCCAAAAATTCCTATTGCATCTGAAAGTAGAAACTCGCCCGATTACAACGGTATGTGTATTTTTTCCCTAGGCCATTCTGGTTAAGCGTTTGGAGCAGCAGAAGTGCGAAAAATTTGTTGTCTTCTCAACCATTTCTTACCTTCAAACTCCCATATCTCGCGAACGGATTGATGTAACCCAAAAATTCCTATTGCATCTGAAAGTAGAAACTCGCCCGATTACAACGGTATGTGTATTTTTTCCCTAGGCCATTCTGGTTAAGCGTTTGGAGCAGCAGAATTGCGAAAAATTTTTTGCTTTCTCAACCATTTCTTAGCTTCAAACTCCCATATCTCGCGAACGGATTGACCTAAACCAAAAATTCCTATTGCATCTGAAAGTAGAAACTCGCCCGATTACAAAGGTATGTGTATTTTTTCCCTAGGCCATTCTGGTTAAGCGTTTGGAGCAGCAGAATTGCGAAAAATTTTTTGCCTTCTCAACAATTTCTTGGCTTCAAACTCCCATATCTCGCGAACGAATTGACCTAACCCAAAAATTCCTATTGCATCTGAAAGTAGAAACTCGCCCGATTACAACGGTATGTGTATTGTTTCCCTAGGCCATTCTGGTTAAGCGTTTGGAGCAGCAGAACTGCGAAAAATTTGTTGTCTTCTCAACCATTTCTTAGCTTCAAACTCGCATATCTCGCGAACGGATTGACCTAAACCAAAAATTCCTGTTGCATCTGAAAGTAGAAGCTCGCCCGATTACAACGGTATGTGTATTTTTTCCCTAGGCCATTCTGGTTAAGCGTTCGGAGCAGCAGAATTGCGAAAAATTTTTTGCCTTCTCAACCATTTCTTGTCTTCAAACTCCCATATCTCGCGAACGGATTGACCTAACCGAAAAATTCCTATTGCATCTGAAAGTAGAAACTCGCCCGATTACAACGGTATGTGTATTTTTTCCCTAGGCCGTTCTGGTTAAGCGTTTGGAGCAGCAGAATTGCGAAAAATTTTTTGCCTTCTCAACCATTTCTTGGCTTCAAAGTCCCATATCTCGCGAACGGATTGACCTAACCCAAAAATTCCTATTGCATCTGAAAGTAGAAACTCGCCCGATTACAACGGTATGTGTATTTTTTCCCTAGGCCATTCTGGTTAAGCGTTTGGAGCAGCAGAATTGTGATAAATTTTTTGCCTTCTCTACCATTTCTTGACTTCAAACTCCCATATCTCGCGAACGGATTGACCTAACCCAAAAATTCCTATTGCATCTGAAAGTAGAAACTCGCCCGATTACAACGGTATGTGTATTTTTTCCCTAGGCAATTCTGGTTAAACGTTTGGAGCAGCAGAATTGCGAAAAATTTTTTGCCTTCTCAACAATTTCTTGGCTTCAAACTCCCATATCTCGCGAACGAATTGACCTAACCCAAAAATTCCTATTGCATCTGAAAGTAGAAACTCGCCCGATTACAACGGTATGCGTATTGTTTCCCTAGGCCATTCTGGTTAAGCGTTTGGAGCAGCAGAACTGCGAAAAATTTGTTGTCTTCTCAACCATTTCTTAGATTCAAACTCCCATATCTCGCGAACGGATTGACCTAAACCAAAAATTCCTGTTGCATCTGAAAGTAGAAACTCGCCCGATTACAACGGTATGTGTATTTTTTCCCTAGGCCATTCTGGTTAAGCGTTCGGACCAGCAGAATTGCGAAAAATTTTTTGCCTTCTCAACCATTTCTTGTCTTCAAACTCCCATATCTCGCGAACGGATTGATCTAACCCAAAAATTCCTATTGCATCTGAAAGTAGAAACTCGCCCGATTACAACGGTATGTGTATTTTTTCCCTAGGACATTCAAGTTAAGCGTTTGGAGCAGCAGAATTGCGAAAAATTTTTTTCCTTCTCAACCATTTCTTGGCTTCAAAGTCCCATATCTCGCAAACGGATTGACCTAACCCAAAAATTCCTATTGCATCTGAAAGTAGAAACGCGCCCGATTACAACGGTATGTGTATTTTTTCCCTAGGCCATTCTGGTTAAGCGTTTGGAGCAGCAGAATTGCGAAAAATTTTTTGCCTTCTCAACAATTTCTTGTCTTCAAACTCCCATATCTCGCGAACGGATTGACCTAACCCAAAAATTCCTATTGCATCTGAAAGTAGAAACTCGCCCGATTACAACGGTATGTGTATTTTTTCCCTAGGCCATTCTGGTTAAGCGTTTGGAGCAGCAGAACTGCGAAAAATTTGTTGTCTTCTCAACCATTTCTTCTCTTCAAACTCCCATATCTCGCGAACGGATTGACCTAACCCAAAAATTCCTATTGCATCTGAAAGTAGAAACTCGCCCGATTACAACGGTATGTGTATTTTTTCCCTAGGCCATTCTGGTTAAGCGTTTGGAGCAGCAGAAGTGCGAAAAATTTGTTGTCTTCTCAACCATTTCTTAGCTTCAAACTCCCATATCTCGCGAACGGATTGATGTAACCCAAAAATTCCTATTGCATCTGAAAGTAGAAACTCGCCCGATTACAACGGTATGTGTATTTTTTCCCTAGGCCATTCTGGTTAAGCGCTTGGAGCAGCAGAAGTGCGAAAAATTTGTTGTCTTCTCAACCATTTCTTACCTTCAAACTCCCATATCTCGCGAACGGATTGATGTAACCCAAAAATTCCTATTGCATCTGAAAGTAGAAACTCGCCCGATTACAACGGTATGTGTATTTTTTCCCTAGGCCATTCTGGTTAAGCGTTTGGAGCAGCAGAATTGCGAAAAATTTTTTGCTTTCTCAACCATTTCTTAGCTTCAAACTCCCATATCTCGCGAACGGATTGACCTAAACCAAAAATTCCTATTGCATCTGAAAGTAGAAACTCGCCCGATTACAAAGGTATGTGTATTTTTTCCCTAGGCCATTCTGGTTAAGCGTTTGGAGCAGCAGAATTGCGAAAAATTTTTTGCCTTCTCAACAATTTCTTGGCTTCAAACTCCCATATCTCGCGAACGAATTGACCTAACCCAAAAATTCCTATTGCATCTGAAAGTAGAAACTCGCCCGATTACAACGGTATGTGTATTGTTTCCCTAGGCCATTCTGGTTAAGCGTTTGGAGCAGCAGAACTGCGAAAAATTTGTTGTCTTCTCAACCATTTCTTAGCTTCAAACTCGCATATCTCGCGAACGGATTGACCTAAACCAAAAATTCCTGTTGCATCTGAAAGTAGAAGCTCGCCCGATTACAACGGTATGTGTATTTTTTCCCTAGGCCATTCTGGTTAAGCGTTCGGAGCAGCAGAATTGCGAAAAATTTTTTGCCTTCTCAACCATTTCTTGTCTTCAAACTCCCATATCTCGCGAACGGATTGACCTAACCCAAAAATTCCTATTGCATCTGAAAGTAGAAACTCGCCCGATTACAACGGTATGTGTATTTTTTCCCTAGGCCGTTCTGGTTAAGCGTTTGGAGCAGCAGAATTGCGAAAAATTTTTTGCCTTCTCAACCATTTCTTGGCTTCAAAGTCCCATATCTCGCGAACGGATTGACCTAACCCAAAAATTCCTATTGCATCTGAAAGTAGAAACTCGCCCGATTACAACGGTATGTGTATTTTTTCCCTAGGCCATTCTGGTTAAGCGTTTGGTGCAGCAGAATTGTGATAAATTTTTTGCCTTCTCTACCATTTCTTGACTTCAAACTCCCATATCTCGCGAACGGATTGACCTAACCCAAAAATTCCTATTGCATCTGAAAGTAGAAACTCGCCCGATTGCAACGGTATGTGTATTTTTTCCCTAGGCAATTCTGGTTAAACGTTTGGAGCAGCAGAATTGCGAAAAATTTTTTGCCTTCTCAACAATTTCTTGGCTTCAAACTCCCATATCTCGCGAACGAATTGACCTAACCCAAAAATTCCTATTGCATCTGAAAGTAGAAACTCGCCCGATTACAACGGTATGTGTATTGTTTCCCTAGGCCATTCTGGTTAAGCGTTTGGAGCAGCAGAACTGCGAAAAATTTGTTGTCTTCTCAACCATTTCTTAGATTCAAACTCCCATATCTCGCGAACGGATTGACCTAAACCAAAAATTCCTGTTGCATCTGAAAGTAGAAACTCGTCCGATTACAACGGTATGTGTATTTTTTCCCTAGGCCATTCTGGTTAAGCGTTCGGACCAGCAGAATTGCGAAAAATTTTTTGCCTTCTCAACCATTTCTTGTCTTCAAACTCCCATATCTCGCGAACGGATTGATCTAACCCAAAAATTCCTATTGCATCTGAAAGTAGAAACTCGCCCGATTACAACGGTATGTGTATTTTTTCCCTAGGACATTCAAGTTAAGCGTTTGGAGCAGCAGAATTGCGAAAAATTTTTTTCCTTCTCAACCATTTCTTGGCTTCAAAGTCCCATATCTCGCAAACGGATTGACCTAACCCAAAAATTCCTATTGCATCTGAAAGTAGAAACGCGCCCGATTACAACGGTATGTGTATTTTTTCCCTAGGCCATTCTGGTTAAGCGTTTGGAGCAGCAGAATTGCGAAAAATTTTTTGCCTTCTCAACAATTTCTTGGCTTCAAACTCCCATATCTCGCGAACGGATTGACCTAACCCAAAAATTCCTATTGCATCTGAAAGTAGAAACTCGCCCGATTACAACGGTATGTTTATTTTTTCCCTAGGCCATTCTAGATAAGCGTTTGGAGCAGCAGAACTGCGAAAAATTTTTTGGCTTCTCAACCATTTCTTGGCTTCAAACTCCCATATCTCGCGAACGGATTGACCTAACCCAAAAATTCCTATTGCATCTGAAAGTAGAAACTCGCCCGATTACAACGGTATGTGTATTTTTTCCCTAGGCCATTCTGGTTAAGCGTTTGGAGCAGCAGAATCGCGAAAAATTTTTTGCCTTCTCAACCATTCCTTGGCTTCAAAGTCCCATATCTCGCGAACGGATTGACCTAACCCAAAAATTCCTATTGCATCTGAAAGTAGAAACTCGCCCGATTACAACGGTATGTGTATTTTTTCCCTAGGCCATTCTGGTTAAGCGTTTGGAGCACAGAATTGTGAAAAATTTTTTGCCTTCTCTACCATTTCTTGACTTCAAACTCCCATATCTCGCGAACGAATTGACCTAACCCAAAAATTCCTATTGCATCTGAAAGTAGAAACTCGCCCGATTACAACGGTATGTGTATTTTTTCCCTAGGCCATTCTGGTTAAGCGTTCGGAACAGCAGAATTGCGAAAAATTTTTTGCCTTCTCAACCATTTCTTGTCTTCAAACTCCCATATCTCGCGAACGGATTGATCTAACCCAAAAATTCCTATTGCATCTGAAAGTAGAAACTCGCCCGATTACAACGGTATGTGTATTTTTTCCCTAGGACATTCAAGTTAAGCGTTTGGAGCAGCAGAATTGCGAAAAATTTTTTTCCTTCTCAACCATTTCTTGGCTTCAAAGTCCCATATCTCGCAAACGGATTGACCTAACCCAAAAATTCCTATTGCATCTGAAAGTAGAAACGCGCCCGATTACAACGGTATGTGTATTTTTTCCCTAGGCCATTCTGGTTAAGCGTTTGGAGCAGCAGAATTGCGAAAAATTTTTTGCCTTCTCAACAATTTCTTGGCTTCAAACTCCCATATCTCGCGAACGGATTGACCTAACCCAAAAATTCCTATTGCATCTGAAAGTAGAAACTCGCCCGATTACAACGGTATGTTTATTTTTTCCCTAGGCCATTCTAGATAAGCGTTTGGAGCAGCAGAACTGCGAAAAATTTTTTGGCTTCTCAACCATTTCTTGGCTTCAAACTCCCATATCTCGCGAACGGATTGACCTAACCCAAAAATTCCTATTGCATCTGAAAGTAGAAACTCGCCCGATTACAACGGTATGTGTATTTTTTCCCTAGGCCATTCTGGTTAAGCGTTTGGAGCAGCAGAATCGCGAAAAATTTTTTGCCTTCTCAACCATTCCTTGGCTTCAAAGTCCCATATCTCGCGAACGGATTGACCTAACCCAAAAATTCCTATTGCATCTGAAAGTAGAAACTCGCCCGATTACAACGGTATGTGTATTTTTTCCCTAGGCCATTCTGGTTAAGCGTTTGGAGCACAGAATTGTGAAAAATTTTTTGCCTTCTCTACCATTTCTTGACTTCAAACTCCCATATCTCGCGAACGAATTGACCTAACCCAAAAATTCCTATTGCATCTGAAAGTAGAAACTCGCCCGATTACAACGGTATGTGTATTTTTTCCCCTAGGCCATTGTGGTTAAGCGTTTGGAGCAGCAGAATTGCGAAAAATTTTTTGCCTTCTCTACCATTTCTTGACTTCAAACTCCCATATCTCGCGAACGGATTGACCTAACCCAAAAATTCCTATTGCATCTGAAAGTAGAAACTCGCCCGATTACAACGGTATGTGTATTTTTTCCCTAGGCCATTCTGGTTAAGCGTTTGGAGCAGCAGAATTGCGAAAAATTTTTTGCCTTCTCAACAATTTCTTGGCTTCAAACTCCCATATCTCGCGAACGAATTGACCTAACCCAAAAATTCCTATTGCATCTGAAAGTAGAAACTCGCCCGATTACAGCGGTATGTGTATTGTTTCCCTAGGCCATTCTGGTTAAGCGTTTGGAGCAGCAGAACTGCGAAAAATTTGTTGTCTTCTCAACCATTTCTTAGCTTCAAACTCCCATATCTCGCGAACGGATTGACCTAAACCAAAAATTCCTGTTGCATCTGAAAGTAGAAACTCCCCCGATTACAACGGTATGTGTATTTTTTCCCTAGGCCATTCTGGTTAAGCGTTTGGAGCAGCAGAATTGCGAAAAATTTTTTGCCTTCACTACCATTTCTTGACTTCAAACTCCCATATCTCGCGAACGGATTGACCTAACCCAAAAATTCCTATTGCATCTGAAAGTAGAAACTCGCCCGATTACAACGGTATGTGTATTTTTTCCCTAGGCCATTCTGGTTAAGCGTTTGGAGCAGCGGAATTGCGAAAAATTTTTTGCCTTCTCAACAATTTCTTGGCTTCAAACTCCCATATCTCGCGAACGAATTGACCTAACCCAAAAATTCCTATTGCATCTGAAAGTAGAAACTCGCCCGATTACAACGGTATGTGTATTGTTTCCCTAGGCCATTCTGGTTAAGCGTTTGGAGCAGCAGAACTGCGAAAAATTTGTTGTCTTCTCAACCATTTCTTAGCTTCAAACTCCCATATCTCGCGAACGGATTGACCTAAACCAAAAATTCCTGTTGCATCTGAAAGTAGAAACTCCCCCGATTACAACGGTATGTGTATTTTTTCCCTAGGCCATTCAAGTTAAGCGTTTGGAGCAGCAGAATTGCGAAAAATTTTTTGCCTTCTCAACCATTTCTTGTCTTGAAACTCCCATATCACGCGAACGGATTGACCTAACCCAAAAATTCCTATTGCATCTGAAAGTAGAAACTCGCCCGACTACAACGGTATGTGTATTTTTTCCCTAGGCCATTCTGGATAAGCGTTTGGAGCAGCAGAATGGTGAAAAATTTTTTGCCTCCTCAACCATTTCTTAGCTTCAAACTCCCATATCTCTCGAACGGATTGACATAACGCAAAAATTCCTATTGCATCTGAAAGTAGAAACTCGCCCAATTACAACGGTATGTGTATTTTTTCCCTAGGCCATTCTGGTTAAGCGTTTGGAGCAGCAGAATTGCGAAAAATTTTTTGCCTTCTCTACCATTTCTTGGCTTCAAACTCCCATATCTCGCGAACGGATTGACCTAACCCAAAAATTCCTATTGCATCTGAAAGTAGAAACTCGCCCGATTACAACGGTATGTTTATTTTTTCCCTAGGCCATTCTAGTTAAGCGTTTGGAGCAGCAGAATTGCGAAAAATTTTTTGGCTTCTCAACCATTTCTTGGCATCAAACTCCCATATCTCGCGAACGGATTGACGTAAGCCAAAAATTCCTTTTGCATCTGAAAGTAGAAACTCGCCCGATTACAACGGTATGTGTATTTTTTCCCTAGGCCATTCTAGTTAAGCGTTTGGAGCAGCAGAATTGCGAAAAATTTTTTGCCTTCTCAACCATTTCTTGTCTTGAAACACCCATATCTCGCGAACGGATTGACCTAACCCAAAAATTCCTATTGCATCTGAAAGTAGAAACTCGCCCGACTACAACGGTATGTGTATTTTTTCCCTAGGCCATTCTGGATAAGCGTTCGGAGCAGCAGAATGGTGAAAAATTTTTTGCCTCCTCAACCATTTCTTAGCTTCAAACTCCCATATCTCTCGAACGGATTGACATAACGCAAAAATTCCTATTGCATCTGAAAGTAGAAACTCGCCCGATTACAACGGTATGTGTATTTTTTCCCTAGGCCATTCTGGTTAAGCGTTTGGAGCAGCAGAATTGCGAAAAATTTTTTGCCTTCTCTACCATTTCTTGGCTTCAAACTCCCATATCTCGCGAACGGATTGACCTAACCCAAAAATTCCTATTGCATCTGAAAGTAGAAACTCGCCCGATTACAACGGTATGTTTATTTTTTCCCTAGGCCATTCTAGTTAAGCGTTTGGAGCAGCAGAATTGCGAAAAATTTTTTGGCTTCTCAACCATTTCTTGGCTTCAAACTCCCATATCTCGCGAACGGATTGACGTAACCCAAAAATTCCTTTTGCATCTGAAAGTAGAAACTCGCCCGATTACAGCGGTATGTGTATTTTTTCCCTAGGCCATTCTAGTTAAGCGTTTGGAGCAGCGGAATTGCGAAAAATTTTTTGCCTTCTCAACCATTTCTTGTCTTGAAACACCCATATCTCGCGAACGGATTGACCTAACCCAAAAATTCCTATTGCATCTGAAAGTAGAAACTCGCCCGATTACAACGGTATGTGTATTTTTTCCCTAGGCCATTCTGGTTAAGCGTTTGGAGCAGCGGAATTGCGAAAAATTTTTTGCCTTCTCAACAATTTCTTGGCTTCAAACTCCCATATCTCGCGAACGAATTGACCTAACCCAAAAATTCCTATTGCATCTGAAAGTAGAAACTCGCCCGATTACAACGGTATGTGTATTGTTTCCCTAGGCCATTCTGGTTAAGCGTTTGGAGCAGCAGAACTGCGAAAAATTTGTTGTCTTCTCAACCATTTCTTAGCTTCAAACTCGCATATCTCGGGAACGGAATGACCTAAACCAAAAATTCCTGTTGCATCTGAAAGTAGAAACTCGCCCGATTACAACGGTATGTGTATTTTTTCCCTAGGCCATTCTGGTTAAGCGTTCGGACCAGCAGAATTGCGAAAAATTTTTTGCCTTCTCAACCATTTCTTGTCTTCAAACTCCCATATCTCGCGAACGGATTGACCTAACCCAAAAATTCCTATTGCATCTGAAAGTAGAAACTCGCCCGATTACAACGGTATGTGTATTTTTTCCCTAGGCCATTCAAGTTAAGCGTTTGGAGCAGCAGAATTGCGAAAAATTTCTTGCCTTCTCAACCATTTCTTGTCTTGAAACTCCCATATCTCGCGAACGGATTGACCTAACCCAAAAATTCCTATTGCATCTGAAAGTAGAAACTCGCCCGACTACAACGGTATGTGTATTTTTTCCCTAGGCCATTCTGGATAAGCGTTTGGAGCAGCAGAATGGTGAAAAATTTTTTGCCTCCTCAACCATTTCTTAGCTTCAAACTCCCATATCTCTCGAACGGATTGACATAACGCAAAAATTCCTATTGCATCTGAAAGTAGAAACTCGCCCGATTACAACGGTATGTGTATTTTTTCCCTAGGCCATTCTGGTTAAGCGTTTGGAGCAGCAGAATTGCGAAAAATTTTTTGCCTTCTCTACCATTTCTTGGCTTCAAACTCCCATATCTCGCGAACGGATTGACCTAACCCAAAAATTCCTTTTGCATCTGAAAGTAGAAACTCGCCCGATTACAACGGTATGTTTATTTTTTCCCTAGGCCATTCTAGTTAAGCGTTTGGAGCAGCAGAATTGCGAAAAATTTTTTGGCTTCTCAACCATTTCTTGGCTTCAAACTCCCATATCTCGCGAACGGATTGACGTAACCCAAAAATTCCTTTTGCATCTGAAAGTAGAAACTCGCCCGATTACAACGGTATGTGTATTTTTTCCCTAGGCCATTCTGGTTAAGCGTTCGGAACAGCAGAATTGCGAAAAATTTTTTGCCTTCTCAACCATTTCTTGTCTTCAAACTCCCATATCTCGCGAACGGATTGACCTAACCCAAAAATTCCTATTGCATCTGAAAGTAGAAACTCGCCCGATTACAACGGTATGTGTATTTTTTCCCTAGGCCATTCAAGTTAAGCGTTTGGAGCAGCAGAATTGCGAAAAATTTTTTAGCTTCTCAACCATTTCTTGTCTTGAAACTCCCATATCTCGCGAACGGATTGACCTAACCCAAAAATTCCTATTGCATCTGAAAGTAGAAACTCGCCCGACTACAACGGTATGTGTATTTTTTCCCTAGGCCATTCTGGATAAGCGTTTGGAGCAGCAGAATGGTGAAAAATTTTTTGCCTCCTCAACCATTTCTTAGCTTCAAACTCCCATATCTCTCGAACGGATTGACATAAAGCAAAAATTCCTATTGCATCTGAAAGTAGAAACTCGCCCGATTACAACGGTATGTGTATTTTTTCCCTAGGCCATTCTGGTTAAGCGTTTGGAGCAGCAGAATTGCGAAAAATTTTTTGCCTTCACTACCATTTCTTGGCTTCAAACTCCCATATCTCGCGAACGGATTGACCTAACCCAAAAATTCCTATTGCATCTGAAAGTAGAAACTCGCCCGATTACAACGGTATGTTTATTTTTTCCCTAGGCCATTCTAGTTAAGCGTTTGGAGCAGCAGAATTGCGAAAAATTTTTTGGCTTCTCAACCATTTCTTGGCTTCAAACTCCCATATCTCGCGAACGGATTGACGTAACCCAAAAATTCCTTTTGCATCTGAAAGTAGAAACTCGCCCGATTACAACGGTATGTGTATTTTTTCCCTATGCCATTCAAGTTAAGCGTTTGGAGCAGCAGAATTGCGAAAAATTTTTTGCCTTCTCAACCATTTCTTGTCTTGAAACACCCATATCTCGCGAACGGATTGACCTAACCCAAAAATTCCTATTGCATCTGAAAGTAGAAACTCGCCCGATTACAAGAGTATGTGTATTTCTTCCCTAGGCCATTCTGGTTAAGCGTTTGGAGCAGCGGAATTGCGAAAAATTTTTTGCCTTCTCAACAATTTCTTGGCTTCAAACTCCCATATCTCGCGAACGGAATGACCTAAACCAAAAATTCCTGTTGCATCTGAAAGTAGAAACTCGCCCGATTACAACGGTATGTGTATTTTTTCCCTAGGCCATTCTGGTTAAGTGTTCGGACCAGCAGAATTGCGAAAAATTTTTTGCCTTCTCAACCATTTCTTGTCTTCAAACTCCCATATCTCGCGAACGGATTGACCTAACCCAAAATTTCCTATTGCATCTGAAAGTAGAAACTCGCCCGATTACAACGGTATGTGTATTTTCTCCCTAGGCCATTCAAGTTAAGCGTTTGGAGCAGCAGAATTGCGAAAAATTTTTTGCCTTCTCAACCATTTCTTGTCTTGAAACTCCCATTTCTCGCGAACGAATTGACCTAACCCAAAAATTCCTATTGCATCTGAAAGTAGAAACTCGCCCGATTACAACGGTATGTGTATTTTTTCCCTAGGCCATTCTGGTTAAGCGTTTGGAGCAGCAGAATTGCGAAAAATTTTTTGCCTTCTCTACCATTTCTTGACTTCAAACTCCCATATCTCGCGAACGGATTGACCTAACCCAAAAATTCCTATTGCATCTGAAAGTAGAAACTCGCCAGATTACAACGGTATGTGTATTTTTTCCCTAGGCCATTCTGGTTAAGCGTTTGGAGCAGCAGAACTGCGAAAAATTTTTTGCCTTCTCAACAATTTCTTGGCTTCAAACTCCCATATCTCGCGAACGAATTGACCTAACCCAAAAATTCCTATTGCATCTGAAAGTAGAAACTCGCCCGATTACAACGGTATGTGTATTGTTTCCCTAGGCCATTCTGGTTAAGCGTTTGGAGCAGCAGAACTGCGAAAAATTTGTTGTCTTCTCAACCATTTCTTAGCTTCAAACTCCCATATCTCGCGAACGGATTGACCTAAACCAAAAATTCCTGTTGCATCTGAAAGTAGAAACTCCCCCGATTACAACGGTATGTGTATTTTTTCCCTAGGCCATTCTGGTTAAGCGTTCGGAGCAGCAGAATTGCGAAAAATTTTTTGCCTTCTCAACCATTTCTTGTGTTCAAACTCCCATATCTCGCGAACGGATTGACCTAACCCAAAAATTCCTTTCGCAACTGAAAGTAGAAACTCGCCCGATTACAACGGTATGTGTATTTTTTCCCTAGGCCATTCTAGTTAAGCGTTTGGAGCAGCAGAATTGCGAAAAATTTTTTGCCTTCTCAACCATTTCTTGTCTTGAAACACCCATATCTCGCGAACGGATTGACCTAACCCAAAAATTCCTATTGCATCTGAAAGTAGAAACTCGCCCGATTACAACGGTATGTGTATTTTTTCCCTAGGCCATTCTGGATAAGCGTTTGGAGCAGCAGAATTGTGAAAAATTTTTTGCCTTCTCAACCATTTCTTAGCTTCAAACTCCCATATCTTTCGAACGGATTGACCTAACGCAAAAATTCCTATTGCATCTGAAAGTAGAAACTCGCCCGATTACAACGGTATGTGTATTTTTTCCCTAGGCCATTCTGGTTAAGCGTTTGGAGCAGCAGAATTGCGAAAAATTTTTTGCCTTCTCTACCATTTCTTGTCTTCAAACTGCCATATCTCGCGAACGGATTGACTTAACCCAAAAATTCCTATTGCATCTGAAAGTAGAAACTCGCCCGATTACAACGGTATGTGTATTTTTTCCCTAGGCCATTCAAGTTAAGCGTTTGGAGCAGCAGAATTGCGAAAAATTTTTTGCCTTCTCAACCATTTCTTGTCTTGAAACTCCCATATCTCGCGAACGGATTGACCTAACCCAAAAATTCCTATTGCATCTGAAAGTAGAAACTCGCCCGATTACAACGGTATGTGTATTTTTTCCCTAGGCCATTCTGGTTAAGCGTTTGGAGCAGCGGAATTGCGAAAAATTTTTTGCCTTCTCAACAATTTCTTGGCTTCAAACTCCCATATCTCGCGAACGAATTGACCTAACCCAAAAATTCCTATTGCATCTGAAAGTAGAAACTCGCCTGATTACAACGGTATGTGTATTGTTTCCCTAGGCCATTCTGGTTAAGCGTTTGGAGCAGCAGAACTGCGAAAAATTTGTTGTCTTCTCAACCATTTCTTAGCTTCAAACTCGCATATCTCGCGAACGGAATGACCTAAACCAAAAATTCCTGTTGCATCTGAAAGTAGAAACTCGCCCGACTACAACGGTATGTGTATTTTTTCACTAGGCCATTCTGGTTAAGCGTTCGGACCAGCAGAATTGCGAAAAATTTTTTGCCTTCTCAACCATTTCTTGTCTTCAAGCGCCCATATCTCGCGAACGGATTGACCTAACCCAAAAATTCCTATTGCATCTGAAAGTAGAAACTCGCCCGATTACAACGGTATGTGTATTTTTTCCCTAGGCCATTCAAGTTAAGCGTTTGGAGCAGCAGAATTGCGAAAAATTTTTTGCCTTCTCAACCATTTCTTGTCTTGAAACTCCCATATCTCGCGAACGAATTGACCTAACCCAAAAATTCCTATTGCATCTGAAAGTAGAAACTCGCCCGATTACAACGGTATGCGTATTTTTTCCCTAGGCCATTCTGGTTAAGCGTTTGGAGCAGCAGAATTGCGAAAAATTTTTTGCCTTCTCTACCATTTCTTGACTTCAAACTCCCATATCTCGCGAACGGATTGACCTAACCCAAAAATTCCTATTGCATCTGAAAGTAGAAACTCGCCCGATTACAACGGTATGTGTAATTTTTCCCTAGGCCATTCTGGTTAAGCGTTTGGAGCAGCAGAATTGCGAAAAATTTTTTGCCTTCTCAACAATTTCTTGGCTTCAAACTCCCATATCTCGCGAACGAATTGACCTAACCCAAAAATTCCTATTGCATCTGAAAGTAGAAACTCGCCCGATTACAACGGTATGTGTATTGTTTCCCTAGGCCATTCTGGTTAAGCGTTTGGAGCAGCAGAACTGCGAAAAATTTGTTGTCTTCTCAACCATTTCTTAGCTTCAAACTCCCATATCTCGCGAACGGATTGACCTAAACCAAAAATTCCTGTTGCATCTGAAAGTAGAAACTCCCCCGATTACAACGGTATGTGTATTTTTTCCCTAGGCCATTCTGGTTAAGCGTTTGGAGCAGCGGAATTGCGAAAAATTTTTTGCCTTCTCAACAATTTCTTGGCTTCAAACTCCCATATCTCGCGAACGAATTGACCTAACCCAAAAATTCCTATTGCATCTGAAAGTAGAAACTCGCCTGATTACAACGGTATGTGTATTGTTTCCCTAGGCCATTCTGGTTAAGCGTTTGGAGCAGCAGAACTGCGAAAAATTTGTTGTCTTCTCAACCATTTCTTAGCTTCAAACTCGCATATCTCGCGAACGGAATGACCTAAACCAAAAATTCCTGTCGCATCTGAAAGTAGAAACTCGCCCGATTACAACGGTATGTGTATTTTTTCCCTAGGCCATTCTGGTTAAGCGTTCGGACCAGCAGAATTGCGAAAAATTTTTTGCCTTCTCAACCATTTCTTGTCTTCAAGCTCCCATATCTCGCGAACGGATTGACCTAACCCAAAAATTCCTATTGCATCTGAAAGTAGAAACTCGCCCGATTACAACGGTATGTGTATTTTTTCCCTAGGCCATTCAAGTTAAGCGTTTGGAGCAGCAGAATTGCGAAAAATTTTTTGCCTTCTCAACCATTTCTTGTCTTGAAACTCCCATATCTCGCGAACGAATTGACCTAACCCAAAAATTCCTATTGCATCTGAAAGTAGAAACTCGCCCGATTACAACGGTATGTGTATTTTTTCCCTAGGCCATTCTGGTTAAGCGTTTGGAGCAGCAGAATTGTGAAAAATTTTTTGCCTTCTCTACCATTTCTTGACTTCAAACTCCCATATCTCGCGAACGGATTGACCTAACCCATAAATTCCTATTGCATCTGAAAGTAGAAACTCGCCCGATTACAACGGTATGTGTATTTTTTCCCTAGGCCATTCTGGTTAAGCGTTTGGAGCAGCAGAATTGCGAAAAATTTTTTGCCTCCTCAACCATTTCTTAGCTTCAAACTCCCATATCTCTCGAACGGATTGACATAACGCAAAAATTCCTATTGCATCTGAAAGTAGAAACTCGCCCGATTACAACGGTATGTGTATTTTTTCCCTAGGCCATTCTGGTTAAGCGTTTGGAGCAGCAGAATTGCGAAAAATTTGTTGCCTTCTCTACCATTTCTTGGCTTCAAACTCCCATATCTCGCGAACGGATTGACCTAACCCAAAAATTCCTATTGCATCTGAAAGTAGAAACTCGCCCGATTACAACGGTATGTTTATTTTTTCCCTAGGCCATTCTAGTTAAGCGTTTGGAGCAGCAGAATTGCGAAAAATTTTTTGGCTTCTCAACCATTTCTTGGCTTCAAACTCCCATATCTCGCGAACGGATTGACGTAACCCAAAAATTCCTTTTGCATCTGAAAGTAGAAACTCGCCCGATTACAACGGTATGTGTATTTTTTCCCTAGGCCATTCTTGTTAAGCGTTCGGACCAGCAGAATTGCGAAAAATTTTTTGCCTTCTCAACCATTTCTTGTCTTGAAACTCCCATATCTCGCGAACGGATTGACCTAACCCAAAAATTCCTATTGCATCTGAAAGTAGAAACTCGCCCGACTACAACGGTATGTGTATTTTTTCCCTAGGCCATTCTGGATAAGCGTTTGGAGCAGCAGAATGGTGAAAAATTTTTTGCCTCCTCAACCATTTCTTAGCTTCAAACTCCCATATCTCTCGAACGGATTGACATAACGCAAAAATTCCTATTGCATCTGAAAGTAGAAACTCGCCCGATTACAAGAGTATGTGTATTTCTTCCCTAGGCCGTTCTGGTTAAGCGTTTGGAGCAGAGGAATTGCGAAAAATTTTTTGCCTTCTCAACAATTTCTTGGCTTCAAACTCCCATATCTCGCGAACGGAATGACCTAAACCAAAAATTCCTGTTGCATCTGAAAGTAGAAACTCGCCCGATTACAACGGTATGTGTATTTTTTCCCTAGGCCATTCTGGTTAAGCGTTCGGACCAGCAGAATTGCGAAAAATTTTTTGCCTTCTCAACCATTTCTTGTCTTCAAACTCCCATATCTCGCGAACGGATTGACCTAACCCAAAAATTCCTATTGCATCTGAAAGTAGAAACTCGCCCGATTACAACGGTATGTGTATTTTCTCCCTAGGCCATTCAAGTTAAGCGTTTGGAGCAGCAGAATTGCGAAAAATTTTTTGCCTTCTCAACCATTTCTTGTCTTGAAACTCCCATTTCTCGCGAACGAATTGACCTAACCCAAAAATTCCTATTGCATCTGAAAGTAGAAACTCGCCCGATTACAACGGTATGTGTATTTTTTCCCTAGGCCATTCTGGTTAAGCGTTTGGAGCAGCAGAATTGCGAAAAATTTTTTGCCTTCTCTACCATTTCTTGACTTCAAACTCCCATATCTCGCGAACGGATTGACCTAACCCAAAAATTCCTATTGCATCTGAAAGTAGAAACTCGCCAGATTACAACGGTATGTGTATTTTTTCCCTAGGCCATTCTGGTTAAGCGTTTGGAGCAGCAGAACTGCGAAAAATTTTTTGCCTTCTCAACAATTTCTTGGCTTCAAACTCCCATATCTCGCGAACGAATTGACCTAACCCAAAAATTCCTATTGCATCTGAAAGTAGAAACTCGCCCGATTACAACGGTATGTGTATTGTTTCCCTAGGCCATTCTGGTTAAGCGTTTGGAGCAGCAGAACTGCGAAAAATTTGTTGTCTTCTCAACCATTTCTTAGCTTCAAACTCCCATATCTCGCGAACGGATTGACCTAAACCAAAAATTCCTGTTGCATCTGAAAGTAGAAACTCCCCCGATTACAACGGTATGTGTATTTTTTCCCTAGGCCATTCTGGTTAAGCGTTCGGAGCAGCAGAATTGCGAAAAATTTTTTGCCTTCTCAACCATTTCTTGTGTTCAAACTCCCATATCTCGCGAACGGATTGACCTAACCCAAAAATTCCTTTCGCAACTGAAAGTAGAAACTCGCCCGATTACAACGGTATGTGTATTTTTTCCCTAGGCCATTCTAGTTAAGCGTTTGGAGCAGCAGAATTGCGAAAAATTTTTTGCCTTCTCAACCATTTCTTGTCTTGAAACACCCATATCTCGCGAACGGATTGACCTAACCCAAAAATTCCTATTGCATCTGAAAGTAGAAACTCGCCCGATTACAACGGTATGTGTATTTTTTCCCTAGGCCATTCTGGATAAGCGTTTGGAGCAGCAGAATTGTGAAAAATTTTTTGCCTTCTCAACCATTTCTTAGCTTCAAACTCCCATATCTTTCGAACGGATTGACCTAACGCAAAAATTCCTATTGCATCTGAAAGTAGAAACTCGCCCGATTACAACGGTATGTGTATTTTTTCCCTAGGCCATTCTGGTTAAGCGTTTGGAGCAGCAGAATTGCGAAAAATTTTTTGCCTTCTCTACCATTTCTTGTCTTCAAACTGCCATATCTCGCGAACGAATTGACCTAACCCAAAAATTCCTATTGCATCTGAAAGTAGAAACTCGCCCGATTACAACGGTATGTGTATTTTTTCCCTAGGCCATTCTGGTTAAGCGTTTGGAGCAGCAGAATTGCGAAAAATTTTTTGCCTTCTCTACCATTTCTTGACTTCAAACTCCCATATCTCGCGAACGGATTGACCTAACCCAAAAATTCCTATTGCATCTGAAAGTAGAAACTCGCCCGATTACAACGGTATGTGTAATTTTTCCCTAGGCCATTCTGGTTAAGCGTTTGGAGCAGCAGAATTGCGAAAAATTTTTTGCCTTCTCAACAATTTCTTGGCTTCAAACTCCCATATCTCGCGAACGAATTGACCTAACCCAAAAATTCCTATTGCATCTGAAAGTAGAAACTCGCCCGATTACAACGGTATGTGTATTGTTTCCCTAGGCCATTCTGGTTAAGCGTTTGGAGCAGCAGAACTGCGAAAAATTTGTTGTCTTCTCAACCATTTCTTAGCTTCAAACTCCCATATCTCGCGAACGGATTGACCTAAACCAAAAATTCCTGTTGCATCTGAAAGTAGAAACTCCCCCGATTACAACGGTATGTGTATTTTTTCCCTAGGCCATTCTGGTTAAGCGTTTGGAGCAGCGGAATTGCGAAAAATTTTTTGCCTTCTCAACAATTTCTTGGCTTCAAACTCCCATATCTCGCGAACGAATTGACCTAACCCAAAAATTCCTATTGCATCTGAAAGTAGAAACTCCCCCGATTACAACGGTATGTGTATTTTTTCCCTAGGCCATTCTGGTTAAGCGTTTGGAGCAGCGGAATTGCGAAAAATTTTTTGCCTTCTCTACCATTTCTTGACTTCAAACTCCCATATCTCGCGAACGGATTGACCTAACCCAAAAATTCCTATTGCATCTGAAAGTAGAAACTCGCCCGATTACAACGGTATGTGTAATTTTTCCCTAGGCCATTCTGGTTAAGCGTTTGGAGCAGCAGAATTGCGAAAAATTTTTTGCCTTCTCAACAATTTCTTGGCTTCAAACTCCCATATCTCGCGAACGAATTGACCTAACCCAAAAATTCCTATTGCATCTGAAAGTAGAAACTCGCCCGATTACAACGGTATGTGTATTGTTTCCCTAGGCCATTCTGGTTAAGCGTTTGGAGCAGCAGAACTGCGAAAAATTTGTTGTCTTCTCAACCATTTCTTAGCTTCAAACTCCCATATCTCGCGAACGGATTGACCTAAACCAAAAATTCCTGTTGCATCTGAAAGTAGAAACTCCCCCGATTACAACGGTATGTGTATTTTTTCCCTAGGCCATTCTGGTTAAGCGTTTGGAGCAGCGGAATTGCGAAAAATTTTTTGCCTTCTCAACAATTTCTTGGCTTCAAACTCCCATATCTCGCGAACGAATTGACCTAACCCAAAAATTCCTATTGCATCTGAAAGTAGAAACTCGCCCGATTACAACGGTATGTGTATTTTTTCCCTAGGCCATTCTGGTTAAGCGTTTGGAGCAGCAGAATTGCGAAAAATTTTTTGCCTTCTCTACCATTTCTTGACTTCAAACTCCCATATCTCGCGAACGGATTGACCTAACCCAAAAATTCCTATTGCATCTGAAAGTAGAAACTCGCCCGATTACAACGGTATGTGTATTTTTTCCCTAGGCCATTCAAGTTAAGCGTTTGGAGCAGCAGAATTGCGAAAAATTTTTTGCCTTCTCAACCATTTCTTGTCTTGAAACTCCCATATCTCGCGAACGGATTGACCTAACCCAAAAATTCCTATTGCATCTGAAAGTAGAAACTCGCCCGATTACAACGGTATGTGTATTTTTTCCCTAGGCCATTCTGGATAAGCGTTTGGAGCAGCAGAATTGTGAAAAATTTTTTGCCTTCTCAACCATTTCTTAGCTTCAAACTCCCATATCTCTCGAACGGATTGACCTAACGCAAAAATTCCTATTGCATCTGAAAGTAGAAACTCGCCCGATTACAACGGTATGTGTATTTTTTCCCTAGGCCATTCTGGTTAAGCGTTTGGAGCAGCAGAATTGCGAAAAATTTTTTGCCTTCTCTACCATTTCTTGTCTTCAAACTCCCATATCTCGCGAACGGATTGACTTAACCCAAAAATTCCTATTGCATCTGAAAGTAGAAACTCGCCCGATTACAACGGTATGTGTATTTTTTCCCTAGGCCATTCAAGTTAAGCGTTTGGAGCAACAGAATTGCGAAAAATTTTTTGCCTTCTCAACCATTTCTTGTCTTGAAACTCCCATATCTCGCGAACGGATTGACCTAACCCAAAAATTCCTATTGCATCTGAAAGTAGAAACTCGCCCGACTACAACGGTATGTGTATTTTTTCCCTAGGACATTCTGGATAAGCGTTTGGAGCAGCAGAATGGTGAAAAATTTTTTGCCTTCTCAACCATTTCTTAGCTTCAAACTCCCATATCTCTCGAACGGATTGACATAACGCAAAAATTCCTATTGCATCTGAAAGTAGAAACTCGCCCGATTACAACGGTATGTGTATTTTTTCCCTAGGCCATTCTGGTTAAGCGTTTGGAGCAGCAGAATTGCGAAAAATTTTTTGCCTTCTCAACCATTTCTTAGCTTCAAACTCCCATATCTCTCGAACGGATTGACCTAACGCAAAAATTCCTATTGCATCTGAAAGTAGAAACTCGCCCGATTACAACGGTATGTGTATTTTTTCCCTAGGCCATTCTGGTTAAGCGTTTGGAGCAGCAGAATTGCGAAAAATTTTTTGGCTTCTCAACCATTTCTTGGTTTCAAACTCCCATATCTCGCGAACGGATTGACCTAACCCAAAAATTCCTATTGCATCTGAAAGTAGAAACTCGCCCGATTACAACGGTATGTGTATTTTTTCCCTAGGCCATTCTGGTTAAGCGTTTGGAGCAGCAGAATTGCGAAAAATTTTTTGCCTTCTCAACCATTTCTTGGCTTCAAAGTCCCATATCTCGCGAACGGATTGACCTAACCGAAAAATTCCTATTGCATCTGAAAGTAGAAACTCGCCCGATTACAACGGTATGTGTATTGTTTCCCTAGGCGATTCTGGTTAAGCGTTTGGAGCAGCAGAACTGCGAAAAATTTGTTGTCTTCACAACCATTTCTCAGCTTCAAACTCCCATATCTCGCGAACGGATTGACCTAAACCAAAAATTCCTGTTGCATCTGAAAGTAGAAACTCGCCCGATTACAACGGTATGTGTATTTTTTCCCTAGGCCATTCTGGTTAAGCGTTCGGACCAGCAGAATTGCGAAAAATTTTTTGCCTTCTCAACCATTTCTTGTCTTCAAACTCCGATATCTCGCGAACGGATTGACCTAACCCAAAAATTCCTATTGCATCTGAAAGTAGAAACTCGCCCGATTACAACGGTATGTGTATTTTTTCCCTAGGCCATTCAAGTTAAGCGTTTGGAGCAGCAGAATTGCGAAAAATTTTTTGCCTTCTCAACCATTTCTTGTCTTGAAACTCCCATATCTCGCGAACGGATTGACCTAACCCAAAAATTCCTATTGCATCTGAAAGTAGAAACTCGCCCGATTACAACGGTATGTGTATTTTTTCCCTAGGCCGTTCTGGTTAAGCGTTTGGAGCAGCAGAATTGCGAAAAATTTTTTGCCTTCTCAACCATTTCTTGGCTTCAAACTGCCATATCTCGCGAACGGATTGACCTAACCCAAAAATTCCTATTGCATCTGAAAGTAGAAACTCGCCCGACTACAACGGTATGTGTATTTTTTCCCTAGGCCATTCTGGATAAGCGTTTGGAGCAGCAGAATGGTGAAAAATTTTTTGCCTTCTCAACCATTTCTTAGCTTCAAACTCCCGTATCTCTCGAACGGATTGACATAACGCAAAAATTCCTATTGCATCTGAAAGTAGAAACTCGCCCGATTACAACGGTATGTGTATTTTTTCCCTAGGCCATTCAAGTTAAGCGTTTGGAGCAGCAGAATTGCGAAAAATTTTTTGCCTTCTCAACCATTTCTTGTCTTGAAACTCCCATATCTCGCGAACGGATTGACCTAACCCAAAAATTCCTATTGCATCTGAAAGTAGAAACTCGCCCGATTACAACGGTATGTGTATTTTTTCCCTAGGCCATTCTGGTTAAGCGTTTGGAGCAGCAGAATTGCGAAAAATTTTTTGGCTTCTCAACCATTTCTTGGTTTCAAACTCCCATATCTCGCGAACGGATTGACCTAACCCAAAAATTCCTATTTCATCTGAAAGTAGAAACTCACCCGATTACAACGGTATGTGTATTTTTTCCCTAGGCCATTCTGGTTAAGCGTTTGGAGCAGCAGAATTGCGAAAAATTTTTTGCCTTCTCAACCATTTCTTGGCTTCAAAGTCCCATATCTCGCGAACGGATTGACCTAACCGAAAAATTCCTATTGCATCTGAAAGTAGAAACTCGCCCGATTACAACGGTATGTGTATTGTTTCCCTAGGCGATTCTGGTTAAGCGTTTGGAGCAGCAGAACTGCGAAAAATTTGTTGTCTTCTCAACCATTTCTTAGCTTCAAACTCCCATATCTCGTGAACGGATTGACCTAACCCAAAAATTCCTATTGCATCTGAAAGTAGAAACTCGCCCGACTACAACGGTATGTGTATTTTTTCCCTAGGCCATTCTGGATAAGCGTTTGGAGCAGCAGAATGGTGAAAAATTTTTTGCCTTCTCAACCATTTCTTAGCTTCAAACTCCCATATCTCTCGAACGGATTGACATAACGCAAAAATTCCTATTGCATCTGAAAGTAGAAACTCGCCCGATTACAACGGTATGTGTATTTTCTCCCTAGGCCATTCTGGTTAAGCGTTTGGAGCAGCAGAATTGCGAAAAATTTTTTGCCTTCTCAACCATTTCTTGGCTTCAAGGTCCCATATCTCGCGAACGGATTGACCTAACCCAAAAATTCCTATTGCATCTGAAAGTAGAAACTCGCCCGATTACAACGGTATGTGTATTTTTTCCCTAGGCCATTCTGGATAAGCGTTTGGAGCAGCAGAATTGTGAAAAATTTTTTGCCTTCTCAACCATTTCTTAGCTTCAAACTCCCATATCTCTCGAACGGATTGACCTAACGCAAAAATTCCTATTGCATCTGAAAGTAGAAACTCGCCCGATTACAACGGTATGTGTATTTTTTCCCTAGGCCATTCTGGTTAAGCGTTTGGAGCAGCAGAATTGCGAAAAATTTTTTGCCTTCTCTACCATTTCTTGTCTTCAAACTCCCATATCTCGCGAACGGATTGACTTAACCCAAAAATTCCTATTGCATCTGAAAGGAGAAACTCGCCCGATTACAACGGTATGTGTATTTTTTCCCTAGGCCATTCAAGTTAAGCGTTTGGAGCAGCAGAATTGCGAAAAATTTTTTGCCTTCTCAACCATTTCTTGTCTTGAAACTCCCATATCTCGCGAACGGATTGACCTAACCCAAAAATTCCTTTTGCATCTGAAAGTAGAAACTCGCCCGATTACAACGGTATGTGTATTTTTTCCCTAGGCCGTTCTGGTTAAGCGTTTGGAGCAGCAGAATTGCGAAAAATTTTTTGCCTTCTCAACCATTTCTTGGCTTCAAGGTCCCATATCTCGCGAACGGATTGACCTAACCCAAAAATTCCTATTGCATCTGAAAGTAGAAACTCGCCCGATTACAACGGTATGTGTATTTTTTCCCTAGGCCATTCTGGATAAGCGTTTGGAGCAGCAGAATTGTGAAAAATTTTTTGCCTTCTCAACCATTTCTTAGCTTCAAACTCCCATATCTCTCGAACGGATTGACCTAACGCAAAAATTCCTATTGCATCTGAAAGTAGAAACTCGCCCGATTACAACGGTATGTGTATTTTTTCCCTAGGCCATTCTGGTTAAGCGTTTGGAGCAGCAGAATTGCGAAAAATTTTTTGCCTTCTCTACCATTTCTTGTCTTCAAACTCCCATATCTCGCGAACGGATTGACTTAACCCAAAAATTCCTATTGCATCTGAAAGGAGAAACTCGCCCGATTACAACGGTATGTGTATTTTTTCCCTAGGCCATTCAAGTTAAGCGTTTGGAGCAGCAGAATTGCGAAAAATTTTTTGCCTTCTCAACCATTTCTTGTCTTGAAACTCCCATATCTCGCGAACGGATTGACCTAACCCAAAAATTCCTATTGCATCTGAAAGTAGAAACTCGCCCGATTACAACGGTATGTGTATTTTTTCCCTAGGCCGTTCTGGTTAAGCGTTTGGAGCAGCAGAATTGCGAAAAATTTTTTGCCTTCTCAACCATTTCTTGGCTTCAAGGTCCCATATCTCGCGAACGGACTGACCTAACCCAAAAATTCCTATTGCATCTGAAAGTAGAAACTCGCCCGATTACAACGGTATGTGTATTTTTTCCCTAGGCCATTCTGGATAAGCGTTTGGAGCAGCAGAATTGTGAAAAATTTTTTGCCTTCTCAACCATTTCTTAGCTTCAAACTCCCATATCTCTCGAACGGATTGACCTAACGCAAAAATTCCTATTGCATCTGAAAGTAGAAACTCGCCCGATTACAACGGTATGTGTATTTTTTCCCTAGGCCATTCTGGTTAAGCGTTTGGAGCAGCAGAATTGCGAAAAATTTTTTGCCTTCTCTACCATTTCTTGTCTTCAAACTCCCATATCTCGCGAACGGATTGACTTAACCCAAAAATTCCTATTGCATCTGAAAGGAGAAACTCGCCCGATTACAACGGTATGTGTATTTTTTCCCTAGGCCATTCAAGTTAAGCGTTTGGAGCAGCAGAATTGCGAAAAATTTTTTGCCTTCTCAACCATTTCTTGTCTTGAAACTCCCATATCTCGCGAACGGATTGACCTAACCCAAAAATTCCTATTGCATCTGAAAGTAGAAACTCGCCCGATTACAACGGTATGTGTATTTTTTCCCTAGGCCGTTCTGGTTAAGCGTTTGGAGCAGCAGAATTGCGAAAAATTTTTTGCCTTCTCAACCATTTCTTGGCTTCAAACTGCCATATCTCGCGAACGGATTGACCTAACCCAAAAATTCCTATTGCATCTGAAAGTAGAAACTCGCCCGACTACAACGGTATGTGTATTTTTTCCCTAGGACATTCTGGATAAGCGTTTGGAGCAGCAGAATGGTGAAAAATTTTTTGCCTTCTCAACCATTTCTTAGCTTCAAACTCCCATATCTCTCGAACGGATTGACATAACGCAAAAATTCCTATTGCATCTGAAAGTAGAAACTCGCCCGATTACAACGGTATGTGTATTTTTTCCCTAGGCCATTCTGGTTAAGCGTTTGGAGCAGCAGAATTGCGAAAAATTTTTTGCCTTCTCAACCATTTCTTAGCTTCAAACTCCCATATCTCTCGAACGGATTGACCTAACGCAAAAATTCCTATTGCATCTGAAAGTAGAAACTCGCCCGATTACAACGGTATGTGTATTTTTTCCCTAGGCCATTCTGGTTAAGCGTTTGGAGCAGCAGAATTGCGAAAAATTTTTTGGCTTCTCAACCATTTCTTGGTTTCAAACTCCCATATCTCGCGAACGGATTGACCTAACCCAAAAATTCCTATTGCATCTGAAAGTAGAAACTCGCCCGATTACAACGGTATGTGCATTTTTTCCCTAGGCCATTCTGGTTAAGCGTTTGGAGCAGCAGAATTGCGAAAAATTTTTTGCCTTCTCAACCATTTCTTGGCTTCAAAGTCCCACATCTCGCGAACGGATTGACCTAACCGAAAAATTCCTATTGCATCTGAAAGTAGAAACTCGCCCGATTACAACGGTATGTGTATTGTTTCCCTAGGCGATTCTGGTTAAGCGTTTGGAGCAGCAGAACTGCGAAAAATTTGTTGTCTTCTCAACCATTTCTCAGCTTCAAACTCCCATATCTCGCGAACGGATTGACCTAAACCAAAAATTCCTGTTGCATCTGAAAGTAGAAACTCGCCCGATTACAACGGTATGTGTATTTTTTCCCTAGGCCATTCTGGTTAAGCGTTCGGACCAGCAGAATTGCGAAAAATTTTTTGCCTTCTCAACCATTTCTTGTCTTCAAACTCCCATATCTCGCGAACGGATTGACCTAACCCAAAAATTCCTATTGCATCTGAAAGTAGAAACTCGCCCGATTACAACGGTATGTGTATTTTTTCCCTAGGCCATTCAAGTTAAGCGTTTGGAGCAGCAGAATTGCGAAAAATTTTTTGCCTTCTCAACCATTTCTTGTCTTGAAACTCCCATATCTCGCGAACGGATTGACCTAACCCAAAAATTCCTATTGCATCTGAAAGTAGAAACTCGCCCGATTACAACGGTATGTGTATTTTTTCCCTAGGCCGTTCTGGTTAAGCGTTTGGAGCAGCAGAATTGCGAAAAATTTTTTGCCTTCTCAACCATTTCTTGGCTTCAAACTGCCATATCTCGCGAACGGATTGACCTAACCCAAAAATTCCTATTGCATCTGAAAGTAGAAACTCGCCCGACTACAACGGTATGTGTATTTTTTCCCTAGGCCATTCTGGATAAGCGTTTGGAGCAGCAGAATGGTGAAAAATTTTTTGCCTTCTCAACCATTTCTTAGCTTCAAACTCCCATATCTCTCGAACGGATTGACATAACGCAAAAATTCCTATTGCATCTGAAAGTAGAAACTCGCCCGATTACAACGGTATGTGTATTTTTTCCCTAGGCCATTCAAGTTAAGCGTTTGGAGCAGCAGAATTGCGAAAAATTTTTTGCCTTCTCAACCATTTCTTGTCTTGAAACTCCCATATCTCGCGAACGGATTGACCTAACCCAAAAATTCCTATTGCATCTGAAAGTAGAAACTCGCCCGATTACAACGGTATGTGTATTTTTTCCCTAGGCCATTCTGGTTAAGCGTTTGGAGCAGCAGAATTGCGAAAAATTTTTTGGCTTCTCAACCATTTCTTGGTTTCAAACTCCCATATCTCGCGAACGGATTGACCTAACCCAAAAATTCCTATTTCATCTGAAAGTAGAAACTCACCCGATTACAACGGTATGTGTATTTTTTCCCTAGGCCATTCTGGTTAAGCGTTTGGAGCAGCAGAATTGCGAAAAATTTTTTGCCTTCTCAACCATTTCTTGGCTTCAAAGTCCCATATCTCGCGAACGGATTGACCTAACCGAAAAGTTCCTATTGCATCTGAAAGTAGAAACTCGCCCGATTACAACGGTATGTGTATTGTTTCCCTAGGCGATTCTGGTTAAGCGTTTGGAGCAGCAGAACTGCGAAAAATTTGTTGTCTTCTCAACCATTTCTTAGCTTCAAACTCCCATATCTCGTGAACGGATTGACCTAACCCAAAAATTCCTATTGCATCTGAAAGTAGAAACTCGCCCGACTACAACGGTATGTGTATTTTTTCCCTAGGCCATTCTGGATAAGCGTTTGGAGCAGCAGAATGGTGAAAAATTTTTTGCCTTCTCAACCATTTCTTAGCTTCAAACTCCCATATCTCTCGAACGGATTGACATAACGCAAAAATTCCTATTGCATCTGAAAGTAGAAACTCGCCCGATTACAACGGTATGTGTATTTTCTCCCTAGGCCATTCTGGTTAAGCGTTTGGAGCAGCAGAATTGCGAAAAATTTTTTGCCTTCTCAACCATTTCTTGGCTTCAAGGTCCCATATCTCGCGAACGGATTGACCTAACCCAAAAATTCCTATTGCATCTGAAAGTAGAAACTCGCCCGATTACAACGGTATGTGTATTTTTTCCCTAGGCCATTCTGGATAAGCGTTTGGAGCAGCAGAATTGTGAAAAATTTTTTGCCTTCTCAACCATTTCTTAGCTTCAAACTCCCATATCTCTCGAACGGATTGACCTAACGCAAAAATTCCTATTGCATCTGAAAGTAGAAACTCGCCCGATTACAACGGTATGTGTATTTTTTCCCTAGGCCATTCTGGTTAAGCGTTTGGAGCAGCAGAATTGCGAAAAATTTTTTGCCTTCTCTACCATTTCTTGTCTTCAAACTCCCATATCTCGCGAACGGATTGACTTAACCCAAAAATTCCTATTGCATCTGAAAGGAGAAACTCGCCCGATTACAACGGTATGTGTATTTTTTCCCTAGGCCATTCAAGTTAAGCGTTTGGAGCAGCAGAATTGCGAAAAATTTTTTGCCTTCTCAACCATTTCTTGTCTTGAAACTCCCATATCTCGCGAACGGATTGACCTAACCCAAAAATTCCTATTGCATCTGAAAGTAGAAACTCGCCCGATTACAACGGTATGTGTATTTTTTCCCTAGGCCATTCTGGATAAGCGTTTGGAGCAGCAGAATGGTGAAAAATTTTTTGCCTTCTCAACCATTTCTTAGCTTCAAACTCCCATATCTCTCGAACGGATTGACATAACGCAAAAATTTCTATTGCATCTGAAAGTAGAAACTCGCCCGATTACAACGGTATGTGTATTTTCTCCCTAGGCCATTCTGGTTAAGCGTTTGGAGCAGCAGAATTGCGAAAAATTTTTTGCCCTCTCAACCATTTCTTGGCTTCAAGGTCCCATATCTCGCGAACGGATTGACCTAACCCAAAAATTCCTATTGCATCTGAAAGTAGAAACTCGCCCGATTACAACGGTATGTGTATTTTTTCCCTAGGCCATTCTGGATAAGCGTTTGGAGCAGCAGAATTGTGAAAAATTTTTTGCCTTCTCAACCATTTCTTAGCTTCAAACTCCCATATCTCTCGAACGGATTGACCTAACGCAAAAATTCCTATTGCATCTGAAAGTAGAAACTCGCCCGATTACAACGGTATGTGTATTTTTTCCCTAGGCCATTCTGGTTAAGCGTTTGGAGCAGCAGAATTGCGAAAAATTTTTTGCCTTCTCTACCATTTCTTGTCTTCAAACTCCCATATCTCGCGAACGGATTGACTTAACCCAAAAATTCCTATTGCATCTGAAAGGAGAAACTCGCCCGATTACAACGGTATGTGTATTTTTTCCCTAGGCCATTCAAGTTAAGCGTTTGGAGCAGCAGAATTGCGAAAAATTTTTTGCCTTCTCAACCATTTCTTGTCTTGAAACTCCCATATCTCGCGAACGGATTGACCTAACCCAAAAATTCCTATTGCATCTGAAAGTAGAAACTCGCCCGATTACAACGGTATGTGTATTTTTTCCCTAGGCCGTTCTGGTTAAGCGTTTGGAGCAGCAGAATTGCGAAAAATTTTTTGCCTTCTCAACCATTTCTTGGCTTCAAACTGCCATATCTCGCGAACGGATTGACCTAACCCAAAAATTCCTATTGCATCTGAAAGTAGAAACTCGCCCGATTACAACGGTATGTGTATTTTTTCCCTAGGCCATTCTGGATAAGCGTTTGGAGCAGCAGAATTGTGAAAAATTTTTTGCCTTCTCAACCATTTCTTAGCTTCAAACTCCCATATCTCTCGAACGGATTGACCTAACGCAAAAATTCCTATTGCATCTGAAAGTAGAAACTCGCCCGATTACAACGGTATGTGCATTTTTTCCCTAGGCCATTCTGGTTAGGCGTTTGGAGCAGCAGAATTGCGAAAAATTTTTTGCCTTCTCTACCATTTCTTGTCTTCAAACTCCCATATCTCGCGAACGGATTGACTTAACCCAAAAATTCCTATTGCATCTGAAAGTAGAAACTCGCCCGATTACAACGGTATGTGTATTTTTTCCCTAGGCCATTGAAGTTAAGCGTTTGGAGCAGCAGAATTGCGAAAAATTTTTTGCCTTCTCAACCATTTCTTGTCTTGAAACTCCCATATCTCGCGAACGGATTGACCTAACCCAAAAATTCCTATTGCATCTGAAAGTAGAAACTCGCCCGATTACAACGGTATGTGTATTTTTTCCCTAGGCCGTTCTGGTTAAGCGTTTGGAGCAGCAGAATTGCGAAAAATTTTTTGCCTTCTCAACCATTTCTTGGCTTCAAACTGCCATATCTCGCGAACGGATTGACCTAACCCAAAAATTCCTATTGCATCTGAAAGTAGAAACTCGCCCGACTACAACGGTATGTGTATTTTTTCCCTAGGACATTCTGGATAAGCGTTTGGAGCAGCAGAATGGTGAAAAATTTTTTGCCTTCTCAACCATTTCTTAGCTTCAAACTCCCATATCTCTCGAACGGATTGACCTAACGCAAAAATTCCTATTGCATCTGAAAGTAGAAACTCGCCCGATTACAACGGTATGTGTATTTTTTCCCTAGGCCATTCTGGTTAAGCGTTTGGAGCAGCAGAATTGCGAAAAATTTTTTGCCTTCTCTACCATTTCTTGTCTTCAAACTCCCATATCTCGCGAACGGATTGACTTAACCCAAAAATTCCTATTGCATCTGAAAGGAGAAACTCGCCCGATTACAACGGTATGTGTATTTTTTCCCTAGGCCATTCAAGTTAAGCGTTTGGAGCAGCAGAATTGCGAAAAATTTTTTGCCTTCTCAACCATTTCTTGTCTTGAAACTCCCATATCTCGCGAACGGATTGACCTAACCCAAAAATTCCTATTGCATCTGAAAGTAGAAACTCGCCCGATTACAACGGTATGTGTATTTTCTCCCTAGGCCATTCTGGTTAAGCGTTTGGAGCAGCAGAATTGCGAAAAATTTTTTGCCTTCTCAACCATTTCTTGGCTTCAAGGTCCCATATCTCGCGAACGGATTGACCTAACCCAAAAATTCCTATTGCATCTGAAAGTAGAAACTCGCCCGATTACAACGGTATGTGTATTTTTTCCCTAGGCCATTCTGGATAAGCGTTTGGAGCAGCAGAATTGTGAAAAATTTTTTGCCTTCTCAACCATTTCTTAGCTTCAAACTCCCATATCTCTCGAACGGATTGACCTAACGCAAAAATTCCTATTGCATCTGAAAGTAGAAACTCGCCCGATTACAACGGTATGTGTATTTTTTCCCTAGGCCATTCTGGTTAAGCGTTTGGAGCAGCAGAATTGCGAAAAATTTTTTGCCTTCTCTACCATTTCTTGTCTTCAAACTCCCATATCTCGCGAACGGATTGACTTAACCCAAAAATTCCTATTGCATCTGAAAGGAGAAACTCGCCCGATTACAACGGTATGTGTATTTTTTCCCTAGGCCATTCAAGTTAAGCGTTTGGAGCAGCAGAATTGCGAAAAATTTTTTGCCTTCTCAACCATTTCTTGTCTTGAAACTCCCATATCTCGCGAACGGATTGACCTAACCCAAAAATTCCTATTGCATCTGAAAGTAGAAACTCGCCCGATTACAACGGTATGTGTATTTTTTCCATAGGCCGTTCTGGTTAAGCGTTTGGAGCAGCAGAATTGCGAAAAATTTTTTGCCTTCTCAACCATTTCTTGGCTTCAAGGTCCCATATCTCGCGAACGGATTGACCTAACCCAAAAATTCCTATTGCATCTGAAAGTAGAAACTCGCCCGATTACAACGGTATGTGTATTTTTTCCCTAGGCCATTCTGGATAAGCGTTTGGAGCAGCAGAATTGTGAAAAATTTTTTGCCTTCTCAACCATTTCTTAGCTTCAAACTCCCATATCTCTCGAACGGATTGACCTAACGCAAAAATTCCTATTGCATCTGAAAGTAGAAACTCGCCGGATTACAACGGTATGTGTATTTTTTCCCTAGGCCATTCTGGTTAAGCGTTTGGAGCAGCAGAATTGCGAAAAATTTTTTGCCTTCTCTACCATTTCTTGTCTTCAAACTCCCATATCTCGCGAACGGATTGACTTAACCCAAAAATTCCTATTGCATCTGAAAGGAGAAACTCGCCCGATTACAACGGTATGTGTATTTTTTCCCTAGGCCATTCAAGTTAAGCGTTTGGAGCAGCAGAATTGCGAAAAATTTTTTGCCTTCTCAACCATTTCTTGTCTTGAAACTCCCATATCTCGCGAACGGATTGACCTAACCCAAAAATTCCTATTGCATCTGAAAGTAGAAACTCGCCCGATTACAACGGTATGTGTATTTTTTCCCTAGGCCGTTCTGGTTAAGCGTTTGGAGCAGCAGAATTGCGAAAAATTTTTTGCCTTCTCAACCATTTCTTGGCTTCAAACTGCCATATCTCGCGAACGGATTGACCTAACCCAAAAATTCCTATTGCATCTGAAAGTAGAAACTCGCCCGACTACAACGGTATGTGTATTTTTTCCCTAGGACATTCTGGATAAGCGTTTGGAGCAGCAGAATTGCGAAAAATTTTTTGCCTTCTCAACCATTTCTTAGCTTCAAACTCCCATATCTCTCGAACGGATTGACCTAACGCAAAAATTCCTATTGCATCTGAAAGTAGAAACTCGCCCGATTACAACGGTATGTGTATTTTTTCCCTAGGCCATTCTGGTTAAGCGTTTGGAGCAGCAGAATTGCGAAAAATTTTTTGGCTTCTCAACCATTTCTTGGTTTCAAACTCCCATATCTCGCGAACGGATTGACCTAACCCAAAAATTCCTATTGCATCTGAAAGTAGAAACTCGCCCGATTACAACGGTATGTGTATTTTTTCCCTAGGCCATTCTGGTTAAGCGTTTGGAGCAGCAGAATTGCGAAACATTTTTTGCCTTCTCAACCATTTCTTGGCTTCAAAGTCCCATATCTCGCGAACGGATTGACCTAACCGAAAAATTCCTATTGCATCTGAAAGTAGAAACTCGCCCGATTACAACGGTATGTGTATTGTTTCCCTAGGCGATTCTGGTTAAGCGTTTGGAGCAGCAGAACTGCGAAAAATTTGTTGTCTTCTCAACCATTTCTCAGCTTCAAACTCCCATATCTCGCGAACGGATTGACCTAAACCAAAAATTCCTGTTGCATCTGAAAGTAGAAACTCGCCCGATTACAACGGTATGTGTATTTTTTCACTAGGCCATTCTGGTTAAGCGTTCGGACCAGCAGAATTGCGAAAAATTTTTTGCCTTCTCAACCATTTCTTGTCTTCAAACTCCCATATCTCGCGAACGGATTGACCTAACCCAAAAATTCCTATTGCATCTGAAAGTAGAAACTCGCCCGATTACTACGGTATGTGTATTTTTTCCCTAGGCCATTCAAGTTAAGCGTTTGGAGCAGCAGAATTGCGAAAAATTTTTTGCCTTCTCAACAATTTCTTGTCTTGAAACTCCCATATCTCGCGAACGGATTGACCTAACCCAAAAATTCCTATTGCATCTGAAAGTAGAAACTCGCCCGATTACAACGGTATGTGTATTTTTTCCCTAGGCCGTTCTGGTTAAGCTTTTGGAGCAGCAGAATTGCGAAAAATTTTTTGCCTTCTCAACCATTTCTTGGCTTCAAACTGCCATATCTCGCGAACGGATTGACCTAACCCAAAAATTCCTATTGCATCTGAAAGTAGAAACTCGCCCGACTACAACGGTATGTGTATTTTTTCCCTAGGCCATTCTGGATAAGCGTTTGGAGCAGCAGAATGGTGAAAAATTTTTTGCCTTCTCAACCATTTCTTAGCTTCAAACTCCCATATCTCTCGAACGGATTGACATAACGCAAAAATTCCTATTGCATCTGAAAGTAGAAACTCGCCCGATTACAACGGTATGTGTATTTTTTCCCTAGGCCATTCAAGTTAAGCGTTTGGAGCAGCAGAATTGCGAAAAATTTTTTGCCTTCTCAACCATTTCTTGTCTTGAAACTCCCATATCTCGCGAACGGATTGACCTAACCCAAAAATTCCTATTGCATCTGAAAGTAGAAACTCGCCCGATTACAACGGTATGTGTATTTTTTCCCTAGGCCATTCTGGTTAAGCGTTTGGAGCAGCAGAATTGCGAAAAATTTTTTGGCTTCTCAACCATTTCTTGGTTTCAAACTCCCATATCTCGCGAACGGATTGACCTAACCCAAAAATTCCTATTTCATCTGAAAGTAGAAACTCACCCGATTACAACGGTATGTGTATTTTTTCCCTAGGCCATTCTGGTTAAGCGTTTGGAGCAGCAGAATTGCGAAAAATTTTTTGCCTTCTCAACCATTTCTTGGCTTCAAAGTCCCATATCTCGCGAACGGATTGACCTAACCGAAAAGTTCCTATTGCATCTGAAAGTAGAAACTCGCCCGATTACAACGGTATGTGTATTGTTTCCCTAGGCGATTCTGGTTAAGCGTTTGGAGCAGCAGAACTGCGAAAAATTTGTTGTCTTCTCAACCATTTCTTAGCTTCAAACTCCCATATCTCGTGAACGGATTGACCTAACCCAAAAATTCCTATTGCATCTGAAAGTAGAAACTCGCCCGACTACAACGGTATGTGTATTTTTTCCCTAGGCCATTCTGGATAAGCGTTTGGAGCAGCAGAATGGTGAAAAATTTTTTGCCTTCTCAACCATTTCTTAGCTTCAAACTCCCATATCTCTCGAACGGATTGACATAACGCAAAAATTCCTATTGCATCTGAAAGTAGAAACTCGCCCGATTACAACGGTATGTGTATTTTCTCCCTAGGCCATTCTGGTTAAGCGTTTGGAGCAGCAGAATTGCGAAAAATTTTTTGCCTTCTCAACCATTTCTTGGCTTCAAGGTCCCATATCTCGCGAACGGATTGACCTAACCCAAAAATTCCTATTGCATCTGAAAGTAGAAACTCGCCCGATTACAACGGTATGTGTATTTTTTCCCTAGGCCATTCTGGATAAGCGTTTGGAGCAGCAGAATTGTGAAAAATTTTTTGCCTTCTCAACCATTTCTTAGCTTCAAACTCCCATATCTCTCGAACGGATTGACCTAACGCAAAAATTCCTATTGCATCTGAAAGTAGAAACTCGCCCGATTACAACGGTATGTGTATTTTTTCCCTAGGCCATTCTGGTTAAGCGTTTGGAGCAGCAGAATTGCGAAAAATTTTTTGCCTTCTCTACCATTTCTTGTCTTCAAACTCCCATATCTCGCGAACGGATTGACTTAACCCAAAAATTCCTATTGCATCTGAAAGGAGAAACTCGCCCGATTACAACGGTATGTGTATTTTTTCCCTAGGCCATTCAAGTTAAGCGTTTGGAGCAGCAGAATTGCGAAAAATTTTTTGCCTTCTCAACCATTTCTTGTCTTGAAACTCCCATATCTCGCGAACGGATTGACCTAACCCAAAAATTCCTATTGCATCTGAAAGTAGAAACTCGCCCGATTACAACGGTATGTGTATTTTTTCCCTAGGCCATTCTGGTTAAGCGTTTGGAGCAGCAGAATGGTGAAAAATTTTTTGCCTTCTAAACCATTTCTTAGCTTCAAACTCCCATATCTCTCGAACGGATTGACATAACGCAAAAATTCCTATTGCATCTGAAAGTAGAAACTCGCCCGATTACAACGGTATGTGTATTTTCTCCCTAGGCCATTCTGGTTAAGCGTTTGGAGCAGCAGAATTGCGAAAAATTTTTTGCCTTCTCAACCATTTCTTGGCTTCAAGGTCCCATATCTCGCGAACGGATTGACCTAACCCAAAAATTCCTATTGCATCTGAAAGTAGAAACTCGCCCGATTACAACGGTATGTGTATTTTTTCCCGAGGCCATTCTGGATAAGCGTTTGGAGCAGCAGAATTGTGAAAAATTTTTTGCCTTCTCAACCATTTCTTAGCTTCAAACTCCCATATCTCTCGAACGGATTGACCTAACGCAAAAATTCCTATTGCATCTGAAAGTAGAAACTCGCCCGATTACAACGGTATGTGTATTTTTTCCCTAGGCCATTCTGGTTAAGCGTTTGGAGCAGCAGAATTGCGAAAAATTTTTTGCCTTCTCTACCATTTCTTGTCTTCAAACTCCCATATCTCGCGAACGGATTGACTTAACCCAAAAATTCCTATTGCATCTGAAAGGAGAAACTCGCCCGATTACAACGGTATGTGTATTTTTTCCCTAGGCCATTCAAGTTAAGCGTTTGGAGCAGCAGAATTGCGAAAAATTTTTTGCCTTCTCAACCATTTCTTGTCTTGAAACTCCCATATCTCGCGAACGGATTGACCTAACCCAAAAATTCCTATTGCATCTGAAAGTAGAAACTCGCCCGATTACAACGGTATGTGTATTTTTCCCCTAGGCCGTTCTGGTTAAGCGTTTGGAGCAGCAGAATTGCGAAAAATTTTTTGCCTTCTCAACCATTTCTTGGCTTCAAGGTCCCATATCTCGCGAACGGATTGACCTAACCCAAAAATTCCTATTGCATCTGAAAGTAGAAACTCGCCCGATTACAACGGTATGTGTATTTTTTCCCTAGGCCATTCTGGATAAGCGTTTGGAGCAGCAGAATTGTGAAAAATTTTTTGCCTTCTCAACCATTTCTTAGCTTCAAACTCCCATATCTCTCGAACGGATTGACCTAACGCAAAAATTCCTATTGCATCTGAAAGTAGAAACTCGCCCGACTACAACGGTATGTGTATTTTTTCCCTAGGACATTCTGGATAAGCGTTTGGAGCAGCAGAATGGTGAAAAATTTTTTGCCTTCTCAACCATTTCTTAGCTTCAAACTCCCATATCTCTCGAACGGATTGACATAACGCAAAAATTCCTATTGCATCTGAAAGTAGAAACTCGCCCGATTACAACGGTATGTGTATTTTTTCCCTAGGCCATTCTGGTTAAGCGTTTGGAGCAGCAGAATTGCGAAAAATTTTTTGCCTTCTCAACCATTTCTTAGCTTCAAACTCCCATATCTCTCGAACGGATTGACATAACGCAAAAATTCCTATTGCATCTGAAAGTAGAAACTCGCCCGATTACAACGGTATGTGTATTTTTTCCCTAGGCCATTCTGGTTAAGCGTTTGGAGCAGCAGAATTGCGAAAAATTTTTTGGCTTCTCAACCATTTCTTGGTTTCAAACTCCCATATCTCGCGAACGGATTGACCTAACCCAAAAATTCCTATTGCATCTGAAAGTAGAAACTCGCCCGATTACAACGGTATGTGTATTTTTTCCCTAGGCCATTCTGGTTAAGCGTTTGGAGCAGCAGAATTGCGAAAAATTTTTTGCCTTCTCAACCATTTCTTGGCTTCAAAGTCCCATATCTCGCGAACGGATTGACCTAACCGAAAAATTCCTATTGCATCTGAAAGTAGAAACTCGCCCGATTACAACGGTATGTGTATTGTTTCCCTAGGCGATTCTGGTTAAGCGTTTGGAGCAGCAGAACTGCGAAAAATTTGTTGTCTTCTCAACCATTTCTCAGCTTCAAACTCCCATATCTCGCGAACGGATTGACCTAAACCAAAAATTCCTGTTGCATCTGAAAGTAGAAACTCGCCCGATTACAACGGTATGTGTATTTTTTCCCTAGGCCATTCTGGTTAAGCGTTCGGACCAGCAGAATTGCGAAAAATTTTTTGCCTTCTCAACCATTTCTTGTCTTCAAACTCCCATATCTCTCGAACGGATTGACCTAACCCAAAAATTCCTATTGCATCTGAAAGTAGAAACTCGCCCGATTACAACGGTATGTGTATTTTTTCCCTAGGCCATTCAAGTTAAGCGTTTGGAGCAGCAGAATTGCGAAAAATTTTTTGCCTTCTCAACCATTTCTTGTCTTGAAACTCCCATATCTCGCGAACGGATTGACCTAACCCAAAAATTCCTATTGCATCTGAAAGTAGAAACTCGCCCGATTACAACGGTATGTGTATTTTTTCCCTAGGCCGTTCTGGTTAAGCGTTTGGAGCAGCAGAATTGCGAAAAATTTTTTGCCTTCTCAACCATTTCTTGGCTTCAAACTGCCATATCTCGCGAACGGATTGACCTAACCCAAAAATTCCTATTGCATCTGAAAGTAGAAACTCGCCCGACTACAACGGTATGTGTATTTTTTCCCTAGGCCATTCTGGATAAGCGTTTGGAGCAGCAGAATGGTGAAAAATTTTTTGCCTTCTCAACCATTTCTTAGCTTCAAACTCCCATATCTCTCGAACGGATTGACATAACGCAAAAATTCCTATTGCATCTGAAAGTAGAAACTCGCCCGATTTCAACGGTATGTGTATTTTTTCCCTAGGCCATTCAAGTTAAGCGTTTGGAGCAGCAGAATTGCGAAAAATTTTTTGCCTTCTCAACCATTTCTTGTCTTGAAACTCCCATATCTCGCGAACGGATTGACCTAACCCAAAAATTCCTATTGCATCTGAAAGTAGAAACTCGCCCGATTACAACGGTATGTGTATTTTTTCCCTAGGCCATTCTGGTTAAGCGTTTCGAGCAGCAGAATTGCGAAAAATTTTTTGGCTTCTCAACCATTTCTTGGTTTCAAACTCCCATATCTCGCGAACGGATTGACCTAACCCAAAAATTCCTATTTCATCTGAAAGTAGAAAGTCACCCGATTACAACGGTATGTGTATTTTTTCCCTAGGCCATTCTGGTTAAGCGTTTGGAGCAGCAGAATTGCGAAAAATTTTTTGCCTTCTCAACCATTTCTTGGCTTCAAAGTCCCATATCTCGCGAACGGATTGACCTAACCGAAAAATTCCTATTGCATCTGAAAGTAGAAACTCGCCCGATTACAACGGTATGTGTATTGTTTCCCTAGGCGATTCTGGTTAAGCGTTTGGAGCAGCAGAACTGCGAAAAATTTGTTGTCTTCTCAACCATTTCTTAGCTTCAAACTCCCATATCTCGTGAACGGATTGACCTAACCCAAAAATTCCTATTGCATCTGAAAGTAGAAACTCGCCCGACTACAACGGTATGTGTATTTTTTCCCTAGGCCATTCTGGATAAGCGTTTGGAGCAGCAGAATGGTGAAAAATTTTTTGCCTTCTCAACCATTTCTTAGCTTCAAACTCCCATATCTCTCGAACGGATTGACATAACGCAAAAATTCCTATTGCATCTGAAAGTAGAAACTCGCCCGATTACAACGGTATGTGTATTTTCTCCCTAGGCCATTCTGGTTAAGCGTTTGGAGCAGCAGAATTGCGAAAAATTTTTTGCCTTCTCAACCATTTCTTGGCTTCAAGGTCCCATATCTCGCGAACGGATTGACCTAACCCAAAAATTCCTATTGCATCTGAAAGTAGAAACTCGCCCGATTACAACGGTATGTGTATTTTTTCCCTAGGCCATTCTGGATAAGCGTTTGGAGCAGCAGAATTGTGAAAAATTTTTTGCCTTCTCAACCATTTCTTAGCTTCAAACTCCCATATCTCTCGAACGGATTGACCTAACGCAAAAATTCCTATTGCATCTGAAAGTAGAAACTCGCCCGATTACAACGGTATGTGTATTTTTTCCCTAGGCCATTCTGGTTAAGCGTTTGGAGCAGCAGAATTGCGAAAAATTTTTTGCCTTCTCTACCATTTCTTGTCTTCAAACTCCCATATCTCGCGAACGGATTGACTTAACCCAAAAATTCCTATTGCATCTGAAAGGAGAAACTCGCCCGATTACAACGGTATGTGTATTTTTTCCCTAGGCCATTCAAGTTAAGCGTTTGGAGCAGCAGAATTGCGAAAAATTTTTTGCCTTCTCAACCATTTCTTGTCTTGAAACTCCCATATCTCGCGAACGGATTGACCTAACCCAAAAATTCCTATTGCATCTGAAAGTAGAAACTCGCCCGATTACAACGGTATGTGTATTTTTTCCCTAGGCCGTTCTGGTTAAGCGTTTGGAGCAGCAGAATTGCGAAAAATTTTTTGCCTTCTCTACCATTTCTTGGCTTCAAACTGCCGTATCTCGCGAACGGATTGACCTAACCCAAAAATTCCTATTGCATCTGAAAGTAGAAACTCGCCCGACTACAACGGTATGTGTATTTTTTCCCTAGGCCATTCTGGACAAGCGTTTGGAGCAGCAGAATGGTGAAAAATTTTTTGCCTTCTCAACCATTTCTTAGCTTCAAACTCCCATATCTCTCGAACGGATTGACATAACGCAAAAATTCCTATTGCATCTGAAAGTAGAAACTCGCCCGATTACAACGGTATGTGTATTTTTTCCCTAGGCCATTCTGGATAAGCGTTTGGAGCAGCAGAATGGTGAAAAATTTTTTGCCTTCTCAACCATTTCTTAGCTTCAAACTCCCATATCTCTCGAACGGATTGACATAACACAAAAATTCCTATTGCATCTGAAAGTAGAAACTCGCCCGATTACAACGGTATGTGTATTTTTTCCCTAGGCCATTCTGGTTAAGCGTTTGGAGCAGCAGAATGGTGAAAAATTTGTTGCCTCCTCAACAATTTCTTGGCTTCAAACTCCCATATCTCGCGAACGAATTGACCTAACCCAAAAATTCCTATTGCATCTGAAAGTAGAAACTCGCCCGATTACAACGGTATGTGTATTGTTTCCCTAGGCCATTCTGGTTAAGCGTTTGGAGCAGCAGAACTGCGAAAAATTTGTTGTCTTCTCAACCATTTCTTAGGTTCAAAGTCCCATATCTCGCGAACGGATTGACCTAAACCAAAAATTCCTATTGCATCTGAAAGTAGAAACTCCCCCGATTACAACGGCATGTGTATTTTTTCCCTAGGCCATTCTGGTTAAGCGTTCGGAGCAGCAGAATTGCGAAAAATTTTTTGCCTTCTCAACCATTTCTTGTCTTCAAACTCCCATATCTCGCGAACGGATTGACCTAACCCAAAAATTCCTATTGCATCTGAAAGTAGAAACTCGCCCGATTACAACGGTATGTGTATTTTTTCCCTAGGCCATTCTAGTTAAGCGTTTGTAGCAGCAGAATTGCGAAAAACTTTTTGCCTTCTCAACCATTTCTTGTCTTGAAACACCCATATCTCGCGAACGGATTGACCTAACCCAAAAATTGCTATTGCATCTGAAAGTAGAAACTCGCCCGATTACAACGGTATGTGAATTTTTTCCCTAGGCCATTCTGGATAAGCGTTTGGAGCAGCAGAATTGTGAAAAATTTTTTGCCTTCTCAACCATTTCTTAGCTTCAAACTCCCATATCTCTCGAACGGATTGACCTAACGCAAAAATTCCTATTGCATCTGAAAGTAGAAACTCGCCCGATTACAACGGTATGTGTATTTTTTCCCTAGGCCATTCTGGTTAAGCGTTTGGAGCAGCAGAATTGCGAAAAATTTTTTGGCTTCTCAACCATTTCTTGGTTTCAAACTCCCATATCTCGCGAACGGATTGACCTAACCCAAAAATTCCTATTGCATCTGAAAGTAGAAACTCACCCGATTACAATGGTATGTGTATTTTTTCCCTAGGCCATTCTGGTTAAGCGTTTGGAGCAGCAGAATTGCGAAAAATTTTTTGCCTTCTCAACCATTTCTTGGCTTCAAAGTCCCATATCTCGCGAACGGATTGACCTAACCGAAAAATTCCTATTGCATCTAAAAGTAGAAACTCGCCCGATTACAACGGTATGTGTATTGTTTCCCTAGGCGATTCTGGTTAAGCGTTTGGAGCAGCAGAACTGCGAAAAATTTGTTGTCTTCTCAACCATTTCTTAGCTTCAAACTCCCATATCTCGCGAACGGATTGACCTAAACCAAAAATTCCTGTTGCATCTGAAAGTAGAAACTCGCCCGACTACAACGGTATGTGTATTTTTTCCCTAGGCCATTCTGGATAAGCGTTTGGAGCAGCAGAATGGTGAAAAATTTTTTACCTCCTCAACAATTTCTTGGCTTCAAACTCCCATATCTCGCGAACGAATTGACCTAACCCAAAAATTCCTATTGCATCTGAAAGTAGAAACTCGCCCGATTACAACGGTATGTGTATTGTTTCCCTAGGCCATTCTGGTTAAGCGTTTGGAGCAGCAGAACTGCGAAAAATTTGTTGTCTTCTCAACCATTTCTTAGGTTCAAACTCCCATATCTCGCGAACGGATTGACCTAAACCAAAAATTCCTGTTGCATCTGAAAGTAGAAACTCCCCCGATTACAACGGTATGTTTATTTTTTCCCTAGGCCATTCTGGTTAAGCGTTCGGAGCAGCAGAATTGCGAAAAATTTTTTGCCTTCTCAACCATTTCTTGCCTTCAAACTCCCATATCTCGCGAACGGATTGACCTAACCCAAAAATTCCTATTGCATCTGAAAGTAGAAACTCGCCCGATTACAACGGTATGTGTATTTTTTCCCTAGGCCATTCTAGTTAAGCGTTTGGAGCAGCAGAATTGCGAAAAATTTTTTGGCTTCTCAACCATTTCTTGGCTTCAAACTCCCATATCTCGCGAACGGATTGACCTAACCCAAAAATTCCTATTGCATCTGAAAGTAGAAACTCGCCCGATTACAACGGTATGTGTATTTTTTCCCTAGGCCGTTCTGGTTAAGCGTTTGGAGCAGCAGAATTGCGAAAAATTTTTTGCCTTCTCTACCATTTCTTGGCTTCAAACTGCCATATCTCGCGAACGGATTGACCTAACCCAAAAATTCCTATTGCATCTGAAAGTAGAAACTCGCCCGACTACAACGGTATGTGTATTTTTTCCCTCGGCCATTCTGGATAAGCGTTTGGAGCAGCAGAATGGTGAAAAATTTTTTGCCTTCTCAACCATTTCTTAGCTTCAAACTCCCATATCTCTCGAACGGATTGACATAACGCAAAAATTCCTATTGCATCTGAAAGTAGAAACTCGCCCGATTACAACGGTATGTGTATTTTTTCCCTAGGCCATTCTGGTTAAGCGTTTGGAGCAGCAGAATTGCGAAAAATTTTTTGCCTTCTCAACCATTTCTTAGCTTCAAACTCCCATATCTCTCGAACGGATTGACCTAACGCAAAAATTCCTATTGCATCTGAAAGTAGAAACTCGCCCGATTACAACGGTATATGTATTTTTTCCCTAGGCCATTCTGGTTAAGCGTTTGGAGCAGCAGAATTGCGAAAAATTTTTTAGCTTCTCAACCATTTCTTGGTATCAAACTCCCATATCTCGCGAACGGATTGACCTAACCCAAAAATTCCTATTGCATCTGAAAGTAGAAACTCACCCGATTACAACGGTATGTGTATTTTTTCCCTAGGCCATTCTGGTTAAGCGTTTGGAGCAGCAGAATTGCGAAAAATTTTTTGCCTTCTCAACCATTTCTTGGCTTCAAAGTCCCATATCTCGCGAACGGATTGACCTAACCGAAAAATTCCTATTGCATCTGAAAGTAGAAACTCGCCCGATTACAACGGTATGTGTATTGTTTCCCTAGGCGATTCTGGTTAAGCGTTTGGAGCAGCAGAACTGCGAAAAATTTGTTGTCTTCTCAACCATTTCTTAGCTTCAAACTCCCATATCTCGCGAACGGATTGACCTAAACCAAAAATTTCTGTTGCATCTGAAAGTAGAAACTCGCCCGATTACAACGGTATGTGTATTTTTTCCCTAGGCCATTCTGGTTAAGCGTTTGGAGCAGCAGAATGGTGAAAAATTTTTTGCCTCCTCAACAATTTCTTGGCTTCAAACTCCCATATCTCGCGAACGAATTGACCTAACCCAAAAATTCCTATTGCATCTGAAAGTAGAAACTCGCCCGATTACAACGGTATGTGTATTGTTTCCCTAGGCCATTCTGGTTAAGCGTTCGGAGCAGCAGAATTGCGAAAAACTTTTTGCCTTCTCAACCATTTCTTGGCTTGAAACACCCATATCTCGCGAACGGATTGACCTAACCCAAAAATTGCTATTGCATCTGAAAGTAGAAACTCGCCCGATTACAACGGTATGTGAATTTTTTCCCTAGGCCATTCTGGATAAGCGTTTGGAGCAGCAGAATTGTGAAAAATTTTTTGCCTTCTCAACCATTTCTTAGCTTCAAACTCCCATATCTCTCGAACGGATTGACCTAACGCAAAAATTCCTATTGCATCTGAAAGTAGAAACTCGCCCGATTACAACGGTATGTGTATTTTTTCCCTAGGCCATTCTGGTTAAGCGTTTGGAGCAGCAGAATTGCGAAAAATTTTTTGGCTTCTCAACCATTTCTTGGTTTCAAACTCCCATATCTCGCGAACGGATTGACCTAACCCAAAAATTCCTATTGCATCTGAAAGTAGAAACTCACCCGATTACAACGGTATGTGTATTTTTTCCCTAGGCCATTCTGGTTAAGCGTTTGGAGCAGCAGAATTGCGAAAAATTTTTTGCCTTGTCAACCATTTCTTGGCTTCAAAGTCCCATATCTCGCGAACGGATTGACCTAACCGAAAAATTCCTATTGCATCTAAAAGTAGAAACTCGCCCGATTACAACGGTATGTGTATTGTTTCCCTTGGCGATTCTGGTTAAGCGTTTGGAGCAGCAGAACTGCGAAAAATTTGTTGTCTTCTCAACCATTTCTTAGTTTCAAACTCCCATATCTCGCGAACGGATTGACCTAAACCAAAAATTCCTATTGCATCTGAAAGTAGAAACTCGCCCGATTACAACGGTACGTTTTTTTTTCCCTAGGCCATTCTAGTTAAACGTTTGGAGCAGCAGAATTGCGAAAAATTTTTTGGCTTCTCAACCATTTCTTGGATTCAAACTCCCATATCTCGCAAACGGATTGACCTAACCCAAAAATTCCTATTGCATCTGAAAGTAGAAACTTACCCGATTACAACGGTATGTGTATTTTTTCCCTAGCCCATTCTGGTTAAGCGTTCGGAGCAGCAGAATTGCGAAAAATTTTTTGCCTTCTCAACCATTTCTTGTCTTCAAACTCCCATCTCTCGCGAACGGATTGACCTAACCCAAAAATTCCAATTGCATCTGAAAGTAGAAACTCGCCCGATTACAACGGTATGTGTATTTTTTCCCTAGCCCATTCTGGTTAAGCGTTTGGAGCAGCAGAATTGTGAAAAATTTTTTGCCTTCTCTACCATTTCTTGGCTTCAAACTCCCATATCTCGTGAACGGATTGACCTAACAAAAAAAATTCCTATTGCATCTAAAAGTAGAAACTCGCCCGATTACAGCGGTATGTGTATTTTTTCCCTTGGCCATTTCGGTTAAGCGTTTGGAGCAGCAGAATTGCGAAAAATTTTGTGCCTTCTCAACCATTTCTTAGCTTCAAACTCCCATATCTCGCGAACGGATTGACGTAACCCAAAAATTCCTATTGCATCTGAAAGTAGAAACTCGCCCGATTACCACGGTATGTGTATTTTTTCCCTAGGCCATTCTGGTTAAGCGTTCGGAGCAGCAGAATTGCGAAAAATTTTTTGCCTTCCCAACCATTTCTTGTCTTCAATCTCCCATATCTCGCGAACGGATTGACCTAACCCAAAAATTCCTATTGCATCTGAAAGTAGAAACTCGCCCGATTACAACGGTATGTGTATTTTTTCCCTAGCCCATTCTGGTTAAGCGTTTGGAGCAGCAGAATTGTGAAAAATTTTTTGCCTTCTCTACCATTTCTTGCTTTCAAACTCCCATATCTCGCGAACGGATTGACCTAACCCAAAAATTCCTATTGCATCTGAAAGTAGAAACTCGCCCGATTACAACGGTATGTTTATTTTTTCCCTAGGCCATTCTAGTTAAACGTTTGGAGCAGCAGAATTGCGATAAATTTTTTGGCTTCTCAACCATTTCTTGGCTTTAAACTCCCATATCTCGCAAACGGATTGACCTAACCCAAAAATTCCTATTGCATCTGAAAGTAGAAACTGACCCGATTACAACGGTATGTGTATTTTTTCCCTAGGCCATTCTGGTTAAGCGTTTGGAGCAGCAGAAGTGCGAAAAATTTGTTGTCTTCTCAACCATTTCTTAGCTTCAAACTCCCATGTCTCGCGAACGGATTGACGTAACCCAAAAATTCCTATTGCATCTGAAAGTAGAAACTCGCCCGATTACAACGGTATGTGTATTTTTTCCCTAGGCCATTCTGGTTAAGCGTTCGGAGCAGCAGAATTGCGAAAAATTTTTTGCCTTCTCAACCATTTCTTGTCTTCAAACTCCCATCTCTCGCGAACGGATTGACCTAACCCAAAAATTCCAATTGCATCTGAAAGTAGAAACTCGCCCGATTACAACGGTATGTGTATTTTTTCCCTGGCCCATTCTGGTTAAGCGTTTGGAGCAGCAGAATTGTGAAAAATTTTTTGCCTTCTCTACCATTTCTTGGCTTCAAACTCCCATATCTCGCAAACGGATTGACCTAACCCAAAAATTCCTATTGCATCTGAAAGCAGAAACTCGCCCGATTACAACGGTATGTTTATTTTTTCCCTAGGCCATTCTAGTTAAACGTTTGGAGCAGCAGAATTGCGAAAAATTTTTTGGCTTCTCAACCATTTCTTGGCTTCAAACTCCCATATCTCGCAAACGGATTGACCCAACCCAAAAATTCCTATTGCATCTGAAAGTAGAAACTCACCCGATTACAACGGTATGTGTATTTTTTCCCTAGGCCATTCTGGTTAAGCGTTTGGAGCAGCAGAAGTGCGAAAAATTTGTTGTCTTCTCAACCATTTCTTAGCTTCAATCTCCCATATCTCGCGAACGGATTGACCTAACCCAAAAATTCCTATTGCATCTGAAAGTAGAAACTCGCCCGATTACAGCGGTATGTGTATTTTTTCCCTTGGCCATTTTGGTTAAGCGTTTGGAGCAGCAGAATGGCGAAAAATTTTTTGCCTTCTCAACCATTTCTTAGCTTCAAACTCCCATATCTCGCGAACGGATTGACCTAACCAAAAAATTCCTATTGCATCTGAAAGTAGAAACTCGCCCGATTACAACGGTATGTGTATTTTTTCCCTAAGCCATTCTGGTTAAGCGTTTGGAGCAGCAGAATTGCGAAAAGTTTTTTGCCTTCTCAACCATTTCTTGGCTTCAAACTCCCATATCTCGCGAACGGATTGACCTAACCCAAAAATTCCTATTGCATCTGAAAGTAGAAACTCGCCCGATTACAACGGTATGTGTATTTTTTCCCTAGGCCATTCTGGTTAAGCGTTTGGAGCAGCAGAAGTGCGAAAAATTTGTTGTCTTCTCAACCATTTCTTAGCTTCAAACTCCCATATCTCGCGAACGGATTGACCTAACCCAAAAATTCCTATTGCATCTGAAAGTAGAAACTCGCCCGATTACAACGGTATGTGTATTTTTTCCCTAGGCCATTCTGGTTAAGCGTTCGGAGCAGCAGAATTGCGAAAAATTTTTTGCCCTCTCTACCATTTCTTGTCTTCAAACTCCCATATCTCGCGAACGGATTGACCTAACCCAAAAATTCCGATTGCATCTGAAAGTAGAAACTCGCCCGATTACAACGGTATGTGTATTTTTTCCCTAGCCCATTCTGGTTAAGAGTTTGGAGCAGCAGAATTGGGAAAAATTTTTTGCCTTCTCTACCATTTCTTGGCTTCAAACTCCCATATCTCGCGAACAGACAGACCTAACCCAAAAATTCCTATTGCATCTGAAAGAAGAAACTCGCCCGATTACAGCGGTATGTGTATCTTTTCCCTAGGCCATTCTGGTTAAGCGTTTGGAGCAGCAGAAGTGCGAAAAATTTGTTGTCTTCTCAACCATTTCTTAGCTTCAAACTCCAATATCTCGCGAACGGATTGACGTAACCCAAAAATTCCTATTGCATCTGAAAGTAGAAACTCGCCCGATTACAACGGTATGTGTATTTTTTCCCTAGGCCATTCTGGTTAAGCGTTTGGAGCAGCAGAATTGCGAAAAAATTTTTGCCTTCTCAACCATTTCTTGGCTTCAAAGTCCTATATCTCGCGAACGGATTGACCTAACCCAAAAATTCCTATTGCATCTGAAAGTAGAAACTCGCCCGATTACAACGGTATGTGTATTTTTTCCCTAGGCCATTCTGGTTAAGCGTTTGGAGCAGCAGAATTGTGAAAAATTTTTTGCCTTCTCTACCATTTCTTGACTTCAAACTCCCATATCTCGCGAACGGATTGACCTAACCCAAAAATTCCTATTGCATCTGAAAGTAGAAACTCGCCCGATTACAACGGTATGTGTATTTTTTCCCTAGGCCATTCTGGTTAAGCGTTTGGAGCAGCAGAATTGTGAAAAATTTTTTGCCTTCTCTACCATTTCTTGACTTCAAACTCCCATATCTCGCGAACGGATTGACCTAACCCAAAAATTCCTGTTGCATCTGAAAGTAGAAACTCGCCCGATTACAACGGTATGTGTATTTTTTCCCTACGCCATTCTGGTTAAGCGTTTGGAGCAGCAGAACTGCGAAAAATTTGTTGTCTTCTCTACCATTTCTTAGCTTCAAACTCCCATATCTCGCGAACGGATTGACCTAAACCAAAATTTCCTGTTGCATCTGAAAGTAGAAACTCGCCCGATTACAACGGTATGTGTATTTTTTCCCTAGGCCATTCTGGTTAAGCGTTCGGAGCAGCAGAATTGCGAAAAATTTTTTGCCTTCTCAAGCATTTCTTGTCTTCAAACTCCCATATCTCGCGAACGGATTGACCTAACCCAAAAATTCCGATTGCATCTGAAAGTAGAAACTCGCCCGATTACAGCGGTATGTGTATCTTTTCCCTAGGTCATTCTGGTTAAGCGTTTGGAGCAGCAGAAGTGCGAAAAATTTGTTGTCTTCTCAACCACTTCTTAGCTTCAAACTCCAATATCTCGCGAACGGATTGACGTAACCCAAAAATTCCTATTGCATCTGAAAGTAGAAACTCGCCCGATTACAACGGTATGTGTATTTTTTCCCTAGGCCATTCTGGTTAAGCGTTTGGAGCAGCAGAATTGCGAAAAATTTTTTGCCTTCTCAACCATTTCTTGGCTTCAAAGTCCCATATCTCGCGAACGGATTGACCTAACCCAACAATTCCTATTGCATCTGAAAGTAGAAACTCGCCCGATTACAACGGTATGTGTATTTTTTCCCTAGGCCATTCTGGTTAAGCGTTTGGAGCAGCAGAATTGTGAAAAATTTTTTGCCTTCTCTACCATTTCTTGACTTCAAACTCCCATATCTCGCGAACGGATTGACCTAACCCAAAAATTCCTATTGCATCTGAAAGTAGAAACTCGCCCGATTACAACGGTATGTGTATTTTTTCCCTAGGCCATTCTGGTTAAGCGTTCGGAGCAGCAGAATTGTGAAAAATTTTTTGCCTTCTCTACCATTTCTTGACTTCAAACTCCCATATCTCGCGAACGGATTGACCTAACCCAAAAATTCCTGTTGCATCTGAAAGTAGAAACTCGCCCGATTACAACGGTATGTGTATTTTTTCCCTACGCCATTCTGGTTAAGCGTTTGGAGCAGCAGAACTGCGAAAAATTTGTTGTCTTCTCTACCATTTCTTAGCTTCAAACTCCCATATCTCGCGAACGGATTGACCTAAACCAAAATTTCCTGTTGCATCTGAAAGTAGAAACTCGCCCGATTACAACGGTATGTGTATTTTTTCCCTAGGCCATTCTGGTTAAGCGTTCGGAGCAGCAGAATTGCGAAAAATTTTTTGCCTTCTCAAGCATTTCTTGTCTTCAAACTCCCATATCTCGCGAACCGATTGACCTAACCCAAAAATTCCTATTGCATCTGAAAGTAGAAACTCGCCCGATTACAACGGTATGTGTATTTTTTCCCTAGGCCATTCTGGTTAAGCGTTTGGAGCAGCTGAATTGTGAAAAATTTTTTGTCTTCTCTACCATTTCTTGGCTTCAAACTCCCATATCTCGCGAACGGATTGACCTAACCCAAAAATTCCTATTGCATCTGAGAGTAGAAACTCGCCCGATTACAACGGTATGTGTATTTTTTCCCTAGGCCATTCTGGTTAAGCGTTTGGAGCAGCAGAATTGCGAAAAGTTTTTTGCCTTCTCAACCATTTCTTGGCTTCAAACTCCCATATCTCGCGAACGGATTGACCTAACCCAAAAATTCCTATTGCATCTCAAAGTAGAAACTCGCCCGATTACAACGGTATGTGTATTTTTTCCCTAGGCCATTCTGGTTAAGCGTTTGGAGCAGCAGAAGTGCGAAAAATTTGTTGTCTTCTCAACCATTTCTTAGCTTCAAACTCCCATATCTCGCGAACGGATTGACCTAACCCAAAAATTCCTATTGCATCTGAAAGTAGAAACTCGCCCGATTACAACGGTATGTGTATTTTTTCCCTAGGCCATTCTAGTTAAGCGTTTGGAGCAGCAGAATTTCGAAAAATTTTTTGCGTTCTCAACCATTTCTTGTCTTCAAACTCCCATATCTCGCGAACGGATTGACCTAACCCAAAAATTCCTTTTGCATCTGAAAGTAGAAACTCGCCCGATTACAGCGGTATGTGTATTTTTTCCCTTGGCCATTTTGGTTAAGCGTTTGGAGCAGCAGAATTGCGAAAAATTTTTTGCCTTCTCAACCATTTCTTAGTTTCAAACTCCCATATCTCGCGAACGGATTGACCTAACCCAAAAATTCCTGTTGCATCTGAAAGTAGAAACTCGCCCGATTACAACGGTATGTGTATTTTTTCCCTAGGATATTCTGGTTAAGCGTTTGGAGCAGCAGAATTGCGAAAAATTTTTTGCCTTCTCAACCATTTCTTGGCTTCAAAGTCCCATATCTCGCGAACGGATTGACCTAACCCAAAAATTCCGATTGCATCTGAAAGTAGAAACTCGCCCGATTACAACGGTATGTGTATTTTTTCCCTAGCCCATTCTGGTTAAGCGTTTGGAGCAGCAGAATTGTGAAAAATTTTTTGCCTTCTCTACCATTTCTTGGCTTCAAACTCCCATATCTCGCGAACAGACAGACCTAAGCCAAAAAATTCCCATTGCATCTGAAAGTAGAAACTCGCCCGATTACAGCGGTATGTGTATTTTCTCCCTTGGCCGTTTTGGTTAAGCGTTTGGAGCAGCAGAATTGCGAAAAATTTTTTGCCTTCTCAACCATTTCTTGGCTTCAAACTCCCATATCTCGCGAACGGATTGACCTAACCCAAAAATTCCTATTGCATCTGAGAGTAGAAACTCGCCCGATTACAACGGTATGTGTATTTTTTCCCTAGGCCATTCTGGTTAAGCGTTTGGAGCAGCAGAATTGTGAAAAATTTTTTGCCTTCTCTACCATTTCTTGACTTCAAACTCCCATATCTCGCGAACGGATTGACCTAACCCAAAAATTCCTGTTGCATCTGAAAGTAGAAACTCGCCCGATTACAACGGTATGTGTATTTTTTCCCTACGCCATTCTGGTTAAGCGTTTGGAGCAGCAGAACTGCGAAAAATTTGTTGTCTTCTCTACCATTTCTTAGCTTCAAACTCCCATATCTCGCGAACGGATTGACCTAAACCAAAATTTCCTGTTGCATCTGAAAGTAGAAACTCGCCCGATTACAACGGTATGTGTATTTTTTCCCTAGGCCATTCTGGTTAAGCGTTCGGAGCAGCAGAATTGCGAAAAATTTTTTGCCTTCTCAAGCATTTCTTGTCTTCAAACTCCCATATCTCGCGAACCGATTGACCTAACCCAAAAATTCCTATTGCATCTGAAAGTAGAAACTCGCCCGATTACAACGGTATGTGTATTTTTTCCCTAGGCCATTCTGGTTAAGCGTTTGGAGCAGCTGAATTGTGAAAAATTTTTTGTCTTCTCTACCATTTCTTGGCTTCAAACTCCCATATCTCGCGAACGGATTGACCTAACCCAAAAATTCCTATTGCATCTGAGAGTAGAAACTCGCCCGATTACAACGGTATGTGTATTTTTTCCCTAGGCCATTCTGGTTAAGCGTTTGGAGCAGCAGAATTGCGAAAAGTTTTTTGCCTTCTCAACCATTTCTTGGCTTCAAACTCCCACATCTCGCGAACGGATTGACCTAACCCAAAAATTCCTATTGCATCTCAAAGTAGAAACTCGCCCGATTACAACGGTATGTGTATTTTTTCCCTAGGCCATTCTGGTTAAGCGTTTGGAGCAGCAGAAGTGCGAAAAATTTGTTGTCTTCTCAACCATTTCTTAGCTTCAAACTCCCATATATCGCGAACGGATTGACCTAACCCAAAAATTCCTATTGCATCTGAAAGTAGAAACTCGCCCGATTACAACGGTATGTGTATTTTTTCCCTTGGCCATTTTGGTTAAGCGTTTGGAGCAGCAGAATTGCGAAAAATTTTTTGCCTTCTCAACCATTTCTTAGTTTCAAACTCCCATATCTCGCGAACGGATTGACCTAACCCAAAAATTCCTGTTGCATCTGAAAGTAGAAACTCGCCCGATTACAACGGTATGTGTATTTTTTCCCTAGGCCATTCTGGTTAAGCGTTTGGAGCAGCAGAATTGCGAAAAATTTTTTGCCTTCTCAACCATTTCTTGTCTTCAAACTCCCATATCTCGCGAACGGATTGACCTAACCCAAAAATTCCTATTGCATCTGAAAGTAGAAACTCGCCCGATTACAACGGTATGTGTATTTTTTCCCTTGGCCATTCTGGTTAAGCGTTTGGAGCAGCAGAATTGTGAAAAATTTTTTGCCTTCTCTACCATTTCTTGGCTTCAAAGTCCCATATCTCGCGAACGGATTGACCTAACCCAAAAATTCCTATTGCATCTGAAAGTAGAAACTCGCCCGATTACAACGGTATGTGTATTTTTTCCCTAGGCCATTCTAGTTAAGCGTTTGGAGCAGCACAATTGCGAAAAATTTTTTGGCTTCTCAACCATTTCTTGGCTTCAAACTCCCATAACTCGCGAACGGATTGACGTAACCCAAAAATTCCTATTGCATCTGAAAGTAGAAACTCGCCCGATTACAACGGTATGTGTATTTTTTCCCTAGGCCATTCTGGTTAAGCGTTTGGAGCAGCAGAATTGCGAAAAATTTTTTGCCTTCTCAACCATTTCTTGGCTTCAAAGTCCCATATCTCGCGAACGGATTGACCTAACCCAAAAAATTCCCATTGCATCTGAAAGTAGAAACTCGCCCGATTACAGCGGTATGTGTATTTTCTCCCTTGGCCGTTTTGGTTAAGCGTTTGGAGCAGCAGAATTGCGAAAAATTTTTTGCCTTCTCAACCATTTCTTGGCTTCAAAGTCCCATATCTCGCGAACGGATTGACCTAACCCAAAAATTCCGATTGCATCTGAAAGTAGAAACTCGCCCGATTACAACGGTATGTGTATTTTTTCCCTAGCCCATTCTGGTTAAGCGTTTGGAGCAGCAGAATTGTGAAAAATTTTTTGCCTTCTCTACCATTTCTTGGCTTCAAACTCCCATATCTCGCGAACAGACAGACCTAACCCAAAAAATTCCCATTGCATCTGAAAGTAGAAACTCGCCCGATTACAGCGGTATGTGTATTTTCTCCCTTGGCCGTTTTGGTTAAGCGTTTGGAGCAGCAGAATTGCGAAAAATTTTTTGCCTTCTCAACCATTTCTTGGCTTCAAACTCCCATATCTCGCGAACGGATTGACCTAACCCAAAAATTCCTATTGCATCTGAGAGTAGAAACTCGCCCGATTACAACGGTATGTGTATTTTTTCCCTAGGCCATTCTGGTTAAGCGTTTGGAGCAGCAGAATTGTGAAAAATTTTTTGCCTTCTCTACCATTTCTTGACTTCAAACTCCCATATCTCGCGAACGGATTGACCTAACCCAAAAATTCCTGTTGCATCTGAAAGTAGAAACTCGCCCGATTACAACGGTATGTGTATTTTTTCCCTACGCCATTCTGGTTAAGCGTTTGGAGCAGCAGAACTGCGAAAAATTTGTTGTCTTCTCTACCATTTCTTAGCTTCAAACTCCCATATCTCGCGAACGGATTGACCTAAACCAAAATTTCCTGTTGCATCTGAAAGTAGAAACTCGCCCGATTACAACGGTATGTGTATTTTTTCCCTAGGCCATTCTGGTTAAGCGTTCGGAGCAGCAGAATTGCGAAAAATTTTTTGCCTTCTCAAGCATTTCTTGTCTTCAAACTCCCATATCTCGCGAACCGATTGACCTAACCCAAAAATTCCTATTGCATCTGAAAGTAGAAACTCGCCCGATTACAACGGTATGTGTATTTTTTCCCTAGGCCATTCTGGTTAAGCGTTTGGAGCAGCTGAATTGTGAAAAATTTTTTGTCTTCTCCACCATTTCTTGGCTTCAAACTCCCATATCTCGCGAACGGATTGACCTAACCCAAAAATTCCTATTGCATCTGAAAGTAGAAACTCGCCCGATTACAACGGTATGTGTATTTTTTCCCTTGGCCATTTTGGTTAAGCGTTTGGAGCAGCAGAATTGCGAACAATTTTTTGCCTTCTCAACCATTTCTTAGTTTCAAACTCCCATATCTCGCGAACGGATTGACCTAACCCAAAAATTCCTGTTGCATCTGAAAGTAGAAACTCGCCCGATTACAACGGTATGTGTATTTTTTCCCTAGGCCATTCTGGTTAAGCGTTTGGAGCAGCAGAATTCCAAAAAATTTTTTGCCTTCTCAACCATTTCTTGTCTTCAAACTCCCATATCTCGCGAACGGATTGACCTAACCCAAAAATTCCTATTGCATCTGAAAGTAGAAACTCGCCCGATTACAACGGTATGTGTATTTTTTCCCTTGGCCATTCTGGTTAAGCGTTTGGAGCAGCAGAATTGTGAAAAATTTTTTGCCTTCTCTACCATTTCTTGGCTTCAAAGTCCCATATCTCGCGAACGGATTGACCTAACCCAAAAATTCCTATTGCATCTGAAAGTAGAAACTCGCCCGATTACAACGGTATGTGTATTTTTTCCCTAGGCCATTCTAGTTAAGCGTTTGGAGCAGCACAATTGCGAAAAATTTTTTGGCTTCTCAACCATTTCTTGGCTTCAAACTCCCATAACTCGCGAACGGATTGACGTAACCCAAAAATTCCTATTGCATCTGAAAGTAGAAACTCGCCCGATTACAACGGTATGTGTATTTGTTCCCTAGGCCATTCTGGTTAAGCGTTTGGAGCAGCAGAATTGCGAAAAATTTTTTGCCTTCTCAACCATTTCTTGGCTTCAAAGTCCCATATCTCGCGAACGGATTGACCTAACCCAAAAATTCCTATTGCATCTGAAAGTAGAAACTCGCCCGATTACAACGGTATGTGTATTTTTTCCCTAGCCCATTCTGGTTAAGCGTTTGGAGCAGCAGAATTGTGAAAAATTTTTTGCCTTCTCTACCATTTCTTGGCTTCAAACTCCCATATCTCGCGAACAGACAGACCTAACCCAAAAAATTCCCATTGCATCTGAAAGTAGAAACTCGCCCGATTACAGCGGTATGTGTATTTTCTCCCTTGGCCGTTTTGGTTAAGCGTTTGGAGCAGCAGAATTGCGAAAAATTTTTTGCCTTCTCAACCATTTCTTGGCTTCATACTCCCATATCTCGCGAACGGATTGACCTAACCCAAAAATTCCTATTGCATCTGAAAGTAGAAACTCGCCCGATTACAACGGTATGTGTATTTTTTCCCTAGGCCATTCTGGTTAAGCGTTTGGAGCAGCAGAAGTGCGAAAAATTTGTTGTCTTCTCAACCATTTCTTAGCTTCAAACTCCAATATCTCGCGAACGGATTGACGTAACCCAAAAATTCCTATTGCATCTGAAAGTAGAAACTCGCCCGATTACCACGGTATGTGTATTTTTTCCCTAGGCCATTCTGGTTAAGCGTTTGGAGCAGCAGAATTGCGAAAAATTTTTTGCCTTCTCAACCATTTCTTGTATTCAAACTCCCATATCTCGCGAACGGATTGACCTAACCCAAAAATTCCTATTGCATCTGAAAGTAGAAACTCGCCCGATTACAACGGTATTTGTATTTTTTCCCTAGGCCATTCTGGTTAAGCGTTTGGAGCAGCAGAATTGTGAAAAATTTTTTGCCTTCTCTACCATTTCTGGACTTCAAACTCCCATATCTCGCGAACGGATTGACCTAACCCAAAAATTCCTATTGCATCTGAAAGTAGAAACTCGCCCGATTACAACGGTATGTGTATTTTTTCCCTTGGCCATTCTGGTTAAGCGTTTGGAGCAGCAGAATTGTGAAAAATTTTTTGCCTTCTCTACCATTTCTTGGCTTCAAAGTCCCATATCTCGCGAACGGATTGACCTAACCCAAAAATTCCTATTGCATCTGAAAGTAGAAACTCGCCCGATTACAACGGTATGTGTATTTTTTCCCTAGGCCATTCTAGTTAAGCGTTTGGAGCAGCACAATTGCGAAAAATTTTTTGGCTTCTCAACCATTTCTTGGCTTCAAACTCCCATATCTCGCGAACGGATTGACGTAACCCAAAAATTTCTATTGCATCTGAAAGTAGAAACTCGCCCGATTACAACGGTATGTGTATTTTTTCCCTAGGCCATTCTGGTTAAGCGTTTGGAGCAGCAGAATTGCGAAAAATTTTTTGCCTTCTCAACCATTTCTTGGCTTCAAAGTCCCATATCTCGCGAACGGATTGACCTAACCCAAAAATTCCTATTGCATCTGAAAGTAGAAACTCGCCCGATTACAACGGTATGTGTATTTTTTCCCTAGCCCATTCTGGTTAAGCGTTTGGAGCAGCAGAATTGTGAAAAATTTTTTGCCTTCTCTACCATTTCTTGGCTTCAAACTCCCATATCTCGCGAACAGACAGACCTAACCCAAAAAATTCCCATTGCATCTGAAAGTAGAAACTCGCCCGATTACAGCGGTATGTGTATTTTCTCCCTTGGCCGTTTTGGTTAAGCGTTTGGAGCAGCAGAATTGCGAAAAATTTTTTGCCTTCTCAACCATTTCTTGGCTTCAAACTCCCATATCTCGCGAACGGATTGACCTAACCCAAAAATTCCTATTGCATCTGAAAGTAGAAACTCGCCCGATTACAACGGTATGTGTATTTTTTCCCTAGGCCATTCTGGTTAAGCGTTTGGAGCAGCAGAAGTGCGAAAAATTTGTTGTCTTCTCAACCATTTCTTAGCTTCAAACTCCAATATCTCGCGAACGGATTGACGTAACCCAAAAATTCCTATTGCATCTGAAAGTAGAAACTCGCCCGATTACCACGGTATGTGTATTTTTTCCCTAGGCCATTCTGGTTAAGCGTTTGGAGCAGCAGAATTGCGAAAAATTTTTTGCCTTCTCAACCATTTCTTGTATTCAAACTCCCATATCTCGCGAACGGATTGACCTAACCCAAAAATTCCTATTGCATCTGAAAGTAGAAACTCGCCCGATTACAACGGTATTTGTATTTTTTCCCTAGGCCATTCTGGTTAAGCGTTTGGAGCAGCAGAATTGCGAAAAATTTTTTGCCTTCTCTACCATTTCTGGACTTCAAACTCCCATATCTCGCGAACGGATTGACCTAACCCAAAAATTCCTATTGCATCTGAAAGTAGAAACTCGCCCGATTACAACGGTATGTGTATTTTTTCCCTAGGCCATTCTGGTTAAGCGTTTGGAGCAGCAGAATTGCGAAAAATTTTTTGCCTTCTCAACCATTTCTTGTCTTCAAACTCCCATATCTCGCGAACGGATTGACCTAACCCAAAAATTCCTATTGCATCTGAAAGTAGAAACTCGCCCGATTACAACGGTATGTGTATTTTTTCCCTAGCCCATTCTGGTTAAGCGTTTGGAGCAGCAGAATTGTGAAAAATTTTTTGCCTTCTCTACCATTTCTTGGCTTCAAACTCCCATATCTCGCGAACAGACTGACCTAACCCAAAAATTCCTATTGCATCTGAAAGTAGAAACTCGCCCGATTACAGCGGTTTGTGTATTTTTTCCCTTGGCCGTTTTGGTTAAGCGTTTGGAGCAGCAGAATTGCGAAAAATTTTTTGCCTTCTCAACCATTTCTTGGCTTCAAACTCCCATATCTCGCGAACGGATTGACCTAACCCAAAAATTCCTATTGCATATGAAAGTAGAAACTCGCCCGATTACAACGGTATGTGTATTTTTTCCCTAGGCCATTCTGGTTAAGGGTTTGAAGCAGCAGAAGTGCGAAAAATTTGTTGTCTTCTCAACCAATTCTTAGCTTAAAACTCCAATATCTCGCGAACGGATTGACGTAACCCAAAAATTCCTATTGCATCTGAAAGTAGAAGCTCGCCCGATTACAACGGTATGTGTATTTTTTCCCTAGGCCCTGCTGGTTAAGCGTTTGGAGCAGCAGAATTGCGAAAAATTTTTTGCCTTCTCAACCATTTCTTGGCTTCAAAGTCCCATATCTCGCGAACGGATTGACCTAACCCAAAAATTCCTATTGCATCTGAAAGTAGAAACTCGCCCGATTACAACGGTATGTGTATTTTTTCCCTAGGCCATTCTGGTTAAGCGTTTGGAGCAGCAGAATTGTGCAAAATTTTTTGCCTTCTCTACCATTTCTTGACGTCAAACTCCCATATCTCGCGAACGGATTGACCTAACCCAAAAATTCCTATTGCATCTGAAAGTAGAAACTCGCCCGATTACAACGGTATGTGTATTTTTTCCCTAGGCCATTCTGGTTAAGCGTTTGGAGCAGCAGAATTGTGAAAAATTTTTTGCCTTCTCTACCATTCCTTGACTTCAAACTCCCATATGTCGCGAACGGATTGACCTAACCGAAAAATTCCTGTTGCATCTGAAAGTAGAAACTCGCCCGATTACAACGGTATGTGTATTTTTTCCCTAGGCCATTCTGGTTAAGCGTTTGGAGCAGCAGAACTGCGAAAAATTTGTTGTCTTCTCAACCATTTCTTAGCTTCAAACTCCCATATCTCGCGAACGGATTGACCTAAACCAAAATTTCCTGTTGCATCTGAAAGTAGAAACTCGCCCGATTACAACGGTATGTGTATTTTTTCCCTAGGCCATTCTGGTTAAGCGTTCGGAGCAGCAGAATTGTGAAAAATTTTTTGTCTTCTCTACCATTTCTTGGCTTCAAACTCCCATATCTCGCGAACGGATTGACCTAACCCAAAAATTCCTATTGCATCTGAGAGTAGAGACTCGCCCGATTACAACGGTATGTGTCTTTTTTCCCTAGGCCATTCTGGTTAAGCGTTTGGAGCAGCAGAATTGCGTAAAATTTGTTGTCTTCTCAACCATTTCTTAGCTTCAAACTCCCATATCTCGCGAACGGATTGACCTAACCCAAAAATTCCTATTGCATCTGAAAGTAGAAACTCGCCCGATTACAACGGTATGTGTATTTTTTCCCTTGGCCATTCTGGTTAAGCGTTTGGAGCAGCAGAATTGTGAAAAATTTTTTGTCTTCTCTACCATTTCTTGGCTTCAAACTCCCATATCTCGCGAACGGATTGACCTAACCCAAAAATTCCTATTGCATCTGAGAGTAGAGACTCGCCCGATTACAACGGTATGTGTCTTTTTTCCCTAGGCCATTCTGGTTAAGCGTTTGGAGCAGCAGAAGTGCGTAAAATTTTTTGCCTTCTCAACCATTTCTTGTCTTCAAACTCCCATATCTCGCGAACGGATTGACCTAACCCAAAAATTCCTATTGCATCTGAAAGTAGAAACTCGCCCGATTACAACGGTATGTGTATTTTTTCCCTAGGCCATTCTGGTTAAGCGTTTGGAGCAGCAGAATTGCGAAAAATTTTTTGCCTTCTCAACCATTTCTTGGCTTCAAAGTCCCATATCTCGCGAACGGATTGACCTAACCCAAAAATTCCTATTGCATCTGAAAGTAGAAACTCTCCCGATTACAACGGTATGTGTATTTTTTCCGTAGCCCATTCTGGTTAAGCGTTTGGAGCAGCAGAATTGTGAAAAATTTTTTGCCTTCTCTACCATTTCTTGGCTTCAAACTCCCATATCTCGCGAACAGACAGACCTAACCCAAAAAATTCCCATTGCATCTGAAAGTAGAAACTCGCCCGATTACAGCGGTATGTGTATTTTCTCCCTTGACCGTTTTGGTTAAGCGTTTGGAGCAGCAGAATTGCGAAAAATTTTTTGCCTTCTCAACCATTTCTTGGCTTCAAACTCCCATATCTCGCGAACGGATTGACCTAACCCAAAAATTCCTATTGCATCTGAAAGTAGAAACTCGCCCGATTACAACGGTATGTGTATTTTTTCCCTAGGCCATTCTGGTTAAGCGTTTGGAGCAGCAGAAGTGCGAAAAATTTGTTGTCTTCTCAACCATTTCTTAGCTTCAAACTCCAATATCTCGCGAACGGATTGACGTAACCCAAAAATTCCTATTGCATCTGAAAGTAGAAACTCGCCCGATTACCACGGTATGTGTATTTTTTCCCTAGGCCATTCTGGTTAAGCGTTTGGAGCAGCAGAATTGCGAAAAATTGTTTGCCTTCTCAACCATTTCTTGTATTCAAACTCCCATATCTCGCGAACGGATTGACCTAACCCAAAAATTCCTATTGCATCTGAAAGTAGAAACTCGCCCGATTACAACGGTATTTGTATTTTTTCCCTAGGCCATTCTGGTTAAGCGTTTGGAGCAGCAGAATTGCGAAAAATTTTTTGCCTTCTCTACCATTTCTGGACTTCAAACTCCCATATCTCGCGAACGGATTGACCTAACCCAAAAATTCCTATTGCATCTGAAAGTAGAAACTCGCCCGATTACAACGGTATGTGTATTTTTTCCCTAGGCCATTCTGGTTAAGCGTTTGGAGCAGCAGAATTGCGAAAAATTTTTTGCCTTCTCAACCATTTCTTGTCTTCAAACTCCCATATCTCGCGAACGGATTGACCTAACCCAAAAATTCCTATTGCATCTGAAAGTAGAAACTCGCCCGATTACAACGGTATGTGTATTTTTTCCCTAGCCCATTCTGGTTAAGCGTTTGGAGCAGCAGAATTGTGAAAAATTTTTTGCCTTCTCTACCATTTCTTGGCTTCAAACTCCCATATCTCGCGAACAGACTGATCTAACCCAAAAATTCCTATTGCATCTGAAAGTAGAAACTCGCCCGATTACAGCGGTTTGTGTATTTTTTCCCTTGGCCGTTTTGGTTAAGCGTTTGGAGCAGCAGAATTGCGAAAAATTTTTTGCCTTCTCAACCATTTCTTGGCTTCAAACTCCCATATCTCGCGAACGGATTGACCTAACCCAAAAATTCCTATTGCATATGAAAGTAGAAACTCGCCCGATTACAACGGTATGTGTATTTTTTCCCTAGGCCATTCTGGTTAAGCGTTTGAAGCAGCAGAAGTGCGAAAAATTTGTTGTCTTCTCAACCAATTCTTAGCTTAAAACTCCAATATCTCGCGAACGGATTGACGTAACCCAAAAATTCCTATTGCATCTGAAAGTAGAAGCTCGCCCGATTACAACGGTATGTGTATTTTTTCCCTAGGCCATTCTGGTTAAGCGTTTGGAGCAGCAGAATTGCGAAAAATTTTTTGCCTTCTCAACCATTTCTTGGCTTCAAAGTCCCATATCTCGCGAACGGATTGACCTAACCCAAAAATTCCTATTGCATCTGAAAGTAGAAACTCGCCCGATTACAACGGTATGTGTATTTTTTCCCTAGGCCATTCTGGTTAAGCGTTTGGAGCAGCAGAATTGTGCAAAATTTTTTGCCTTCTCTACCATTTCTTGACTTCAAACTCCCATATCTCGCGAACGGATTGACCTAACCCAAAAATTCCTATTGCATCTGAAAGTAGAAACTCGCCCGATTACAACGGTATGTGTATTTTTTCCCTAGGCCATTCTGGTTAAGCGTTTGGAGCAGCAGAATTGTGAAAAATTTTTTGCCTTCTCTACCATTCCTTGACTTCAAACTCCCATATGTCGCGAACGGATTGACCTAACCGAAAAATTCCTGTTGCATCTGAAAGTAGAAACTCGCCCGATTACAACGGTATGTGTATTTTTTCCCTAGGCCATTCTGGTTAAGCGTTTGGAGCAGCAGAACTGCGAAAAATTTGTTGTCTTCTCAACCATTTCTTAGCTTCAAACTCCCATATCTCGCGAACGGATTGACCTAAACCAAAATTTCCTGTTGCATCTGAAAGTAGAAACTCGCCCGATTACAACGGTATGTGTATTTTTTCCCTAGGCCATTCTGGTTAAGCGTTCGGAGCAGCAGAATTGTGAAAAATTTTTTGTCTTCTCTACCATTTCTTGGCTTCAAACTCCCATATCTCGCGAACGGATTGACCTAACCCAAAAATTCCTATTGCATCTGAGAGTAGAGACTCGCCCGATTACAACGGTATGTGTCTTTTTTCCCTAGGCCATTCTGGTTAAGCGTTTGGAGCAGCAGAAGTGCGTAAAATTTGTTGTCTTCTCAACCATTTCTTAGCTTCAAACTCCCATATCTCGCGAACGGATTGACCTAACCCAAAAATTCCTATTGCATCTGAAAGTAGAAACTCGCCCGATTACAACGGTATGTGTATTTTTTCCCTAGGCCATTCTAGGTAAGCGTTTGGAGCAGCAGAATTGCGAAAAATTTTTTGCCTTCTCAACCATTTCTTGTCTTCAAACTCCCATATCTCGCGAACGGATTGACCTAACCCAAAAATTCCTTTTGCATCTGAAAGTAGAAACTCGCCCGATTACAACGGTATGTGTATTTTTTCCCTAGCCCATTCTGGTTAAGCGTTTGGAGCAGCAGAATTGTGAAAAATTTTTTGCCTGCTCTACCATTTCTTGGCTTCAAACTCCCATATCTCGCGAACAGACTGACCTAACCCAAAAATTTCTATTGCATCTGAAAGTAGAAACTCGCCTGATTACAGCGGTATGTGTATTTTTTCCCTTGGCCATTTTGGTTAAGCGTTTGGGGCAGCAGAATTGCGAAAAATTTTTTGCCTTCTCAACCATTTCTTAGCTTGAAACTCCCATATCTCGCGATCTGATTGACCTAACACAAAAATTCCTGTTGCATCTGAAAGTAGAAACTCGCCCGATTACAACGGTATGTGTATTTTTTCCCTAGGCCATTCTGGTTAAGCGTTTGGAGCAGCAGAATTGCGAAAAATTTTTTGCCTGCTCTACCATTTCTTGTCTTCAAACTCCCATATCTCGCGAACGGATTGACCTAACCCAAAAATTCCTATTGCATCTGAAAGTAGAAACTCGCCCGATTACAGCGGTAAGTGTATTTTTTGCCTTGGCCAATTTGGTTAAGCGTTTGGAGCAGCAGAATTGCGAAAAATTTTTTGCCTTCTCAACCATTTCTTAGCTTCAAACTCCCATATCTCGCGAACGGATTGACCTAACCCAAAAATTCCTGCTGCATCTGAAAGTAGAAGGTCGCCCGATTACAACGGTATGTGTATCTTTTCCCTAGGCCATTCTGGTTAAGCGTTTGGAGCAGCAGAAGTGCGAAAAATTTGTTGTCTTCTCAACCATTTCTTAGCTTCAAACTCCAATATCTCGCGAACGGATTGACGTATCCCAAAAATTCCTATTGCATCTGAAAGTAGAAACTCGCCCGATTACAACGGTATGTGTATTTTTTCCCTAGGCCATTCTGGTTAAGCGTTTGGAGCAGCAGAATTGCGAAAAATTTTTTGACTTCTCAACCATTTCTTGGCTTCAAAGTCCCATATCTCGCGAACGGATTGACCTAACCCAAAAATTCCTATTGCATCTGAAAGTAGAAACTCGCCCGATTACAACGGTATGTGTATTTTTTCCCTAGGCCATTCTGGTTAAGCGTTTGGAGCAGCAGAATTGTGAAAAATTTTTTGCCTTCTCTACCATTTCTTGACTTCAAACTCCCATATCTCGCGAACGGATTGACCTAACCCAAAAATTCCTATTGCATCTGAAAGTAGAAACTCGCCCGATTACAACGGTATGTGTATTTTTTCCCTAGGCCATTCTGGTTAAGCGTTTGGAGAAGCAGAATTGTGAAAAATTTTTTGCCTTCTGTACCATTTCTTGACTTCAAACTCCCATATCTCGCGAACGGATTGACCTAACCCAAAAATTCCTGTTGCATCTGAAAGTAGAAACTCGCCCGATTACAACGGTATATGTATTTTTTCCCTAGGCCATTCTGGTTAAGCGTTTGGAGCAGCAGAACTGCGAAAAATTTGTTGTCTTCTCTACCATTTCTTGACTTCAAACTCCCATATCTCGCGAACGGATTGACATAACCCAAAAATTCCGATTGCATCTGAAAGTAGAAACTCGCCCGATTACAAAGGTATGTGTATTTTTTCCCTTGGCCGTTTTGGTTAAACGTTTGGAGCAGCAGAATTGCGAAAAATTTTTTGCCTTCTCAACCATTTCTTGGCTTCAAACTCCCATATCTCGCGAACGGATTGACCCAACCCAAAAATTCCTATTGCATCTGAAAGTAGAAACTCGCCCGATTACAACGGTATGTGTATTTTTTCCCTTGGCCATTCTGGTTAAGCGTTTGAAGCAGCAGAAGTGCGAAAAATTTGTTGTCTTCTCAACCATTTCTTAGCTTCAAACTCCAATATCTCGCGAACGGATTGACGTAACCCAAAAATTCCTATTGCATCTGAAAGTAGAAACTCGCCCGATTACAACGGTATGTGTATTTTTTCCCTTGGCCATTCTGGTTAAGCGTTTGGAGCAGCAGAATTGTGAAAAATTTTTTGGCTTCTCAACCATTTCTTGGCTTCAAACTGCCATATCTCGCGAACGGATTGAGCTAACCCAAAAATTCCTATTGCATCTGAAAGTAGAAACTCACCCGATTACAACGGTATGTGTATTTTTTCCCTAGGCCATTCTGGTTAAGCGTTTGGAGCAACAGAAGTGCGAAAAATTTGTTGTCTTCTCAACCATTTCTTAGCTTCAAACTCCCATATCTCGCGAACGGATTGACGTAACCCAAAAATTCCTATTGCATCTGAAATTAGAAACTCGTTCGATTACAACGGTATGTGTATTTTTTCCCTAGGCCATTCTGGTTAAGCATTTGGAGCAGCAGAATTGCGAAAAATTTTTTGCCTGCTCTACCATTTCTTGTCTTCAAACTCCCATATCTCGCTAACGGATTGACCTAACCCAAAAATTCCTATTGCATCTGAAAGTAGAAACTCGTCCGATTACAGCGGTAAGTGTATTTTTTCCCTTGGCCATTTCGGTTAAGCGTTTGGAGCAGCAGAATTGCGAAAAATTTTTTGCCTTCTCAACCATTTCTTAGCTTCAAACTCCCATATCTCGCGAACGGATTAACCTAACCCAAAAATTCCTGTTGCATCTGAAAGTAGAAACTCGCCTGATTACAACGGTATGTGTATTTTTTCCCTAGGCTATTCTGGTTAAGCATTTGGAGCAGCAGAATTGCGAAAAATTTTTTTCCTTCTCAACCATTTCTTGTCTTCAAACTCCCATATCTCGCTAACGGATTGACCTAACCCAAAAATTCCTATTGCATCTGAGAGTAGAAACTCGCCCGATTACAACGGTATGTGTATTTTTTCCCTAGGCCATTCTGGTTAAGCGTTCGGAGCAGCAGAATTGCGAAAAATTTTTTGCCTTCTCTACCATTTCTTGTCTTCAAACTCCCATATCTCGCGAACGGATTGACCTAACCCAAAAATTCCGATTGCATCTGAAAGTAGAAACTCGCCCGATTACAACGGTATGTGTATTTTTTCCCTAGCCCATTCTGGTTAAGCGTTTGGAGCAGCAGAATTGTGAAAAATTTTTTGCCTTCTCTACCATTTCTTGGCTTCAAACTCCCATATCTCGCGAACAGACAGACCTAACCCAAAAATTCCTATTGCATCTGAAAGTAGAAACTCGCCCGATTACAGCGGTATGTGTATCTTTTCCCTAGGCCATTCTGGTTAAGCGTTTGGAGCAGCAGAAGTGCGAAAAATTTGTTGTCTTCTCAACCATTTCTTAGCTTCAAGCTCCAATATCTCGCGAACGGATTGACGTAACCCAAAAATTCCTATTGCATCTGAAAGTAGAAACTCGCCCGATTACAACGGTATGTGTATTTTTTCCCTAGGCCATTCTGGTTAAGCGTTTGGAGCAGCAGAATTGCGAAAAATTTTTTGCCTTCTCAACCATTTCTTGGCTTCAAAGTCCCATATCTCGCGAACGGATTGACCTAACCCAAAAATTCCTATTGCATCTAAAAGTAGAAACTCGCCCGATTACAACCGTATGTGTATTTTTTCCTCAGGCCATTCTGGTTAAGCGTTTGGAGCAGCAGAATTGTGAAAAATTTTTTGCCTTCTCTACCATTTCTTGACTTCAAACTCCCATATCTCGCGAACAGATTGACCTAACCCAAAAATTCCTATTGCATCTGAAAGTAGAATCTCGCCCGATTACAACGGTATGTGTATTTTTTCCCTAGGCCATTCTGGTTAAGCGTTTGGAGCAGCAGAATTGTGAAAAATTTTTTGCCTTCTCTACCATTTCTTGACTTCAAACTCCCATATCTCGCGAACGGATTGACCTAACCCAAAAATTCCTGTTGCATCTGAAAGTAGAAACTCGCCCGATTACAACGGTATGTGTATTTTTTCCCTACGCCATTCTGGTTAAGCGTTCGGAGCAGCAGAATTGCGAAAAATTTTTTGCCTTCTCAAGCATTTCTTGTCTTCAAACTCCCATATCTCGCGAACGGATTGACCTAACCCAAAAATTCCTATTGCATCTGAAAGTAGAAACTCGCCCGATTACAACGGTATGTGTATTTTTTCCCTAGGCCATTCTGGTTAAGCGTTTGGAGCAGCAGAAGTGCGAAAAATTTGTTGTCTTCTCTACCATTTCTTGGCTTCAAACTCCCATATCTCGCGAACGGATTGACCTAACCCAAAAATTCCTATTGCATCTGAAAGTAGAAACTCGCCCGATTACAACGGTATGTGTATTTTTTCCCTAGGCCATTCTAGTTAAGCGTTTGGAGCAGCAGAATTGCGAAAAATTTTTTGCCTTCTCAACCATTTCTTGTCTTCAAACTCCCATATCTCGCGAACGGATTGACCTAACCCAAAAATTCCTTTTGCATCTGAAAGTAGAAACTCGCCCGATTACAGCGGTATGTGTATTTTTTCCCTTGGCCATTTTGGTTAAGCGTTTGGAGCAGCAGAATTGCGAAAAATTTTTTGCCTTCTCAACCATTTCTTAGTTTCAAACTCCCATATCTCGCGAACGGATTGACCTAACCCAAAAATTCCTGTTGCATCTGAAAGTAGAAACTCGCCCGATTACAACGGTATGTGTATTTTTTCCCTAGGCCATTCTGGTTAAGCGTTTGGAGCAGCAGAATTGCGAAAAATTTTTTGCCTTCTCAACCATTTCTTGTCTTCAAAGTCCCATATCTCGCGAACGGATTGACCTAACCCAAAAATTCCTATTGCATCTGAAAGTAGAAACTCGCCCGATTACAACGGTATGTGTATTTTTTCCCTAGGCCATTCTAGTTAAGCGTTCGGAGCAGCACAATTGCGAAAAATTTTTTGGCTTCTCAACCATTTCTTGGCTTCAAACTCCCATATCTCGCGAACGGATTGACGTAACCCAAAAATTCCTATTGCATCTGAAAGTAGAAACTCGCCCGATTACAACGGTATGTGCATTTTTTTCCCTAGGCCATTCTGGTTAAGCGTTTGGAGCAGCAGAATTGTGAAAAATTTTTTGCCTTCTCTACCATTTCTTGGCTTCAAACCCCCATATCTCGCGAACGGATTGACCTGACCCAAAAATTCCTATTGCATCTGAAAGTAGAAACTCGCCCGATTACAACGGTATGTGTATTTTTTCCCTAGGCCATTCTGGTTAAGCGTTTGGAGCAGCAGAATTGCGAAAAATTTTTTGCCTGCTCTACCATTTCTTGTCTTCAAACTCCCATATCTCGCTAACGGATTGACCTAACCCAAAAATTCCTATTGCATCTGAAAGTAGAAACTCGTCCGATTACAGCGGTAAGTGTATTTTTTCCCTTGGCCATTTCGGTTAAGCGTTTGGAGCAGCAGAATTGCGAAAAATTTTTTGCCTTCTCAACCATTTCTTAGCTTCAAACTCCCATATCTCGCGAACGGATTAACCTAACCCAAAAATTCCTGTTGCATCTGAAAGTAGAAACTCGCCTGATTACAACGGTATGTGTATTTTTTCCCTAGGCTATTCTGGTTAAGCATTTGGAGCAGCAGAATTGCGAAAAATTTTTTTCCTTCTCAACCATTTCTTGTCTTCAAACTCCCATATCTCGCTAACGGATTGACCTAACCCAAAAATTCCTATTGCATCTGAGAGTAGAAACTCGCCCGATTACAACGGTATGTGTATTTTTTCCCTAGGCCATTCTGGTTAAGCGTTCGGAGCAGCAGAATTGCGAAAAATTTTTTGCCTTCTCTACCATTTCTTGTCTTCAAACTCCCATATCTCGCGAACGGATTGACCTAACCCAAAAATTCCGATTGCATCTGAAAGTAGAAACTCGCCCGATTACAACGGTATGTGTATTTTTTCCCTAGCCCATTCTGGTTAAGCGTTTGGAGCAGCAGAATTGTGAAAAATTTTTTGCCTTCTCTACCATTTCTTGGCTTCAAACTCCCATATCTCGCGAACAGACAGACCTAACCCAAAAATTCCTATTGCATCTGAAAGTAGAAACTCGCCCGATTACAGCGGTATGTGTATCTTTTCCCTAGGCCATTCTGGTTAAGCGTTTGGAGCAGCAGAAGTGCGAAAAATTTGTTGTCTTCTCAACCATTTCTTAGCTTCAAGCTCCAATATCTCGCGAACGGATTGACGTAACCCAAAAATTCCTATTGCATCTGAAAGTAGAAACTCGCCCGATTACAACGGTATGTGTATTTTTTCCCTAGGCCATTCTGGTTAAGCGTTTGGAGCAGCAGAATTGCGAAAAATTTTTTGCCTTCTCAACCATTTCTTGGCTTCAAAGTCCCATATCTCGCGAACGGATTGACCTAACCCAAAAATTCCTATTGCATCTAAAAGTAGAAACTCGCCCGATTACAACCGTATGTGTATTTTTTCCTCAGGCCATTCTGGTTAAGCGTTTGGAGCAGCAGAATTGTGAAAAATTTTTTGCCTTCTCTACCATTTCTTGACTTCAAACTCCCATATCTCGCGAACAGATTGACCTAACCCAAAAATTCCTATTGCATCTGAAAGTAGAATCTCGCCCGATTACAACGGTATGTGTATTTTTTCCCTAGGCCATTCTGGTTAAGCGTTTGGAGCAGCAGAATTGTGAAAAATTTTTTGCCTTCTCTACCATTTCTTGACTTCAAACTCCCATATCTCGCGAACGGATTGACCTAACCCAAAAATTCCTGTTGCATCTGAAAGTAGAAACTCGCCCGATTACAACGGTATGTGTATTTTTTCCCTACGCCATTCTGGTTAAGCGTTCGGAGCAGCAGAATTGCGAAAAATTTTTTGCCTTCTCAAGCATTTCTTGTCTTCAAACTCCCATATCTCGCGAACGGATTGACCTAACCCAAAAATTCCTATTGCATCTGAAAGTAGAAACTCGCCCGATTACAACGGTATGTGTATTTTTTCCCTAGGCCATTCTGGTTAAGCGTTTGGAGCAGCAGAAGTGCGAAAAATTTGTTGTCTTCTCTACCATTTCTTGGCTTCAAACTCCCATATCTCGCGAACGGATTGACCTAACCCAAAAATTCCTATTGCATCTGAAAGTAGAAACTCGCCCGATTACAACGGTATGTGTATTTTTTCCCTAGGCCATTCTAGTTAAGCGTTTGGAGCAGCAGAATTGCGAAAAATTTTTTGCCTTCTCAACCATTTCTTGTCTTCAAACTCCCATATCTCGCGAACGGATTGACCTAACCCAAAAATTCCTTTTGCATCTGAAAGTAGAAACTCGCCCGATTACAGCGGTATGTGTATTTTTTCCCTTGGCCATTTTGGTTAAGCGTTTGGAGCAGCAGAATTGCGAAAAATTTTTTGCCTTCTCAACCATTTCTTAGTTTCAAACTCCCATATCTCGCGAACGGATTGACCTAACCCAAAAATTCCTGTTGCATCTGAAAGTAGAAACTCGCCCGATTACAACGGTATGTGTATTTTTTCCCTAGGCCATTCTGGTTAAGCGTTTGGAGCAGCAGAATTGCGAAAAATTTTTTGCCTTCTCAACCATTTCTTGTCTTCAAAGTCCCATATCTCGCGAACGGATTGACCTAACCCAAAAATTCCTATTGCATCTGAAAGTAGAAACTCGCCCGATTACAACGGTATGTGTATTTTTTCCCTAGGCCATTCTAGTTAAGCGTTCGGAGCAGCACAATTGCGAAAAATTTTTTGGCTTCTCAACCATTTCTTGGCTTCAAACTCCCATATCTCGCGAACGGATTGACGTAACCCAAAAATTCCTATTGCATCTGAAAGTAGAAACTCGCCCGATTACAACGGTATGTGCATTTTTTTCCCTAGGCCATTCTGGTTAAGCGTTTGGAGCAGCAGAATTGCGAAAAATTTTTTGCCTTCTCAACCATTTCTTGGCTTCAAAGTCCCATATCTCGCGAACGGATTGACTTAATCCAAAAATTCCTATTGCATCTGAAAGTAGAAACTCGCCCGATTACAACGGTATGTGTATTTTTTCCCTAGGCCATTCTGGTTAAGCGTTTGGAGCAGCAGAATTGTGAAAAATTTTTTGCCTTCTCTACCATTTCTTGGCTTCAAACTCCCATATCTCGCGAACGGATTGACCTAACCCAAAAATTCCTATTGCATCTGAAAGTAGAAACTCGCCCGATTACAGCGGTATGTGTATTTTTTCTCTTGGCCATTTTGGTTAAGCGTTTGGAGCAGCAGAATTGCGAAAAATTTTTTGCCTTCTCAACCATTTCTTGGCTTCAAACTCCCATATCTCGCGAACGGATTGACCTAACCCAAAAATTCCTATTGCATCTGAAAGTAGAAACTCGCCCGATTACAACGGTATGTGTATTTTTTCCCTTGGCCATTCTGGTTAAGCGTTTGGAGCAGCAGAATTGTGAAAAATTTTTTGCCTTCTCTACCATTTCTTGGCTTCAAACTCCCATATCTCGCGAACGGATTGACCTTACCCAAAAATTCCTATTGCATCTGAAAGTAGAAACTCGCCCGATTACAACGGTATGTGTATTTTTTCCCTAGGCCATTCTGGTTAAGCGTTTGGAGCAGCAGAATTGTGAAAAATTTTTTGCCTTCTCTACCATTTCTTGGCTTCAAACTCCCATATCTCGCGAACGGATTGACCTAACCCAAAAATTCCTATTGCATCTGAAAGTAGAAACTCGCCCGATTACAACGGTATGTTTATTTTTTCCCTAGGCCATTCTAGTTAAGCGTTTGGAGCAGCACAATTGCGAAAAATTTTTTGGCTTCTCAACCATTTCTTGGCTTCAAACTGCCATATCTCGCGAACGGATTGACCTAACCCAAAAATTCCTATTGCATCTGAAAGTAGAAACTCACCCGATTACAACGGTATGTGTATTTTTTCCCTAGGCCATTCTGGTTAAGCGTTTGGAGCAACAGAAGTGCGAAAAATTTGTTGTCTTCTCAACCATTTCTTAGCTTCAAACTCCCATATCTCGCGAACGGATTGACGTAACCCAAAAATTCCTATTGCATCTGAAATTAGAAACTCGCCCGATTACAACGGTATGTGTATTTTTTCCCTAGGCCATTCTGGTTAAGCGTTTGGAGCAGCAGAATTGCGAAAAATTTTTTGCCTTCTCAACCATTTCTTGGCTTCAAAGTCCCATATCTCGCGAACGGATTGACCTAACCCAAAAATTCCTATTGCATCTGAAAGTAGAAACTCGCCCGATTACAACGGTATGTGTATTTTTTCCCTAGGCCATTCTGGTTAAGCGTTTGGAGCAGCAGAATTGTGAAAAATTTTTTGCCTTCTCTACCATTTCTTGGCTTCAAACTCCCATATCTCGCGAACGGATTGACCTTACCCAAAAATTCCTATTGCATCTGAAAGTAGAAACTCGCCCGATTACAGCGGTATGTGTATTTTTTCCCTTCGCCATTTTGGTTAAGCGTTTGGAGCAGCAGAATTGCGAAAAATTTTTTGCCTTCTCAACCATTTCTTGGCTTCAAACTCCCATATCTCGCGAACGGATTGACCTAACCCAAAAATTCCTATTGCATCTGAAAGTAGAAACTCGCCCGATTACAACGGTATGTGTATTTTTTCCCTTGGCCATTCTGGTTAAGCGTTTGGAGCAGCAGAATTGTGAAAAATTTTTTGCTTTCTCTACCATTTCTTGGCTTCAAACTCCCATATCTCGCGAACGGATTGACTTAACCCAAAAATTCCTATTGCATCTGAAAGTAGAAACTCGCCCGATTACAACGGTATGTTTATTTTTTCCCTAGGCCATTCTAGTAAGCGTTTGGAGCAGCAGAATTGCGAAAAATTTCTTGGCTTCTCAACCATTTCTTGGCTTCAAACTCCCATATCTCGCGAACGGATTGACCTAACCCAAAAATTCCTATTGCATCTGAAAGTTGAAACTCACCCGATTACAACGGTATGTGTATTTTTTCCCTAGGCCATTCTGGTTAAGCGTTTGGAGCAGCAGAAGTGCGAAAAATTTGTTGTCTTCTCAACCATTTCTTGGCTTCAAAGTCCCATATCTCGCGAACGGATTGACTTAACCCAAAAATTCCTATTGCATCTGAAAGTAGAAACTCGCCCGATTACAACGGTATGTGTATTTTTTCCCTAGGCCATTCTGGTTAAGCGTTTGGAGCAGCAGAATTGCGAAAAATTTTTTGCCTTCTCAACCATTTCTTGGCTTCAAAGTCCCATATCTCGCGAACGGATTGACCTAACCCAAAAATTCCTATTGCATCTGAAAGTAGAAACTCGTCCGATTACAACGGTATGTGTATTTTTTCCCTAGGCCATTCTGGTTAAGCGTTTGGAGCAGCAGAATTGTGAAAAATTGTTTGCCATCTCTACCATTTCTTGGCTTCAAACTCCCATATCTCGCGAACGGATTGACGTAACCCAAAAATTCCTATTGCATCTGAAAGTAGAAACTCGCCCGATTACAACGGTATGCGTATTTTTTCCCTAGGCCATTCTGGTTAAGCGTTTGGAGCAGCAGAATTGCGAAAACTTTTTTGCCTTCTCAACAATTTCTTGGCTTCAAACTCCCATATCCGCGAACGGATTGACCTAACCCAAAAATTCCTATTGCATCTGAAAGTAGAATCTCGTCCGATTACAACGGTATGTGTATTTTTTCCCTAGGCCATTCTGGTTAAGCGTTTGGAGCAGCAGAATTGTGAAAAATTTTTTGCCATCTCTACCATTTCTTGGCTTCAAACTCCCATATCTCGCGAACGGATTGTCCTAACCCAAAAATTCCTATTGCATCTGAAAGTAGAAACTCGCCCGATTACAACGGTATGTGTATTTTTTCCCTAGGCCATTCTGGTTAAGCGTTTGGAGCAGCAGAATTGCGAAAAATTTTTTGCCTTCTCAACCATTTCTTGGCTTCAAAGTCCCATATCTCGCGAACGGATTGACCTAACCCAAAAATTCCTATTGCATCTGAAAGTAGAAACTCGCCCGATTACAACGGTATGTGTATTTTTTCCCTAGGCCATTCTGGTTAAGCGTTTGGAGCAGCAGAATTGTGAAAAATTTTTTGCCTTCTCTACCATTTCTTGGCTTCAAACTCCCATATCTCGCGAACGGATTGACCTAACCCAAAAATTCCTATTGCATCTGAAAGTAGAAACTCGCCCGATTACAGCGGTATGTGTATTTTTTCCCTTGGCCATTCTGGTTAAGCGTTTGGAGCAGCAGAATTGTGAAAAATTTTTTGCTTTCTCTACCATTTCTTGGCTTCAAACTCCCATATCTCGCGAACGGATTGACTTAACCCAAAAATTCCTATTGCATCTGAAAGTAGAAACTCGCCCGATTACAACGGTATGTTTATTTTTTCCCTAGGCTATTCTAGTAAGCGTTTGGAGCAGCAGAATTGCGAAAAATTTCTTGGCTTCTCAACCATTTCTTGGCTTCAAACTCCCATATCTCGCGAACGGATTGACCTAACCCAAAAATTCCTATTGCATCTGAAAGTTGAAACTCACCCGATTACAACGGTATGTGTATTTTTTCCCTAGGCCATTCTGGTTAAGCGTTTGGAGCAGCAGAAGTGCGAAAAATTTGTTGTCTTCTCAACCATTTCTTGGCTTCAAAGTCCCATATCTCGCGAACGGATTGACCTAACCCAAAAATTCCTATTGCATCTGAAAGTAGAAACTCGCCCGACTACAACGGTATGTGTATTTTTTCCCTAGGCCATTCTGGATAAGCGTTTGGAGCAGCAGAATTGTGAAAAATTTTTTGCCTCCTCAACCATTTCTTAGCTTCAAACTCCCATATCTCTCGAACGGATTGACATAACGCAAAAATTCCTATTGCATCTGAAAGTAGAAACTCGCCCGATTACAACGGTATGTGTATTTTTTCCCTAGGCCATTCTGGTTAAGCGTTTGGAGCAGCAGAATTGCGAAAAATTTTTTGCCTTCTCTACCATTTCTTGGCTTCAAACTCCCATATCTCGCGAACGGATTGACCTAACCCAAAAATTCCTATTGCATCTGAAAGTAGAAACTCGCCCGATTACAACGGTATGTTTATTTTTTCCCTAGGCCATTCTAGTTAAGCGTTTGGAGCAGCAGAATTGCGAAAAATTTTTTGGCTTCTCAACCATTTCTTGGCTTCAAACTCCCATATCTCGCGAACGGATTGACGTAACCCAAAAATTCCTATTGCATCTGAAAGTAGAAACTCGCCCGATTACAACGGTATGTGTATTTTTTCCCTAGGCCATTCTGGTTAAGCGTTTGGAGCAGCAGAATCGCGAAAAATTTTTTGCCTTCTCAACCATTCCTTGGCTTCAAAGTCCCATATCTCGCGAACGGATTGACCTAACCCAAAAATTCCTATTACATCGGAAAGTAGAAACTCGCCCGATTACAACGGTATGTGTATTTTTTCCCTAGGCCATTCTGGTTAAGCGTTTGGAGCAGCAGAATTGTGAAAAATTTTTTGCCTTCTCTACCATTTCTTGACTTCAAACTCCCATATCTCGCGAACGAATTGACCTAACCCAAAAATTCCTATTGCATCTGAAAGTAGAAACTCGCCCGATTACAACGGTATGTGTATTTTTTCCCTAGGCCATTCTGGTTAAGCGTTTGGAGCAGCAGAAATGCGAAAAATTGTTTGCCTCCTCAACAATTTCTTGGCTTCAAACTCCCATATCTCGCGAACGAATTGACCTAACCCAAAAATTCCTATTGCATCTGAAAGTAGAAACTCGCCCGATTACAACGGTATGTGTATTGTTTCCCTAGGCCATTCTGGTTAAGCGTTTGGAGCAGCAGAACTGCGAAATATTTGTTGTCTTCTCAACCATTTCTTGGCTTCAAACTCCCATATCTCGCGAACAGAGTGACCTAACCCAAAAATTCCTATTGCATCTGAAAGTAGAAACTCGCCCGATTACAGCGGTATGTGTATTTTTTCCCTTGGCCATTTTGGTTAAGCGTTTGGAGCAGCAGAATTGCGAAAAATTTTTTGGCTTCTCAACCATTTCTTGGCTTCAAACTCCCATATCTCGCGAACGGATTGACCTAACCCAAAAATTCCTATTGCATCTGAAAGTAGAAACTCACCCGATTACAACGGTATGTGTATTTTTTCCCTAGGCCATTCTGGTTAAGCGTTTGGAGCAGCAGAAGTGCGAAAAATTTGTTGTCTTCTCAACCATTTCTTCGCTTCAAACTCCCATATCTCGCGAACGGATTGACGTAACCCAAAAATTCCTATTGCATCTGAAAGTAGAAACTCGCCCGATTACAACGGTATGTGTATTTTTTCCCTAGGCCATTCTGGTTAAGCGTTCGGAGCAGCAGAATTGCGAAAAATTTCTTGCCTTCTCAACCATTTCCTGTCTTCAATCTCCCATATCTCGCGAACGGATTGACCTAACCCAAAAATTCCTATTGCATCTGAAAGTAGAAACTCGCCCGATTACAACGGTATGTGTATTTTTTCCCTAGGCCATTCTGGTTAAGCGTTTGGAGCAGCAGAAGTGCGAAAAATTTGTTGTCTTCTCAACCATTTCTTCGCTTCAAACTCCCATATCTCGCGAACGGATTGACGTAACCCAAAAATTCCTATTGCATCTAAAGGTAGAAACTCGCCCGATTACAACGGTATGTGTATTTTGTCCCTAGGCCATTCTGGTTAAGCGTTCGGAGCAGCAGAATTGCGAAAAATTTCTTGTCTTCTCAACCATTTCTTGTCTTCTTTCTCCCATATCTCGCGAACGGATTGACCTAACCCAAAAATTCCTATTGCATCTGAAAGTAGAAACTCGCCCGATTACAACGGTATGTGTATTTTTTCCCTAGCCCATTCTGGTTAAGCGTTTGGAGCAGCAGAATTGTGAAAAATTTTTTGCCTTCTCTACCATTTCTTGTCTTCAAACTCCCATATCTCGCGAACGTATTGACCTAACCCAAAAATTCCTATTGCATCTGAAAGTAGAAACTCGCCCGATTACAGCGGTATGTGTATTTTTTCCCTTGGCCATTTTGGTTAAGCGTTTGGAGCAGCAGAATTGCGAAAAATTGTTTGCCTTCTCAACCATTTCTTGTCTTCAATCTCCCATATCTCGCGAACCGATTGACCTAACCCAAAAATTCCTATTGCATCTGAATGTAGAAACTCGCCCGATTACAACGGTATGTGTATTTTGTCCCTAGGCCATTCTAGTTAAGCGTTTGGAGCAGCAGAATTGCGAAAAATTTTTTGGCTTCTCAACCATTTCTTGGCTTCAAACTCCCATATCTCGCGAACGGATTGACCTAACCCAAAAATTCCTATTGCTTCTGAAAGTAGAAACTCACCCGATTACAACGGTATGTGTATTTTTTCCCTAGGCCATTCTGGTTAAGCGTTCGGAGCAGCAGAATTGCGAAAAATTTCTTGCCTTCTCAACCATTTCTTGTCTTCAATCTCCCATATCTCGCGAACGGATTGACCTAACCCAAAAATTCCTATTGCATCTGAAAGTAGAAGCTCACCCGATTACAACGGTATGTGTATTTTTTCCCTAGTCCATTCTGGTTAAGCGTTTGGAGCAGCAGAAGTGCGAAAAATTTGTTATCTTCTCAACCATTTCTTCGCTTCAAACTCCCATATCTCGCGAACGGATTGACGTAACCCAAAAATTCCTATTGCATCTGAAAGTAGAAACTCGCCCGATTACAACGGTATGTGTATTTTTTCCCTATGCCATTCTGGTTAAGCGTTCGGAGCAGCATAATTGCGTAAAATTTGTTGCCTTCTCAACCATTTCTTGTCTTCAATCTCCCATATCTCGCGAACGGATTGACCTAACCGAAAAATTCCTATTGCATCTGAAAGTAGAAACTCGCCCGATTACAACGGTATGTGTATTTTTTCCCTAGCCCATTCTGGTTAAGCGTTTGGAGCAGCAGAATTGTGAAAAATTTTTTGCCTTCTCTACCATTTCTTGTCTTCAAACTCCCATATCTCGCGAACGTATTGACCTAACCCAAAAATTCCTATTGCATCTGAAAGTAGAAACTCGCCCGATTACAACGGTATGTGTATTTTTTCCCTAGGCCATTCTGGTTAAGCGTTTGGAGCAGCAGAAGTGCGAAAAATTTGTTGTCTTCTCAACCATTTCTTCGCTTCAAACTCCCATATCTCGCGAACGGATTGACGTAACCCAAAAATTCCTATTGCATCTGAAAGTAGAAGCTCGCCCGATTACAACGGTATGTGTATTTTTTCCCTAGGCCATTCTGGTTAAGCGTTCGAAGCAGCAGAATTGCGAAAAATTTCTTGCCTTCTCAACCATTTCTTGTCTTCAATCTCCCATATCTCGCGAACGGATTGACCTTACCCAAAAATTCCTATTGCATCTGAAAGTAGAAACTCGCCCGATTACAACGTTATGTGTATTTTTTCCCTAGGCCATTCTGGTTAAGCGTTTGGAGCAGCAGAAGTGCGAAAAATTTGTTGTCTTCTCAACCATTTCTTCGCTTCAAACTCCCATATCTCGCGAACGGATTGACGTAACCCAAAAATTCCTATTGCATCTGAAGGTAGAAACTCGCCCGATTACAACGGTGTGTGTATTTTTTCCCTAGGCCATTCTGGTTAAGCGTTCGGAGCAGCAGAATTGCGAAAAATTTCTTGCCTTCTCAACCATTTCTTGTCTTCAATCTCCCATATCTCGCGAACGGATTGACCTAACCCAAAAATTCCTATTGCATTTGAAAGTAGAAACTCGCCCGATTACAACGGTATGTGTATTTTTTCCCTAGCCCATTCTGGTTAAGCGTTTGGAGCAGCAGAATTGTGAAAAATTTTTTGCCTTCTCTACCATTTCTTGTCTTCAAACTCCCATATCTCGCGAACGAATTGACCTAACACAAAAATTCCTATTGCATCTGAAAGTAGAAACTTGCCCGATTACAGCGGTATGTGTATTTTTTCCCTTGGCCATTTTGGTTAAGCGTTTGGAGCAGCAGAATTGCGAAAAATTTTTTGCCTTCTCAACCATTTCTTGGCTTCAAACTTCCATGTCTCGCGAACGGATTAACCTAACCCAAAAATTCCTATTGCATCTGAAAGTAGAAACTCGCCCGATTACAACGGTATGTGTATTTTTTCCCTAGCCCATTCTGGTTAAGCGTTCGGAGCAGCTCAATTGCGAAAAATTTTTTGCCTTCTCAAACATTTCTTGTCTTCAATCTCCCATATCTCGCGAACCGATTGACCTAACCCAAAAATTCCTATTGCATCTGAATGTAGAAACTCGCTCGATTACAACGGTATGTGTATTTTGTCCCTAGCCCATTCTGGTTAAGCGTTTGGAGCAGCAGAATTGTGAAAAATTTTTTGCCTTCTCTACCATTTCTTGGGTTCAAACTCCCATATCTCGCGAACAGACTGACCTAACCCAAAAATTCCTATTGCATCTGAAAGTAGAAACTCGCCCGATTACAGCGGTATGTGTATTTTTTCCCTTGGCCATTTTGGTTAAGCGTTTGGAGCAGCAGAATTGCGAAAAATTTTTTGCCTTCTCAACCATTTCTTGGCTTCAAACTCCCATATCTCGCGAACGGATTGACCTAACCCAAAAATTCCTATTGCATCTGAAAGTAGAAACTCGCCCGATTACAACGGTATGTGTATTTTTTCCCTTGGCCATTCTGGTTAAGCGTTTGGAACAACAGAATTGTGAAAAATTTTTTGCCTTCTCTACCATTTCTTTGCTTCAAACTCCCATATCTCGCGAACGGATTGACCTAACCGAAAAATTCCTATTGCATCTGAAAGTAGAAACTCGCCCGATTACAACGGTATGTTTATTTTTTCCCTAGGCCATTCTATTTAAGCGTTTGGAGCAGCAGAATTGCGAAAAATTTTTTGGCTTCTCAACCATTTCTTGGCTTCAAACTCCCATATCTCGCGAACGGATTGACCTAACCCAAAAATTCCTATTGCATCTGAAAGTAGAAACTCACCCGATTACAACGGTATGTGTATTTTTTCCCTAGGCCATTCTGGTTAAGCGTTTGGAGCAGCAGAAGTGCGAAAAATTTGTTGTCTTCTCAACCATTTCTTCGCTTCAAACTCCCATATCTCGCGAACGGATTGACGTAACCCAAAAATTCCTATTGCATCTGAAAGTAGAAACTCGCCCGATTACAACGGTATGTGTATTTTTTCCCTAGGCCATTCTGGTTAAGCGTTCGGAGCAGCAGAATTGCGAAAAATTTCTTGCCTTCTCAACCATTTCTTGTCTTCAATCTCCCATATCTCGCGAACGGATTGACCTAACCCAAAAATTCCTATTGCATCTGAAAGTAGAAACTCGCACGATTACAACGGTATGTGTATTTTTTCCCTAGGCCATTCTGGTTAAGCGTTTGGAGCAGCAGAAGTGCGAAAAATTTGTTGTCTTCTCAACCATTTCTTCGCTTCAAACTCCCATATCTCGCGAACGGATTGACGTAACCCAAAAATTCCTATTGCATCTAAAGGTAGAAACTCGCCCGATTACAACGGTGTGTGTATTTTTTCCCTAGGCCATTCTGGTTAAGCGTTCGGAGCAGCAGAATTTCGAAAAATTTCTTGCCTTCTCAACCATTTCTTGTCTTCAATCTCCCATATCTCGCGAACGGATTGACCTAACCCAAAAATTCCTATTGCATCTGAAAGTAGAAACTCGCCCGATTACAACGGTATGTGTATTTTTCCCCTAGCCCATTCTGGTTAAGCGTTTGGAGCAGCAGAATTGTGAAAAATTTTTTGCCTTCTCTACCATTTCTTGTCTTCAAACCCCCATATCTCGCGAACAGACTGACCTAACCCAAAAATTCCTATTGCATCTGAAAGTAGAAACTCGCCCGATTACAACGGTATGTTTATTTTTTCCCTAGGCCATTCTAGTTAAGCGTTTGGAGCAGCAGAATTGCGAAAAATTTTTTGGCTTCTCAACCATTTCTTGGCTTCAAACTCCCATATCTCGCGAACGGATTGACCTAACCCAAAAATTCCTATTGCTTCTGAAAGAAGAAACTCACCCGATTACAACGGTATGTGTATTTTTTCCCTAGGCCATTCTGGTTAAGCGTTCGGAGCAGCAGAATTGCGAAAAATTTCTTGCCTTCTCAACCATTTCTTGTCTTCAATCTCCCATATCTCGCGAACGGATTGACCTAACCCAAAAATTCCTATTGCATCTGAAAGTAGAAACTCGCCCGATTACAGCGGTATGTGTATTTTTTCCCTTGGCCACTTTGGTTAAGCGTTTGGAGCAGCAGAATTGCGAAAAAGTTTTTGCCTTCTCAACCATTTCTTGGCTTCAAACTCCCATATCTCGCGAACGGATTGACCTAACCCAAAAATTCCTATTGCATCTGAAAGTAGAAACTCGCCCGATTACAACGGTATGTGTATTTTTTCCCTTGGCCATTCTGGTTAAGCGTTTGGAGCAGCAGAATTGTGAAAAATTTTTTGCCTTCTCTACCATTTCTTGGCTTCAAACTCCCATATCTCGCGAACGGATTGACCTAACCCAAAAATTCCTATTGCATCTGAAAGTAGAAACTCGCCCGGTTACAACGTGTATGTTTATTTTTTCCCTAGGCCATTCTAGTTAAGCGTTTGGAGCAGCAGAATTGCGAAAAATTTTTTGGCTTCTCAACCATTTCTTGGCTTCAAACTCCCATATCTCGCGAACGGATTGACCTAACCCAAAAATTCCTATTGCATCTGAAAGTAGAAACTCGCCCGATTACAGCGGTATGTGTATTTTTTCCCTTGGCCATTTTGGTAAGCGTTTGGAGCAGCAGAATTGCGAAAAATTTTTTGCCTTCTCAACCATTTCTTAGCTTCAAACTCCCATATCTCGCGAACGGATTGACCTAACCCAAAAATTCCTGTTGCATCGGAAAGTAGAAACTCGCCCGATTACAAAGGTATGTGTATTTTTTCCCTAGGCCATTCTGGTTAAGCGTTTGGAGCAGCAGAATTGCGAAAAATTTTTTGCCTTCTCAACCATTTCTTGTCTTCAAACTCCCATATCTCGCGAACGGATTGACCTAACCCAAAAATTCCTATTGCATCTGAAAGTAGAAACTCGCCCGATTACAACGGTATGTGTATTTTTTCCCTAGGCCATTCTGGTTAAGCGTTTGGAGAAGCAGAATTGTGAAATATTTTTTGCCTTCTCTACCATTTGTTGACTTCAAACTCCCAAATCTCGCGAACGGATTGACCTAACCAAAAAATCCCTATTGCATCTGAAAGTAGAAACTCGCCCGATTACAACGGTATGTGTATTTTTTCCCTAGGCCATTCTGGTTAAGCGTTTGGAGCAGCAGAATTGCGAAAAATTTTTTGCCTTCTCAACAATTTCTTGGATTCAAACTCCCATATCTCGCGAACGAATTGACCTAACCCAAAAATTCCTATTGCATCTGAAAGTAGAAACTCGCCCGATTACAACGGTATGTGTATTTTTTCCCTAGGCTATTCTGGTTAAGCGTTTGGAGCAGCAGAAGTGCGAAAAATTTGTTGTCTTCTCAACCATTTCTTAGCTTCAAACTCCCATATCTCGCGAACGGATTGACCTAAACCAAAAATTCCTGTTGCATCTGAAAGTAGAAACTCGCCCGATTACAACGGTATGTGTATTTTTTCCCTAGCCCATTCTGGTTAAGCGTTTGGAGCAGCAGAATTGTGAAAAATTTTTTGCCTTCTCTACCATTTCTTGGCTTCAAACTCCCATATCTCGCGAACAGACTGACCTAACCCAAAAATTCCTATTGCACCTGAAAGTAGAAACTCGCCCGATTACAGCGGTATGTGTATTTTTTCCCTAGCCCATTCTGGTTAAGCGTTTGGAGCAGCAGAATTGTGAAAAATTTTTTGCCTTCTCTACCATTTCTTGGCTTCAAACTCCCATATCTCGCGAACAGACTGACCTAACCCAAAAATTCCTGTTGCATCTGAAAGTAGAAACTCGGCCGATTACAAAGGTATGTGTATTTTTTCCCTAGGCCATTCTGGTTAAGCGTTTGGAGCAGCACAATTGCGAAAAATTTTTTGCCTTCTCAACCATTTCTTGGCTTCAAACTCCCATATCTCGCGAACGGATTGACCTAACCCAAAAATTCCTATTGCATCTGAAAGTAGAAACTCACCCGATTACAACGGTATGTGTATTTTTACCCTAGGCCATTCTGGTTAAGCGTTTGGAGAAGCAGAATTGTGAAAAATTTTTTGCCTTCTCTACCATTTCTTGACTTCAAACTCGCATCTCTCGCGAACGGATTGACCTAACCCAAAAATTCCTATTGCATCTGAAAGTAGAAACTCGCCCGTTTACAAAGGTATGTGTATTTTTTCCCTAGGCCATTCTGGTTAAGCGTTTGGAGCAGCAGAATTGCGAAAAATTTTTTGCCTTCTCAACCATTTCTTGTCTTCAAACTCCCATATCTCGCGAACGGATTGACCTAACCCAAAAATTCCAATTGCATCTGAAAGTAGAAACTCGCCCGATTACTGCGGTATGTGTATTTTTTCCCTAGGCCATTCTGGTTAAGCGTTTGGAGCAGCAGAATTGCGAAAAATTTTTTGCCTTCTCAACCATTTCTTGGCTTCAAACTCCCATATCTCGCGAACGGATTGACCTAACCCAAAAATTCCTATTGCATCTGAAAGTAGAAACTCACCCGATTACAACGGTATGTGTATTTTTTCCCTAGGCCATTCTGGATAAGCGTTTGGAGCAGCAGAATTGTGAAAAATTTTTTGCCTTCTCAACCATTTCTTAGTTTCAAACTCCCATATCTCTCGAACGGATTGACCTAACGCAAAAATTCCTATTGCATCTGAAAGTAGAAACTCGCCCGATTACAACGGTATGTGTATTTTTTCCCTAGCCCATTCTGGTTAAGCGTTTGAAGCAGCAGAATTGTGAAAAATTTTTTGCCTTCTCTATCATTTCTTGGCTTCAAACTCCCATATCTCGCGAACAGACTGACCTAACCCAAAAATTCCTATTGCATCTGAAAGTAGAAACTCGCCCGATTACAGCGGTATGTGTATTTTTTCCCTTGGCCATTTTGGTTAAGCGTTTGGAGCAGCAGAATTGGGAAAAATTTTTTGCCTTCTCAACCATTTCTTGGCTTCAAACTCCCATATCTCGCGAACGGATTGACCTAACCCAAAAATTCCTATTGCATCTGAAAGTAGAAACTCGCCCGATTACAACGGTATGTGTAATTTTTCCCTAGGCCATTCTGGTTAAGCGTTTGGAGCAGCAGAATTGCGAAAAATTTTTTGCCTTCTCAACCATTTCTTGGCTTCAAAGTCCCATATCTCGCGAACGGATTGACCTAACCCAAAAATTCCTGTTGCATCGGAAAGTAGAAACTCGCCCGATTACAAAGGTATGTGTATTTTTTCCCTAGGCCATTCTGGTTAAGCGTTTGGAGCAGCAGAATTGCGAAAAATTTTTTGCCTTCTCAACCATTTCTTGTCTTCAAACTCCCATATCTCGCGAACGGATTGACCTAACCCAAAAATTCCTATTGCATCTGAAAGTAGAAACTCGCCCGATTACAGCGGTATGTGTATTTTTTCCCTAGGCCATTCTGGTTAAGCGTTTGGAGAAGCAGAATTGTGAAATATTTTTTGCCTTCTCTACCATTTGTTGACTTCAAACTCCCATATCTCGCGAACGGATTGACCTAACCCAAAAATTCCTATTGCATCTGAAAGTAGAAACTCGCCCGATTACAACGGTATGTGTATTTTTTCCCTAGGCCATTCTGGTTAAGCGTTTGGAGCAGCAGAATTGTGAAAAATTTTTTGCCTTCTCTACCATTTCTTGGCTTCAAACTCCCATATCTCGCGAACAGACTGACCTAACCCAAAAATTCCTATTGCATCTGAAAGTAGAAACTCGCCCGATTACAGTGGTATGTGTATTTTTTCCCTTGGCCATTCTGGTTAAGCGTTCGGAGCAGCAGAATTGCGAAAAATTTTTTGCCTTCTCAACCATTTCTTGTCTTCAAACTCCCATATCTCGCGAACAGACTGACCTAACACAAAAATTCCTATTGCATCTGAAAGTAGAAACTCGCCCGATTACAGCGGTATGTGTATTTTTTCCCTTGGCCATTTTGGTTAAGCGTTTGGAGCAGCAGAATTGCGAAAAATTTTTTGCCTTCTCAACCATTTCTTAGCTTCAAACTCCCATATCTCGCGAACGGATTGACCTAACCCAAAAATTCCTGTTGCATCTGAAAGTAGAAACTCGCCCGATTACAAGGGTATGTGTATTTTTTCCCTAGGCCATTCTGGTTAAGCGTTTGGAGCAGCAGAATTGCGAAAAATTTTTTGCCTTCTCAACCATTTCTTGGCTTCAAACTCCCATATCTCGCGAACGGATTGACCTAATCCAAAAATTCCTATTGCATCTGAAAGTAGAAACTCACCCGATTACAACGGTATGTGTATTTTTTCCCTAGCCCATTCTGGTTAAGCGTTTGGAGCAGCAGAATTGTGAAAAATTTTTTGCCTTCTCTACCATTTCTTGGCTTCAAACTCCCATATCTCGCGAACAGACTGACCTAACCCAAAAATTCCTATTGCATCTGAAAGTAGAAACTCGCCCGATTACAGCGGTATGAGTATTTTTTCCCTTGGCCATTTTGGTTAAGCGTTTGGAGCAGCAGAATTGCGAAAAATTTTTTGCCTTCTCAACCATTTCTTAGCTTCAAACTCCCATATCTCGCGAACGGATTGACCTAACACAAAAATTCCTGTTGCATCTGAAAGTAGAAACTCGCCCGATTACAAAGGTATGTGTATTTTTTCCCTAGGCCATTCTGGTTAAGCGTTTGGAGCAGCAGAATTGCGAAAAATTTTTTGCCTTCTCAACCATTTCTTGGCTTCAAACTCCCATATCTCGCGAACGGATTGACCTAACCCAAAAATTCCTATTGCATCTGAAAGTAGAAACTCACCCGATTACAACGGTATGTGTATTTTTACCCTAGGCCATTCTGGTTAAGCGTTTGGAGCAGCAGAATTGCGAAAAATTTTTTGCCTTCTCAACCATTTCTTGGCTTCAAACTCCCATATCTCGCGAACGGATTGACCTAACCCAAAAATTCCTATTGCATCTGAAAGTAGAAACTCACCCGATTACAACGGTGTGTGTATTTTTACCCTAGGCCATTCTGGTTAAGCGTTTGGAGAAGCAGAATTGTGAAAAATTTTTTGCCTTCTCAACCATTTCTTGGCTTCAAAGTCCCATATCTCGCGAACGGATTGACCTAACCCAAAAATTCCTGTTGCATCGGAAAGTAGAAACTCGCCCGATTACAAAGGTATGTGTATTTTTTCCCCAGGCCATTCTGGTTAAGCGTTTGGAGCAGCAGAATTGCGAAAAATTTTTTGCCTTCTCAACCATTTCTTGTCTTCAAACTCCCATATCTCGCGAACGGATTGACCTAACCCAAAAATTCCTATTGCATCTGAAAGTAGAAACTCGCCCGATTACAACGGTATGTATATTTTTTCCCTAGGTCATTCTGGTTAAGCGTTTGGAGAAGCAGAATTGTGAAATATTTTTTGCCTTCTCTACCATTTGTTGACTTCAAACTCCCATATCTCGCGAACGGATTGACCTAACCCAAAAATTCCTATTGCATCTGAAAGTAGAAACTCGCCCGATTACAACGGTATGTGTATTTTTTCCCTAGGCCATACTGGTTAAGCGTTTGGGCAGCAGAATTGTGAAAAATTTTTTGCCTTCTCTACCATTTCTGGGCTTCAAACTTCCATATCTCGCGAACAGACTGACCTAACCCAAAAATTCCTATTGCATCTGAAAGTAGAAACTCGCCCGATTACAGCGGTATGTGTATTTTTTCCCTTGGCCATTCTGGTTAAGCGTTCGGAGCAGCAGAATTGCGAAAAATTTTTTGCCTTCTCAACCATTTCTTGTCTTCAAACTCCCATATCTCGCGAACAGACTGACCTAACACAAAAATTCCTATTGCATCTGAAAGTAGAAACTCGCCCGATTACAGCGGTATGTGCATTTTTTCCCTTGGCCATTTTGGTTAAGCGTTTGGAGCAGCAGAATTGCGAAAAATTTTTTGCCTTCTCAACCATTTCTTAGCTTCAAACTCCCATATCTCGCGAACGGATTGACCTAACCCAAAAATTCCTGTTGCATCTGAAAGTAGAAACTCGCCCGATTACAAAGGTATGTGTATTTTTTCCCTAGGCCATTCTGGTTAAGCGTTTGGAGCAGCAGAATTGCGAAAAATTTTTTGCCTTCTCAACCATTTCTTGGCTTCAAAGTCCCATATCTCGCGAACGGATTGACCTAACCCAAAAATTCCTGTTGCATCGGAAAGTAGAAACTCGACCGATTACAAAGGTATGTGTATTTTTTCCCTAGGCCATTCTGGTTAAGCGTTTGGAGCAGCAGAATTGCGAAAAATTTTTTGCCTCCTCAACCATTTCTTGTCTTCAAACTCCCATATCTCGCGAACGGATTGACCTAACCCAAAAATTCCTATTGCATCTGAAAGTAGAAACTCGCCCGATTACAACGGTATGTATATTTTTTCCCTAGGCCATTCTGGTTAAGCGTTTGGAGAAGCAGAATTGTGAAATATTTTTTGCCTTCTCTACCATTTGTTGAATTCAAACTCCCATATCTCGCGAACGGATTGACCTAACCCAAAAATTCCTATTGCATCTGAAAGTAGAAACTCGCCCGATTACAACGGTATGTGTATTTTTTCCCTAGGCCATTCTGGTTAAGCGTTTGGAGCAGCAGAATTGTGAAAAATTTTTTGCCTTCTCTACCATTTCTTGGCTTCAAACTCCCATATCTCGCGAACAGACTGACCTAACCCAAAAATTCCTATTGCATCTGAAAGTAGAAACTCGCCCGATTAAAGCGGTATGTGTATTTTTTCCCTTGGCCATTTTGGTTAAGCGTTTGGAGCAGCAGAATTGCGAAAAATTTTTTGCCTTCTCAACCATTTCTTAGCTTCAAACTCCCATATCTCGCGAACGGATTGACCTAACCCAAAAATTCCTGTTGCATCGGAAAGTAGAAACTCGCCCGATTACAAAGGTATGTGTATTTTTTCCCTAGGCCATTCTGGTTAAGCGTTTGGAGCAGCAGAATTGCGAAAAATTTTTTGCCTTCTCAACCATTTCTTGTCTTCAAACTCCCATATCTCGCGAACGGATTGACCTAACCCAAAAATTCCTATTGCATCTGAAAGTAGAAACTCGCCCGATTACAACGGTATGTGTATTTTTTCCCTAGGCCATTCTGGTTAAGCGTTTGGAGAAGCAGAATTGTGAAATATTTTTTGCCTTCTCAACAATTTCTTGGATTCAAACTCCCATATCTCGCGAACGAATTGACCTAACCCAAAAATTCCTATTGCATCTGAAAGTAGAAACTCGCCCGATTACAACGGTATGTGTATTTTTTCCCTAGGCTATTCTGGTTAAGCGTTTGGAGCAGCAGAAGTGCGAAAAATTTGTTGTCTTCTCAACCATTTCTTAGCTTCAAACTCCCATATCTCGCGAACGGATTGACCTAAACCAAAAATTCCTGTTGCATCTGAAAGTAGAAACTCGCCCGATTACAACGGTATGTGTATTTTTTCCCTAGCCCATTCTGGTTAAGCGTTTGGAGCAGCAGAATTGTGAAAAATTTTTTGCCTTCTCTACCATTTCTGGGCTTCAAACTTCCATATCTCGCGAACAGACTGACCTAACCCAAAAATTCCTATTGCATCTGAAAGTAGAAACTCGCCCGATTACAGCGGTATGTGTATTTTTTCCCTTGGCCATTCTGGTTAAGCGTTCGGAGCAGCAGAATTGCGAAAAATTTTTTGCCTTCTCAACCATTTCTTGTCTTCAAACTCCCATATCTCGCGAACAGACTGACCTAACACAAAAATTCCTATTGCATCTGAAAGTAGAAACTCGCCCGATTACAGCGGTATGTGTATTTTTTCCCTTGGCCATTTTGGTTAAGCGTTTGGAGCAGCAGAATTGCGAAAAATTTTTTGCCTTCTCAACCATTTCTTAGCTTCAAACTCCCATATCTCGCGAACGGATTGACCTAACCCAAAAATTCCTGTTGCATCTGAAAGTAGAAACTCGCCCGATTACAAGGGTATGTGTATTTTTTCCCTAGGCCATTCTGGTTAAGCGTTTGGAGCAGCAGAATTGCGAAAAATTTTTTGCCTTCTCAACCATTTCTTGGCTTCAAACTCCCATATCTCGCGAACGGATTGACCTAACCCAAAAATTCCTATTGCATCTGAAAGTAGAAACTCACCCGATTACAACGGTATGTGTATTTTTTCCCTAGCCCATTCTGGTTAAGCGTTTGGAGCAGCAGAATTGTGAAAAATTTTTTGCCTTCTCTACCATTTCTTGGCTTCAAACTCCCATATCTCGCGAACAGACTGACCTAACCCAAAAATTCCTATTGCATCTGAAAGTAGAAACTCGCCCGATTACAGCGGTATGAGTATTTTTTCCCTTGGCCATTTTGGTTAAGCGTTTGGAGCAGCAGAATTGCGAAAAATTTTTTGCCTTCTCAACCATTTCTTAGCTTCAAACTCCCATATCTCGCGAACGGATTGACCTAACACAAAAATTCCTGTTGCATCTGAAAGTAGAAACTCGCCCGATTACAAAGGTATGTGTATTTTTTCCCTAGGCCATTCTGGTTAAGCGTTTGGAGCAGCAGAATTGCGAAAAATTTTTTGCCTTCTCAACCATTTCTTGGCTTCAAACTCCCATATCTCGCGAACGGATTGACCTAACCCAAAAATTCCTATTGCATCTGAAAGTAGAAACTCGCCCGATTACAGCGGTATGTGTATTTTTTCCCTAGGCCATTCTGGTTAAGCGTTTGGAGCAGCAGAATTGCGAAAAATTTTTTGCCTTCTCAACCATTTCTTGGCTTCAAACTCCCATATCTCGCGAACGGATTGACCTAACCCAAAAATTCCTATTGCATCTGAAAGTAGAAACTCACCCGATTACAACGGTGTGTGTATTTTTACCCTAGGCCATTCTGGTTAAGCGTTTGGAGAAGCAGAATTGTGAAAAATTTTTTGCCTTCTCAACCATTTCTTGGCTTCAAAGTCCCATATCTCGCGAACGGATTGACCTAACCCAAAAATTCCTGTTGCATCGGAAAGTAGAAACTCGCCCGATTACAAAGGTATGTGTATTTTTTCCCTAGGCCATTCTGGTTAAGCGTTTGGAGCAGCAGAATTGCGAAAAATTTTTTGCCTTCTCAACCATTTCTTGTCTTCAAACTCCCATATCTCGCGAACGGATTGACCTAACCCAAAAATTCCTATTGCATCTGAAAGTAGAAACTCGCCCGATTACAACGGTATGTATATTTTTCCCCTAGGCCATTCTGGTTAAGCGTTTGGAGAAGCAGAATTGTGAAATATTTTTTGCCTTCTCTACCATTTGTTGACTTCAAACTCCCATATCTCGCGAACGGATTGACCTAACCCAAAAATTCCTATTGCATCTGAAAGTAGAAACTCGCCCGATTACAACGGTATGTGTATTTTTTCCCTAGGCCATTCTGGTTAAGCGTTTGGAGCAGCAGAATTGTGAAAAGTTTTTTGCCTTCTCTACCATTTCTTGGCTTCAAACTCCCATATCTCGCGAACAGACTGACCTAACCCAAAAATTCCTATTGCATCTGAAAGTAGAAACTCGCCCGATTACAGCGGTATGTGTATTTTTTCCCTTGGCCATTTTGGTTAAGCGTTTGGAACAGCAGAATTGCGAAAAATTTTTTGCCTTCTCAACCATTTCTTAGCTTCAAACTCCCATATCTCGCGAACGGATTGACCTAACCCAAAAATTCCTGTTGCATCGGAAAGTAGAAACTCGCCCGATTACAGCGGTATGTGTATTTTTTCCCTAGGCCATTCTGGTTAAGCGTTTGGAGCAGCAGAATTGCGAAAAATTTTTTGCCTTCTCAACCATTTCTTGGCTTCAAACTCCCATATCTCGCGAACGGATTGACCTAACCCAAAAATTCCTATTGCATCTGAAAGTAGAAACTCACCCGATTACAACGGTGTGTGTATTTTTACCCTAGCCCATTCTGGTTAAGCGTTTGGAGAAGCAGAATTGTGAAAAATTTTTTGCCTTCTCTACCATTTCTTGGCTTCAAACTCCCATATCTCGCGAACAGACTGACCTAACCCAAAAATTCCTATTGCATCTGAAAGTAGAAACTCGCCCGATTACAGCGGTATGAGTATTTTTTCCCTTGGCCATTTTGGTTAAGCGTTTGGAGCAGCAGAATTGCGAAAAATTTTTTGCCTTCTCAACCATTTCTTAGCTTCAAACTCCCATATCTCGCGAACGGATTGACCTAACCCAAAAATTCCTGTTGCATCTGAAAGTAGAAACTCGCCCGATTACAAAGGTATGTGTATTTTTTCCCTAGGCCATTCTGGTTAAGCGTTTGGAGCAGCAGAATTGCGAAAAATTTTTTGCCTTCTCAACCATTTCTTGGCTTCAAACTCCCATATCTCGCGAACGGATTGACCTAACCCAAAAATTCCTATTGCATCTGAAAGTAGAAACTCACCCGATTACAACTGTGTGTGTATTTTTACCCTAGGCCATTCTGGTTAAGCGTTTGGAGAAGCAGAATTGTGAAAAATTTTTTGCCTTCTCTACCATTTCTTGACTTCAAACTCGCATCTCTCGCGAACGGATTGACCTAACCCAAAAATTCCTATTGCATCTGAAAGTAGAAACTCGCCCGATTACAACGGTATGTGTATTTTTTCCCTAGCCCATTCTGGTTAAGCGTTTGGAGCAGCAGAATTGTGAAAAATTTTTTGCCTTCTCTACCATTTCTTGGCTTCAAACTCCCATATCTCGCGAACAGACTGACCTAACCCAAAAATTCCTATTGCATCTGAAAGTAGAAACTCGCCCGATTACAGCGGTATGTGTATTTTTTCCCTTGGCCATTTTGGTTAAGCGTTTGGAGCAGCAGAATTGCGAAAAATTTTTTGCCTTCTCAACCATTTCTTAGCTTCAAACTCCCATATCTCGCGAACGGATTGACCTAAACCAAAAATTCCTGTTGCATCTGAAAGTAGAAACTCGCCCGATTACAACGGTATGTGTATTTTTTCCCTAGCCCATTCTGGTTAAGCGTTTGAAGCAGCAGAATTGTGAAAAATTTTTTGCCTTCTCTATCATTTCTTGGCTTCAAACTCCCATATCTCGCGAACAGACTGACCTAACCCAAAAATTCCTATTGCATCTGAAAGTAGAAACTCGCCCGATTACAGCGGTATGTGTATTTTTTCCCTTGGCCATTTTGGTTAAGCGTTTGGAGCAGCAGAATTGGGAAAAATTTTTTGCCTTCTCAACCATTTCTTGGCTTCAAACTCCCATATCTCGCGAACGGATTGACCTAACCCAAAAATTCCTATTGCATCTGAAAGTAGAAACTCACCCGATTACAGCGGTATGTGTATTTTTTCCCTTGGCCAATTTGGTTAAGCGTTTGGAGCAGCAGAATTGCGAAAAATTTTTTGCCTTCTCAACCATTTCTTAGCTTCAAACTCCCATATCTCGCGAACGGATTGACCTAACCCAAAAATTCCTGTTGCATCTGAAAGTAGAAACTCGCCCGATTACAAAGGAATGTGTATTTTTTCCCTAGGCCATTCTGGTTAAGCGTTTGGAGCAGCAGAATTGCGAAAAATTTTTTGCCTTCTCAACCATTTCTTGGCATCAAACTCCCATATCTCGCGAACGGATTGACCTAACCCAAAAATTCCTATTGCATCTGAAAGTAGAAACTCACCCGATTACAACGGTATGTGTATTTTTACCCTAGGCCATTCTGGTTAAGCGTTTGGAGAAGCAGAATTGTGAAAAATTTTTTGCCTTCTCTACCATTTCTTGACTTCAAACTCCCATATCTCGCGAACGGATTGACCTAACCCAAAAATTGCTATTGCATCTGAAAGTAGAAACTCGCCCGATTACAACGGTATGTGTATTTTTTCTCTAGACCGTTCTGGTTAAGCGTTTGGAGCAGCAGAATTGCGAAAAATTTTTTGCCTTCTCAACCATTTCTTGGCTTCAAACTCCCATATCTCGCGAACGGATTGACCTAACCCAAAAATTCCTATTGCATCTGAAAGTAGAAACTCACCCGATTACAACGGTGTGTGTATTTTTACCCTAGGCCATTCTGGTTAAGCGTTTGGAGAAGCAGAATTGTGAAAAATTTTTTGCCTTCTCTACCATTTCTTGACTTCAAACTCGCATCTCTCGCGAACGGATTGACCTAACCCAAAAATTCCTATTGCATCTGAAAGTAGAAACTCGCCCGATTACAGCGGTATGTGTATTTTTTCCCTTGGCCATTTTGGTTAAGCGTTTGGAGCAGCAGAATTGCGAAAAATTTTTTGCCTTCTCAACCATTTCTTAGCTTCAAACTCCCATATCTCGCGAACGGATTGACCTAAACCAAAAATTCCTGTTGCATCTGAAAGTAGAAACTCGCCCGATTACAACGGTATGTGTATTTTTTCCCTAGCCCATTCTGGTTAAGCGTTTGAAGCAGCAGAATTGTGAAAAATTTTTTGCCTTCTCTATCATTTCTTGGCTTCAAACTCCCATATCTCGCGAACAGACTGACCTAACCCAAAAATTCCTATTGCATCTGAAAGTAGAAACTCGCCCGATTACAGCGGTATGTGTATTTTTTCCCTTGGCCATTTTGGTTAAGCGTTTGGAGCAGCAGAATTGGGAAAAATTTTTTGCCTTCTCAACCATTTCTTGGCTTCAAACTCCCATATCTCGCGAACGGATTGACCTAACCCAAAAATTCCTATTGCATCTGAAAGTAGAAACTCACCCGATTACAGCGGTATGTGTATTTTTTCCCTTGGCCAATTTGGTTAAGCGTTTGGAGCAGCAGAATTGCGAAAAATTTTTTGCCTTCTCAACCATTTCTTAGCTTCAAACTCCCATATCTCGCGAACGGATTGACCTAACCCAAAAATTCCTGTTGCATCTGAAAGTAGAAACTCGCCCGATTACAAAGGAATGTGTATTTTTTCCCTAGGCCATTCTGGTTAAGCGTTTGGAGCAGCAGAATTGCGAAAAATTTTTTGCCTTCTCAACCATTTCTTGGCATCAAACTCCCATATCTCGCGAACGGATTGACCTAACCCAAAAATTCCTATTGCATCTGAAAGTAGAAACTCACCCGATTACAACGGTATGTGTATTTTTACCCTAGGCCATTCTGGTTAAGCGTTTGGAGAAGCAGAATTGTGAAAAATTTTTTGCCTTCTCTACCATTTCTTGACTTCAAACTCCCATATCTCGCGAACGGATTGACCTAACCCAAAAATTGCTATTGCATCTGAAAGTAGAAACTCGCCCGATTACAACGGTATGTGTATTTTTTCTCTAGACCGTTCTGGTTAAGCGTTTGGAGCAGCAGAATTGCGAAAAATTTTTTGCCTTCTCAACCATTTCTTGGCTTCAAACTCCCATATCTCGCGAACGGATTGACCTAACCCAAAAATTCCTATTGCATCTGAAAGTAGAAACTCACCCGATTACAACGGTGTGTGTATTTTTACCCTAGGCCATTCTGGTTAAGCGTTTGGAGAAGCAGAATTGTGAAAAATTTTTTGCCTTCTCTACCATTTCTTGACTTCAAACTCGCATCTCTCGCGAACGGATTGACCTAACCCAAAAATTCCTATTGCATCTGAAAGTAGAAACTCGCCCGATTACAACGGTATGTGTATTTTTTCCCTAGCCCATTCTGGTTAAGCGTTTGGAGCAGCAGAATTGTGAAAAATTTTTTGCCTTCTCTACCATTTCTTGGCTACAAACTCCCATATCTCGCGAACAGACTGACCTAACCCAAAAATTCCTATTGCATCTGAAAGTAGAAACTCGCCCGATTACAGCGGTATGTGTATTTTTGCCCTTGGCCATTTTGGTTAAGCGTTTGGAGCAGCAGAATTGCGAAAAATTTTTTGCCTTCTCAACCATTTCTTAGCTTCAAACTCCCATATCTCGCGAACGGATTGACCTAAACCAAAAATTCCTGTTGCATCTGAAAGTAGAAACTCGCCCGATTACAATGGTATGTGTATTTTTTCCCTAGCCCATTCTGGTTAAGCGTTTGGAGCAGCAGAATTGTGAAAAATTTTTTGCCTTCTCTACCATTTCTTGGCTTCAAACTCCCATATCTCGCGAACAGACTGACATAACCCAAAAATTCCTATTGCATCTGAAAGTAGAAACTCACCCGATTACAACGGTATGTGTATTTTTACCCTAGGCCATTCTGGTTAAGCGTTTGGAGAAGCAGAATTGTGAAAAATTTTCTGCCTTCTCTACCATTTCTTGACTTCAAACTCCCATATCTCGCGAACGGATTGACCTAACCCAAAAATTCCTATTGCATCTGAAAGTAGAAACTCGCCCGATTACAGCGGTATGTTTATTTTTTCCCTAGGCCATTCTGGTTAAGCGTTTGGAGCAGCAGAATTGCGAAAAATTTTTTGCCTTCTCAACAATTTCTTGGCTTCAAACTCCCATATCTCGCGAACGAATTGACCTAACCCAAAAATTCCTATTGCATCTGAAAGTAGAAACTCGCCCGATTACAACGGTATGTGTATTTTTTCCCTAGACCGTTCTGGTTAAGCGTTTGGAGCAGCAGAATTGCGAAAAATTTTTTGCCTTCTCAACCATTTCTTGGCTTCAAACTGCCATATCTCGCGAACGGATTGACCTAACCCAAAAATTCCTATTGCATCTGAAAGTAGAAACTCGCCCGACTACAGCGGTATGTGTATTTTTCACTAGGCCATTCTGGTTAAGCGTTTGGATCAGCAGAATTGCGAAAAATTGTATGCCTTCTCAACCATTTCTTGGCTTCAAACTCCCATATCTCGCGAACGGATTGACCTAACCCAAAAATTCCTATTGCATCTGAAAGTAGAAACTCGCCCGATTACAACGGTATGTGTATTTTTTCCCTAGCCCATTCTGGTTAAGCGTTTGGAGAAGCAGAATTGTGAAAAATTTTTTGCCTTCTCTACCATTTCTTGACTTCAAACTCCCATATCTCGCGAACGGATTGACCTAACCCAAAAATTCCTATTGCATCTGAAAGTAGAAACTCGCCCGATTACAACGGTATGTGTATTTTTTCCCTAGCCCATTCTGGTTAAGCGTTTGGAGCAGCAGAATTGTGAAAAATTTTTTGCCTTCTCTACCATTTCTTGGCTTCAAACTCCCATATCTCGCGAACAGACTGACCTTACCCAAAAATTCCTATTGCATCTGAAAGTAGAAACTCGCCCGATTACAGCGGTATGTGTATTTTTTCCCTAGGCCATTCTGGTTACGCGTTCGGAGCAGCAGAATTGCGAAAAATTTTTTGCCTTCTCAACCATTTCTTGTCTTCAAACTCCCATCTCTCGCGAACGGATTGACCTAACCCAAAAATTCCTATTGCATCTGAAAGTAGAAACTCGCCCCATTACAACGGTATGTGTATTTTTTCCCTAGCCCATTCTGGTTAAGCGTTTGGAGCAGCAGAATTTTGAAAAATTTTTTGCCTTCTCTACCATTTCTTGGCTTCAAACTCCCATATCTCGCGAACGGATTGACCTAACTCAAAAATTCCTATTGCATCTGAATGTAGAAACACGCCCGATTACAAAGGTATGTGTATTTTTTCCCTAGGCCATTCTGGTTAAGCGTTTGGAGCAGCAGAATTGTGAAAAATTTTTTGCCTTCTCAACCATTTCTTAGCTTCAAACTCCCATATCTCGCGAACGGATTGACCTATCCCAAAAATTCCTGTTGCATCTGAAAGTAGAAACTCGCCCGATTACAAAGGTATGTGTATTTTTTCCCTAGGCCATTCTGGTTAAGCGTTTGGAGCAGCAGAATTGTGAAAAATTTTTTGCCTTCTCAACCATTTCTTGTCTTCAAACTCCCATATCTCGCGAACGGATTGACCTAACCCAAAAATTCCTATTGCATCTGAAAGTAGAAACTCGCCCGATTACAATGGTATGTGTATTTTCTCCCTAGGCCATTCTGGTTAAGCGTTCGGAGCAGCAGAATTGCGGAAAATTTTTTGCCTTCTCAACCATTTCTTGTCTTCAAACTCCCATATCTCGCGAACGGATTGACCTAACCCAAAAATTCCTATTGCATCTGAAAGTAGAAACTCGCCCGATTACAGCGGTGTGTATTTTTTCCCTAGCCCATTCTGGTTAAGCGTTTGGAGCAGCAGAATTGCGAAAAATTTTTTGCCTTCTCAACAATTTCTTGGCTTCAAACTCCCATATCTCGCGAACGAATTGACCTAACCCAAAAATTCCAATTGCATCTGAAAGTAGAAACTCGCCCGATTACAACGGTATGTGTATTTTTTCCCTAGACCGTTCTGGTTAAGCGTTTGGAGCAGCAGAATTGCGAAAAATTTTTTGCCTTCTCAACCATTTCTTAGCTTCAAACTCCCGTATCTCGCGAACGGATTGACCTAACCCAAAAATTCCTGTTGCATCTGAAAGTAGAAACTCGCCCGATTACAAAGGTATGTGTATTTTTTCTCTAGGCCATTCTGGTTAAGCGTTTGGAGCAGCAGAATTGCGAAAAATTTTTTGCCTTCTCTACCATTTCTTGGCTTCAAACTCCCATATCTCGCGAACGGATTGACCTAACCCAAAAATTCCTATTGCATCTGAAAGCAGAAACTCGCCCGATTACAGCGGTATGTGTATTTTTTCCCTAGGCCATTCTGGTTAAGCGTTTGGAGCAGCAGAATTGCGAAAAATTTTTTGCCTTCTCAACCATTTCTTGGCTTCAAACTCCCATATCTCGCGAACGGATTGACCTAACCCAAAAATTCCTATTGCATCTGAAAGTAGAAACTCACCCGATTACAACGGTGTGTGTATTTTTACCCTAGGCCATTCTGGTTAAGCGTTTGGAGAAGCAGAATTGTGAAAAATTTTTTGCCTTCTCTACCATTTCTTGACTTCAAACTCGCATCTCTCGCGAACGGATTGACCTAACCCAAAAATTCCTATTGCATCTGAAAGTAGAAACTCGCCCGATTACAACGGTATGTGTATTTTTTCCCTAGCCCATTCTGGTTAAGCGTTTGGAGCAGCAGAATTGTGAAAAATTTTTTGCCTTCTCTACCATTTCTTGGCTTCAAACTCCCATATCTCGCGAACAGACTGACCTAACCCAAAAATTCCTATTGCATCTGAAAGTAGAAACTCGCCCGATTACAGCGGTATGTGTATTTTTTCCCTTGGCCATTTTGGTTAAGCGTTTGGAGCAGCAGAATTGCGAAAAATTTTTTGCCTTCTCAACCATTTCTTAGCTTCAAACTCCCATATCTCGCGAACGGATTGACCTAAACCAAAAATTCCTGTTGCATCTGAAAGTAGAAACTCGCCCGATTACAACGGTATGTGTATTTTTTCCCTAGCCCATTCTGGTTAAGCGTTTGGAACAGCAGAATTGTGAAAAATTTTTTGCCTTCTCTACCATTTCTTGGCTTCAAACTCCCATATCTCGCGAACAGACTGACATAACCCAAAAATTCCTATTGCATCTGAAAGTAGAAACTCACCCGATTACAACGGTATGTGTATTTTTACCCTAGGCCATTCTGGTTAAGCGTTTGGAGAAGCAGAATTGTGAAAAATTTTCTGCCTTCTCTACCATTTCTTGACTTCAAACTCCCATATCTCGCGAACGGATTGACCTAACCCAAAAATTCCTATTGCATCTGAAAGTAGAAACTCGCCCGATTACAGCGGTATGTGTATTTTTTCCCTAGGCCATTCTGGTTAAGCGTTTGGAGCAGCAGAATTGCGAAAAATTTTTTGCCTTCTCAACCATTTCTTGGCTTCAAACTCCCATATCTCGCGAACGGATTGACCTAACCCAAAAATTCCTATTGCATCTGAAAGTAGAAACTCACCCGATTACAACGGTGTGTGTATTTTTACCCTAGGCCATTCTGGTTAAGCGTTTGGAGAAGCAGAATTGTGAAAAATTTTTTGCCTTCTCTACCATTTCTTGACTTCAAACTCGCATCTCTCGCGAACGGATTGACCTAACCCAAAAATTCCTATTGCATCTGAAAGTAGAAACTCGCCCGATTACAACGGTATGTGTATTTTTTCCCTAGCCCATTCTGGTTAAGCGTTTGGAGCAGCAGAATTGTGAAAAATTTTTTGCCTTCTCTACCATTTCTTGGCTTCAAACTCCCATATCTCGCGAACAGACTGACCTAACCCAAAAATTCCTATTGCATCTGAAAGTAGAAACTCGCCCGATTACAGCGGTATGTGTATTTTTTCCCTTGGCCATTTTGGTTAAGCGTTTGGAGCAGCAGAATTGCGAAAAATTTTTTGCCTTCTCAACCATTTCTTAGCTTCAAACTCCCATATCTCGCGAACGGATTGACCTAAACCAAAAATTCCTGTTGCATCTGAAAGTAGAAACTCGCCCGATTACAACGGTATGTGTATTTTTTCCCTAGCCCATTCTGGTTAAGCGTTTGGAACAGCAGAATTGTGAAAAATTTTTTGCCTTCTCTACCATTTCTTGGCTTCAAACTCCCATATCTCGCGAACAGACTGACATAACCCAAAAATTCCTATTGCATCTGAAAGTAGAAACTCACCCGATTACAACGGTATGTGTATTTTTACCCTAGGCCATTCTGGTTAAGCGTTTGGAGAAGCAGAATTGTGAAAAATTTTCTGCCTTCTCTACCATTTCTTGACTTCAAACTCCCATATCTCGCGAACGGATTGACCTAACCCAAAAATTCCTATTGCATCTGAAAGTAGAAACTCGCCCGATTACAGCGGTATGTGTATTTTTTCCCTAGGCCATTCTGGTTAAGCGTTTGGAGCAGCAGAATTGCGAAAAATTTTTTGCCTTCTCAACAATTTCTTGGCTTCAAACTCCCATATCTCGCGAACGAATTGACCTAACCCAAAAATTCCTATTGCATCTGAAAGTAGAAACTCGCCCGATTACAACGGTATGTGTATTTTTTCCCTAGACCGTTCTGGTTAAGCGTTTGGAGCAGCAGAATTGCGAAAAATTTTTTGCCTTCTCAACCATTTCTTGGCTTCAAACTGCCATATCTCGCGAACGGATTGACCTAACCCAAAAATTCCTGTTGCATCTGAAAGTAGAAACTCGCCCGATTACAAAGGTATGTGTATTTTTTCTCTAGGCCATTCTGGTTAAGCGTTTGGAGCAGCAGAATTGCGAAAAATTTTTTGCCTTCTCAACCATTTCTTGGCTTCAAACTCCCATATCTCGCGAACGGATTGACCTAACCCAAAAATTCCTATTGCATCTGAAAGCAGAAACTCGCCCGATTACAGCGGTATGTGTATTTTTTCCCTAGGCCATTCTGGTTAAGCGTTTGGAGCAGCAGAATTGCGAAAAATTTTTTGCCTTCTCAACCATTTCTTGGCTTTAAACTCCCATATCTCGCGAACGGATTGACCTAACCCAAAAATTCCTATTGCATCTGAAAGTAGAAACTCACCCGATTACAACGGTGTGTGTATTTTTACCCTAGGCCATTCTGGTTAAGCGTTTGGAGAAGCAGAATTGTGAAAAATTTTTTGCCTTCTCTACCATTTCTTGACTTCAAACTCGCATCTCTCGCGAACGGATTGACCTAACCCAAAAATTCCTATTGCATCTGAAAGTAGAAACTCGCCCGATTACAACGGTATGTGTATTTTTTCCCTAGCCCATTCTGGTTAAGCGTTTGGAGCAGCAGAATTGTGAAAAATTTTTTGCCTTCTCTACCATTTCTTGGCTTCAAACTCCCATATCTCGCGAACAGACTGACCTAACCCAAAAATTCCTATTGCATCTGAAAGTAGAAACTCGCCCGATTACAGCGGTATGTGTATTTTTTCCCTTGGCCATTTTGGTTAAGCGTTTGGGGCAGCAGAATTGCGAAAAATTTTTTGCCTTCTCAACAATTTCTTAGCTTCAAACTCCCATATCTCGCGAACGGATTGACCTAAACCAAAAATTCCTGTTGCATCTGAAAGTAGAAACTCGCCCGATTACAACGGTATGTGTATTTTTTCCCTAGCCCATTCTGGTTAAGCGTTTGGAGCAGCAGAATTGTGAAAAATTCTTTGCCTTCTCTACCATTTCTTGGCTTCAAACTCCCATATCTCGCGAACAGACTGACATAACCCAAAAATTCCTATTGCATCTGAAAGTAGAAACTCACCCGATTACAACGGTATGTGTATTTTTACCCTAGGCCATTCTGGTTAAGCGTTTGGAGAAGCAGAATTGTGAAAAATTTTCTGCCTTCTCTACCATTTCTTGACTTCAAACTCCCATATCTCGCGAACGGATTGACCTACCCCAAAAATTCCTATTGCATCTGAAAGTAGAAACTCGCCCGATTACAGCGGTATGTGTATTTTTTCCCTAGGCCATTCTGGTTAAGCGTTTGGAGCAGCAGAATTGCGAAAAATTTTTTGCCTTCTCAACAATTTCTTGGCTTCAAACTCCCATATCTCGCGAACGAATTGACCTAACCCAAAAATTCCTATTGCATCTGAAAGTAGAAACTCGCCCGATTACAACGGTATGTGTATTTTTTCCCTAGACCGTTCTGGTTAAGCGTTTGGAGCAGCAGAATTGCGAAAAATTTTTTGCCTTCTCAACCATTTCTTGGCTTCAAACTGCCATATCTCGCGAACGGATTGACCTAACCCAAAAATTCCTATTGCATCTGAAAGTAGAAACTCGCCCGACTACAGCGGTATGTGTATTTTTCACTAGGCCATTCTGGTTAAGCGTTTGGATCAGCAGAATTGCGAAAAATTGTATGCCTTCTCAACCATTTCTTGGCTTCAAACTCCCATATCTCGCGAACGGATTGACCTAACCCAAAAATTCCTATTGCATCTGAAAGTAGAAACTCGCCCGATTACAACGGTATGTGTATTTTTTCGCTAGCCCATTCTGGTTAAGCGTTTGGAGAAGCAGAATTGTGAAAAATTTTTTGCCTTCTCTACCATTTCTTGAATTCAAACTCCCATATCTCGCGAACGGATTGACCTAACCCAAAAATTCCTATTGCATCTGAAAGTAGAAACTCGCCCGATTACAACGGTATGTGTATTTTTTCCCTAGCCCATTCTGGTTAAGCGTTTGGAGCAGCAGAATTGTGAAAAATTTTTTGCCTTCTCTACCATTTCTTGGCTTCAAACTCCCATATCTCGCGAACAGACTGACCTTACCCAAAAATTCCTATTGCATCTGAAAGTAGAAACTCGCCCGATTACAGCGGTATGTGTATTTTTTCCCTAGGCCATTCTGGTTACGCGTTCGGAGCAGCAGAATTGCGAAAAATTTTTTGCCTTCTCAACCATTTCTTGTCTTCAAACTCCCATCTCTCGCGAACGGATTGACCTAACCCAAAAATTCCTATTGCATCTGAAAGTAGAAACTCGCCCCATTACAACGGTATGTGTATTTTTTCCCTAGCCCATTCTGGTTAAGCGTTTGGAGCAGCAGAATTTTGAAAAATTTTTTGCCTTCTCTACCATTTCTTGGCTTCAAACTCCCATATCTCGCGAACGGATTGACCTAACTCAAAAATTCCTATTGCATCTGAATGTAGAAACACGCCCGATTACAACGGTATGTGTATTTTTTCCCTAGGCCATTCTGGTTAAGCGTTTGGAGCAGCAGAATTGTGAAAAATTTTTTGCCTTCTCAACCATTTCTTAGCTTCAAACTCCCATATCTCGCGAACGGATTGACCTAACCCAAAAATTCCTATTGCATCTGAAAGTAGAAACTCGCCCGATTACAATGGTATGTGTATTTTCTCCCTAGGCCATTCTGGTTAAGCGTTCGGAGCAGCAGAATTGCGGAAAATTTTTTGCCTTCTCAACCATTTCTTGTCTTCAAACTCCCATATCTCGCGAACGGATTGACCTAACCCAAAAATTCCTATTGCATCTGAAAGTAGAAACTCGCCCGATTACAGCGGTGTGTATTTTTTCCCTAGCCCATTCTGGTTAAGCGTTTGGAGCAGCAGAACTGTGAAAAATTTTTTGCCTTCTCTACCATTTCTTGGTTTCAAACTCCCATATCTCGCGAACGGATTGACCTAACCCAAAAATTCCTATTGCATCTGAAAGTAGAAACTCGCCCGATTACAGCGGTGTGTATTTTTTCCCTAGCCCATTCTGGTTAAGCGTTTGGAGCAGCAGAACTGTGAAAAATTGTTTGCCTTCTCTACCATTTCTTGGTTTCAAACTCCCATATCTCGCGAACAGACTGACCTAACCCAAAAATTCCTATTGCATCTGAAAGTAGAAACTCGCCCGATTACAGCGGTATGTACATTTTTTCCCTTGGCCATTTTGGTTAAGCGTTTGGAGCAGCAGAATTGCGAAAAATTTTTTGCCTTCTCAACCATTTCTTGGCTTCAAACTCCCATATCTCGCGAACGGATTGACCTAACCCAAAAATTCCTATTGCATCTGAAAGTAGAAACTCGCCCGATTACAACGGTATGTTTATTTTTTCCCTAGGCCATTCTAGTTAAGCGTTTGGAGCAGCCGAATTGCGAAAAATTTTTTGGCTTCTCAACCATTTCTTGGCTTCAAACTCCCATATCTCGCGAACGGATTGACCTAACCCAAAAATTCCTATTGCATCTGAAAATAGAAACTCACCCGATTACAACGATATGTGTACTTTTTCCCTAGGCCATTCTGGTTAAGCGTTTGGAGCAGCAGAAGTGCGAAAAATTTGTTGTCTTCTCAACCATTTCTTAGCTTCAAACTCCCATACCTCTCGAACGGATTGACGTAACCCAAAAATTCCTATTGCATCTGAAAGTAGAAACTCGCCCGATTACAACGGTATGTGTATTTTTTCCCTAGGCCATCCTGGTTAAGCGTTTGGAGCAGCAGAATTGTGAAACATTTTTTGCCTTCTCTACCATTTCTTGTCTTCAAACTCCCATCTCTCGCGAACGGATTGACCTAACCCAAAAATTCCTATTGCATCTGAAAGTAGAAACTCGCCCCATTACAAGGGTATGTGTATTTTTTCCCTAGCCCATTCTGGTTAAGCGTTTGGAGCAGCAGAATTTTGAAAAATTTTTTGCCTTCTCTACCATTTCTTGGCTTCAAACTCCCATATCTCGCGAACGGATTGACCTAACTCAAAAATTCCTATTGCATCTGAATGTAGAAACACGCCCGATTACAACGGTATGTGTATTTTTTCCCTAGGCCATTCTGGTTAAGCGTTTGGAGCAGCAGAATTGTGAAAAATTTTTTGCCTTCTCAACCATTTCTTAGCTTCAAACTCCCATATCTCGCGAACGGATTGACCTATCCCAAAAATTCCTGTTGCATCTGAAAGTAGAAACTCGCCCGATTACAAAGGTATGTGTATTTTTTCCCTAGGCCATTCTGGTTAAGCGTTTGGAGCAGCAGAATTGTGAAAAATTTTTTGCCTTCTCAACCATTTCTTGTCTTCAAACTCCCATATCTCGCGAACGGATTGACCTAACCCAAAAATTCCTATTGCATCTGAAAGTAGAAACTCGCCCGATTACAATGGTATGTGTATTTTCTCCCTAGGCCATTCTGGTTAAGCGTTCGGAGCAGCAGAATTGCGGAAAATTTTTTGCCTTCTCAACCATTTCTTGTCTTCAAACTCCCATATCTCGCGAACGGATTGACCTAACCCAAAAATTCCTATTGCATCTGAAAGTAGAAACTCGCCCGATTACAGCGGTGTGTATTTTTTCCCTAGCCCATTCTGGTTAAGCGTTTGGAGCAGCAGAACTGTGAAAAATTTTTTGCCTTCTCTACCATTTCTTGGTTTCAAACTCCCATATCTCGCGAACGGATTGACCTAACCCAAAAATTCCTATTGCATCTGAAAGTAGAAACTCGCCCGATTACAGCGGTGTGTATTTTTTCCCTAGCCCATTCTGGTTAAGCGTTTGGAGCAGCAGAACTGTGAAAAATTGTTTGCCTTCTCTACCATTTCTTGGTTTCAAACTCCCATATCTCGCGAACAGACTGACCTAACCCAAAAATTCCTATTGCATCTGAAAGTAGAAACTCGCCCGATTACAGCGGAATGTACATTTTTTCCCTTGGCCATTTTGGTTAAGCGTTTGGAGCAGCAGAATTGCGAAAAATTTTTTGCCTTCTCAACCATTTCTTGGCTTCAAACTCCCATATCTCGCGAACGGATTGACCTAACCCAAAAATTCCTATTGCATCTGAAAGTAGAAACTCGCCCGATTACAACGGTATGTGTATTTTTTCCCTAGGCCATTCTGGTTAAGCGTTCTGAGCAGCAGAATTGCGGAAAATTTTTTGCCTTCTCAACCATTTCTTGGCTTCAAACTCCCATATCTCGCGAACGGATTGACCTAACCCAAAAATTCCTATTGCATCTGAAAGTAGAAGCTCGCCCGATTACAACGGTATGTGTATTTTTTCCCTTGGCCATTCTGGTTCAGCGTTTGGAGCAGCAGAATTGTGAAAAATTTTTTGCCTTCTCTACCATTTCTTGGCTTCAAACTCCCATATCTCGCGAACGGATTGACCTAACCCAAAAATTCCTATTGCATCTGAAAGTAGAAACTCCCCCGATTACAACGGTATGTTTATTTTTTCCCTAGGCCATTCTAGTTAAGCGTTTGGAGCAGCCGAATTGCGAAAAATTTTTTGGCTTCTCAACCATTTCTTGGCTTCAAACTCCCATATCTCGCGAACGGATTGACCTAACCCAAAAATTCCTATTGCATCTGAAAATAGAAACTCACCCGATTACAACGATATGTGTACTTTTTCCCTAGGCCATTCTGGTTAAGCGTTTGGAGCAGCAGAAGTGCGAAAAATTTGTTGTCTTCTCAACCATTTCTTAGCTTCAAACTCCCATACCTCTCGAACGGATTGACGTAACCCAAAAATTCCTATTGCATCTGAAAGTAGAAACTCGCCCGATTACAACGGTATGTGTATTTTTTCCCTAGGCCATCCTGGTTAAGCGTTTGGAGCAGCAGAATTGTGAAAAATTTTTTGCCTTCTCTACCATTTCTTGGCTTCAAACTCCCATATCTCGCGAACAGACTGACCTAACCCAAAAATTCCTATTGCATCTGAAAGTAGAAACTCGCCCGATTACAGCGGTATGTGTATTTTTTCCCTTGGCCATTTTGGTTAAGCGTTTGGAGCAGCAGAATTGCGAAAAATTTTTTGCCTTCTCAACCATTTCTTGGCTTCAAACTCCCACATCTCGCGAACGGAATGACCTAACCCAAAAATTCCTATTGCATCTGAAAGTAGAAACTCGCCCGATTACAACGGTATGTGTATTTTTTCCCTTGGCCATTCTGGTTAAGCGTTTGGAGCAGCAGAATTGTGAAAAATTTTTTGCCTTCTCAACCACTTCTTGGCTTCAAACTCCCATCTCTCGCGAACGGATTGACCTAACCCAAAAATTCCTATTGCATCTGAAAGTAGAAACTCGCCCCATTACAACGGTATGTGTATTTTTTCCCTAGCCCATTCTGGTTAAGCGTTTGGAGCAGCAGAATTTTGAAAAATTTTTTGCCTTCTCTACCATTTCTTGGCTTCAAACTCCCATATCTCGCGAACGGATTGACCTAACTCAAAAATTCCTATTGCATCTGAATGTAGAAACACGCCCGATTACAACGGTATGTGTATTTTTTCCCTAGGCCATTCTGGTTAAGCGTTTGGAGCAGCAGAATTGTGAAAAATTTTTTGCCTTCTCTACCATTTCTTGGCTTCAAACTCCCATATCTCGCGAACGGATTGACCTAACCCAAAAATTCCTATTGCATCTGAAAGTAGAAACTCCCCCGATTACAACGGTATGTTTATTTTTTCCCTAGGCCATTCTAGTTAAGCGTTTGGAGCAGCCGAATTGCGAAAAATTTTTTGGCTTCTCAACCATTTTTTGGCTTCAAACTCCCATATCTCGCGAACGGATTGACCTAACCCAAAAATTCCTATTGCATCTGAAAATAGAAACTCACCCGATTACAACGATATGTGTACTTTTTCCCTAGGCCATTCTGGTTAAGCGTTTGGAGCAGCAGAAGTGCGAAAAATTTGTTGTCTTCTCAACCATTTCTTAGCTTCAAACTCCCATACCTCTCGAACGGATTGACGTAACCCAAAAATTCCTATTGCATCTGAAAGTAGAAACTCGCCCGATTACAACGGTATGTGTATTTTTTCCCTAGGCCATCCTGGTTAAGAGTTTGGAGCAGCAGAATTGTGAAAAATTTTTTGCCTTCTCTACCATTTCTTGGCTTCAAACTCCCATATCTCGCGAACAGACTGACCTAACCCAAAAATTCCTATTGCATCTGAAAGTAGAAACTCGCCCGATTACAGCGGTATGTGTATTTTTTCCCTTGGCCATTTTGGTTAAGCGTTTGGAGCAGCAGAATTGCGAAAAATTTTTTGCCTTCTCAACCATTTCTTGGCTTCAAACTCCCACATCTCGCGAACGGAATGACCTAACCCAAAAATTCCTATTGCATCTGAAAGTAGAAACTCGCCCGATTACAACGGTATGTGTATTTTTTCCCTTGGCCATTCTGGTTAAGCGTTTGGAGCAGCAGAATTGTGAAAAATTTTTTGCCTTCTCAACCACTTCTTGGCTTCAAACTCCCATCTCTCGCGAACGGATTGACCTAACCCAAAAATTCCTATTGCATCTGAAAGTAGAAACTCGCCCCATTACAACGGTATGTGTATTTTTTCCCTAGCCCATTCTGGTTAAGCGTTTGGAGCAGCAGAATTTTGAAAAATTTTTTGCCTTCTCTACCATTTCTTGGCTTCAAACTCCCATATCTCGCGAACGGATTGACCTAACTCAAAAATTCCTATTGCATCTGAATGTAGAAACACGCCCGATTACAACGGTATGTGTATTTTTTCCCTAGGCCATTCTGGTTAAGCGTTTGGAGCAGCAGAATTGTGAAAAATTTTTTGCCTTCTCAACCATTTCTTGTCTTCAAACTCCCATATCTCGCGAACGGATTGACCTAACCCAAAAATTCCTATTGCATCTGAAAGTAGAAACTCGCCCGATTACAATGGTATGTGTATTTTCTCCCTAGGCCATTCTGGTTAAGCGTTCGGAGCAGCAGAATTGCGGAAAATTTTTTGCCTTCTCAACCATTTCTTGTCTTCAAACTCCCATATCTCGCGAACGGATTGACCTAACCCAAAAATTCCTATTGCATCTGAAAGTAGAAACTCGCCCGATTACAGCGGTGTGTATTTTTTCCCTAGCCCATTCTGGTTAAGCGTTTGGAGCAGCAGAACTGTGAAAAATTTTTTGCCTTCTCTACCATTTCTTGGTTTCAAACTCCCATATCTCGCGAACGGATTGACCTAACCCAAAAATTCCTATTGCATCTGAAAGTAGAAACTCGCCCGATTACAGCGGTGTGTATTTTTTCCCTAGCCCATTCTGGTTAAGCGTTTGGAGCAGCAGAACTGTGAAAAATTGTTTGCCTTCTCTACCATTTCTTGGTTTCAAACTCCCATATCTCGCGAACAGACTGACCTAACCCAAAAATTCCTATTGCATCTGAAAGTAGAAACTCGCCCGATTACAGCGGTATGTACATTTTTTCCCTTGGCCATTTTGGTTAAGCGTTTGGAGCAGCAGAATTGCGAAAAATTTTTTGCTTTCTCAACCATTTCTTGGCTTCAAACTCCCATATCTCGCGAACGGATTGACCTAACCCAAAAATTCCTATTGCATCTGAAAGTAGAAACTCGCCCGATTACAACGGTATGTGTATTTTTTCCCTAGGCCATTCTGGTTAAGCGTTCGGAGCAGCAGAATTGCGGAAAATTTTTTGCCTTCTCAACCATTTCTTGGCTTCAAACTCCCATATCTCGCGAACGGATTGACCTAACCCAAAAATTCCTATTGCATCTGAAAGTAGAAACTCGCCCGATTACAACGGTATGTGTATTTTTTCCCTTGGCCATTCTGGTTAAGCGTTTGGAGCAGCAGAATTGTGAAAAATTTTTTGCCTTCTCTACCATTTCTTGGCTTCAAACTCCCATATCTCGCGAACGGATTGACCTAACCCAAAAATTCCTATTGCATCTGAAAGTAGAAACTCCCCCGATTACAACGGTATGTTTATTTTTTCCCTAGGCCATTCTAGTTAAGCGTTTGGAGCAGCCGAATTGCGAAAAATTTTTTGGCTTCTCAACCATTTCTTGGCTTCAAACTCCCATATCTCGCGAACGGATTGACCTAACCCAAAAATTCCTATTGCATCTGAAAATAGAAACTCACCCGATTACAACGATATGTGTACTTTTTCCCTAGGCCATTCTGGTTAAGCGTTTGGAGCAGCAGAAGTGCGAAAAATTTGTTGTCTTCTCAACCATTTCTTAGCTTCAAACTCCCATACCTCTCGAACGGATTGACGTAACCCAAAAATTCCTATTGCATCTGAAAGTAGAAACTCGCCCGATTACAACGGTATGTGTATTTTTTCCCTAGGCCATCCTGGTTAAGCGTTTGGAGCAGCAGAATTGTGAAAAATTTTTTGCCTTCTCTACCATTTCTTGGCTTCAAACTCCCATATCTCGCGAACAGACTGACCTAACCCAAAAATTCCTATTGCATCTGAAAGTAGAAACTCGCCCGATTACAGCGGTATGTGTATTTTTTCCCTTGGCCATTTTGGTTAAGCGTTTAGAGCAGCAGAATTGCAAAAAATTTTTTGCCTTCTCAACCATTTCTTGGCTTCAAACTCCCACATCTCGCGAACGGAATGACCTAACCCAAAAATTCCTATTGCATCTGAAAGTAGAAACTCGCCCGATTACAACGGTATGTGTATTTTTTCCCTTGGCCATTCTGGTTAAGCGTTTGGAGCAGCAGAATTGTGAAAAATTTTTTGCCTTCTCTACCATTTCTTGGCTTCAAACTCCCATATCTCGCGAACAGACTGACCTAATCCAAAAATTCCTTTTGCATCTGAAAGTAGAAACTCGCCCGATTACAGCGGTATGTGTATTTTTTCCCTTGGCCATTTTGGTTAAGCGTTTGGAGCAGCAGAATTGTGAAAAATTTTTTGCCTTCTCAACCATTTCTTGTCTTCAATCTCCCATATCTCGCGAACGGATTGACGTAACCCAAAAATTCCTATTGCATCTGAAAGTAGAAACTCGCCCGATTACAACGGTATGTGTATTTTTTCCCTAGGCCATTCTGGTTAAGCGTTTGGAGCAGCAGAAGTGCGAAAAATTTGTTGTCTTCTCAACCATTTCTTCGCTTCAAACTCCCATATCTCGCGAACGGATTGACGTAACCCAAAAATTCCTATTGCATCTGAAGGTAGAAACTCGCCCGATTACAACGGTGTGTGTATTTTTTCCCTAGGCCATTCTGGTTAAGCGTTTGGAGCAGCAGAATTGTGAAAAATTTTTTGCCTTCTCTACCATTTCTTGGCTTTAAACCCCCATATCTCGCGAACGGATTGACCTAACCCAAAAATTCCTATTGCATCTGAAAGTAGAAACTCGCCCGATTACAACGGTATGTGTATTTTTTCCCTAGGCCATTCTGGTTAAGCGTTTGGAGCAGCAGAATTGCGAAAAATTTTTTGCCTTCTCTACCATTTCTTGGCTTCAAACTCCCATATCTCGCGAACAGACTGACCTAATCCAAAAATTCCTATTGTATCTGAAAGTAGAAACTCGCCCGATTACAGCGGTATGTGTATTTTTTCCCTTGGCCATTTTGGTTAAGCGTTTGGAGCAGCAGAATTGTGAAAAATTTCTTGCCTTCTCTACCATTTCTTGGCTTCAAACTCCCATATCTCGCGAACGGATTGACCTAACCCAAAAATTCCCATTGCATCTGAAAGTAGAAACTCGCCCGATTACAACGGTATGTTTATTTTTTCCCTAGGCCATTCTAGTTAAGCGTTTGGAGCAGCAGAATTGCGAAAAATTTTTTGGCTTCTCAACCATTTCTTGGCTTCAAACTCCCATATCTCGCGAACGGATTGACCTAACCCAAAAATTCCTATTGCATCTGAAGGTAGAAACTCGCCCGATTACAACGGTGTGTGTATTTTTTCCCTAGGCCATTCTGGTTAAGCGTTTGGAGCAGCAGAATTGCGAAAAATTTTTTGCCTTCTCTACCATTTCTTGGCTTCAAACTCCCATATCTCGCGAACAGACTGACCTAACCCAAAAATTCCCATTGCATCTGAAAGTAGAAACTCGCCCGATTACAACGGTATGTTTATTTTTTCCCTAGGCCATTCTAGTTAAGCGTTTGGAGCAGCAGAATTGCGAAAAATTTTTTGGCTTCTCAACCATTTCTTGGCTTCAAACTCCCATATCTCGCGAACGGATTGACCTAACCCAAAAATTCCTATTGCATCTGAAAGTAGAATCTCACCCGATTACAGCGGTATGTGTATTTTTTCCCTAGGCCATTCTGGTTAAGCGATTGGAGCAGCAGAAGTGCGAAAAATTTGTTGTCTTCTCAACCATTTCTTAGCTTCAAACTCCCATATCTCGCGAACGGATTGACCTAACCCAAAAATTCCTATTGCATCTGAAAGTAGAAACTCACCCGATTACAACGGTATGTGTATTTTTTCCCTAGGCCATTCTGGTTAAGCGATTGGAGCAGCAGAAGTGCGAAAAATTTGTTGTCTTCTCAACCATTTCTTAGCTTCAAACTCCCATATCTCGCGAACGGATTGACCTAACCCAAAGATTCCTATTGCATCTGAAGGTAGAAACTCGCCCGATTACAACGGTATGTGTATTTTTTCCCTAGGCCATTCTGGTTAAGCGTTTGGAGCAGCAGAATTGCGAAAAATTTTTTGCCTTCTCAACCATTTCTTGTCTTCAAACTCCCATATCTCGCGAACGGATTGACCTAACCCAAAAATTCCTATTGCATCTGAAAGTAGAAACTCGCCCGATTACAACGGTATGTGTATTTTTTCACTAGGCCATTCTGGTTAAGCGTTTGGAGCAGCAGAATTGTGAAAAATTTTTTGCCTTCTCTACCATTTCTTGGCTTCAAACTCCCATATCTCGCGTACAGACTGACCTAACTCAAAAATTCCTATTGCATCTGAAAGTAGAAACTCGCCCGATTACAGCGGTATGTGTATTTTTTCCCTTGGCCATTTTGGTTAAGCGTTTGGAGCCGCAGAATTGCGAAAAATTTTTTGCCTTCTCAACCATTTCTTGGCTTCAAACTCCCATATCTCGCGAACGGAATGACCTAACCCAAAAATTCCTATTGCATCTGAAAGTAGAAACTCGCCCGATAACAACGGTATGTGTATTTTTTCCCTAGGCCATTCTGGTTAAGCGTTTGGAGCAGCAGAATTGTGAAAAATTTTTTGCCTTCTCTACCATTTCTTGGCTTCAAACTCCCATATCTCGCGAACAGACTGACCTAATCCAAAAATTCCTATTGCATCTGAAAGTAGAAACGCGCCCGATTACAGCGGTATGTATATTTTTTCCCTTGGCCATTTTGGTTAAGCGTTTGGAGCAGCAGAATTGTGAAAAATTTTTTGCCTTCTCTACCATTTCTTGGCTTCAAACTCCCATATCTCGCGAATGGATTGACCTAACCCAAAAATTCCTATTGCATCTGAAAGTAGAAACTCGCCCGATTACAACGGTGTGTTTATTTTTTCCCTAGGCCATTCTAGTTAAGCGTTTGGAGCAGCAGAATTGCGAAAAATTTTTTGGCTTCTCAACCATTTCTTGGCTTCAAACTCCCATATCTCGCGAACGGATTGACCTAACCCAAAAATTCCTATTGCATCTGAAAGTAGAAACTCACCCGATTACAACGGTATGTGTATTTTTTCCCTAGGCCATTCTGGTTAAGCGATTGGAGCAGCAGAAGTGCGAAAAATTTGTTGTCTTCTCAACCATTTCTTAGCTTCAAACTCCCATATCTCGCGAACGGATTGACCTAACCCAAAGATTCCTATTGCATCTGAAGGTAGAAACTCGCCCGATTACAACGGTATGTGTATTTTTTCCCTAGGCCATTCTGGTTAAGCGTTTGGAGCAGCAGAATTGCGAAAAATTTTTTGCCTTCTCAACCATTTCTTGTCTTCAAACTCCCATATCTCGCGAACGGATTGACCTAACCCAAAAATTCCTATTGCATCTGAAAGTAGAAACTCGCCCGATTACAACGGTATGTGTATTTTTTCCCTAGGCCATTCTGGTTAAGCGTTTGGAGCAGCAGAATTGTGAAAAATTTTTTGCCTTCTCTACCATTTCTTGGCTTCAAACTCCCATATCTCGCGAACGGATTGACCTGACCCAAAAATTCCTATTGCATCTGAAAGTAGAAACTCGCCCGATTACAACGGTATGTGTATTTTTTCCCTAGGCCATTCTGGTTAAGCGTTTGGAGCAGCAGAATTGTGAAAAATTTTTTGCCTTCTCTACCATATCTTGGCTTCAAACTCCCATATCTCGCGAACAGACTGACCTAATCCAAAAATTCCTATTGCGTCTGAAAGTAGAAACTCGCCCGATTACAGCGGTATGTGTATTTTTTCCCTTGGCCATTTTGGTTAAGCGTTTGGAGCAGCAGAATTGTGAAAAATTGTTTGCCTTCTCTACCATTTCTTGGCTTCAAACTCCCATATCTCGCGAACGGATTGACCTAACCCAAAAATTCCTATTGCATCTGAAAGTAGAAACTCGCCCGATTACAACGGTATGTTTATTTTTTCCCTAGGCCATTCTAGTTAAGCGTTTGGAGCAGCAGAATTGCGAAAAATTTGTTGGCTTCTCAACCATTTCTTAGCTTCAAACTCCCATATCTCTCGAACGGATTGACGTAACCCAAAAATACCTATTGCATCTGAAAGTAGAAACTCGCCCGATTGCAACGGTATGTGTATTTTTTCCCTAGGCCATTCTGGTTAAGCGTTTGGAGCAGCAGAATTTTGAAAAATTTTTTGCCTTCTCTACCATTTCTTGGCTTCAAACTCCCATATCTCGCGAACGGATTGACCTAACCCAAAGATTCCTATTGCATCTGAAGGTAGAAACTCGCCCGTTTAAAACCGTGTGTGTATTTTTTCCCTAGGCCATTCTGGTTAAGCGTTTGGAGCAGCAGAATTGCGAAAAATTTTTTGCCTTCTCAACCATTTCTTGTCTTCAAACTCCCATATCTCGCGAACGGATTGACCTAACCCAAAAATTCCTATTGCATCTGAAAGTAGAAACTCGCCCGATTACAACGGTATGTGTATTTTTTCCCTAGGCCATTCTGGTTAAGCGTTTGGAGCAGCAGAATTGTGAAAAATTTTGTGCCTTCTCAACCATTTCTTGGCTTCAAACTCCCATATCTCGCGAACGGAATAACATAACCCAAAAATTCCTATTGCATCTGAAAGTAGAAACTCGCGCGATTACAACGGTATGTGTATTTTTTCCCTTGGCCATTCTGGTTAAGCGTTTGGAGCAGCAGAATTGTGAAAAATTTTTTGCCTTCTCTACCATTTCTTGGCTTCAAACTCCCATATCTCGCGAACGGATTGACCTAACCCAAAAATTCCTATTGCATCTGAAAGTAGAAACTCGCCCGATCACAACGGTATGTGTATTTTTTCCCTAGGCCATTCTGGTTAAGCGTTTGGAGCAGCAGAATTGTGAAAAATTTTTTGCCTTCTCTACCATTTCTTGGCTTCAAACCCCCATATCTCGCGAACGGATTGACCTAACCCAAAACTTCCTATTGCATCTGAAAGTAGAAACTCGCCCGATTACAACGGTATGTGTATTTTTTCCCTGGGCCATTCTGGTTAAGCGTTTGGAGCAGAAGAATTGTGAAAAATTTTTTGCCTTCTCTACCATTTCTTGGCTTCAAACTCCCATATCTCGCGAACAGACTGACCTAATCCAAAAATTCCTATTGCATCTGAAAGTAGAAACTCGCCCGATTACAGCGGTATGTGTATTTTTTCCCTTGGCCATTTGGGTTAAGCGTTTGGAGCAGCAGAATTGTGAAAAATTTTTTGCCTTCTCTACCATTTCTTGGCTTCAAACTCCCATATCTCGCGAACGGATTGACCTAACCCAAAAATTCCTATTGCATCTGAAAGTAGAAACTCGCCCGATCACAACGGTATGTGTATTTTTTCCCTAGGCCATTCTGGTTAAGCGTTTGGAGCAGCAGAATTGTGAAAAATTTTTTGCCTTCTCTACCATTTCTTGGCTTCAAACCCCCATATCTCGCGAACGGATTGACCTAACCCAAAACTTCCTATTGCATCTGAAAGTAGAAACTCGCCCGATTACAACGGTATGTGTATTTTTTCCCTGGGCCATTCTGGTTAAGCGTTTGGAGCAGAAGAATTGTGAAAAATTTTTTGCCTTCTCTACCATTTCTTGGCTTCAAACTCCCATATCTCGCGAACGGATTGACCTAACCCAAAAATTCCTATTGCATCTGAAAGTAGAAACTCGTCCGATTACACCGGTATGTTTATTTTTTCCCTAGGCCATTCTAGTTAAGCGTTTGGAGCAGCAGAATTGCGAAAAATTTGTTGGCTTCTCAACCATTTCTTAGCTTCAAACTCCCATATCTCGCGAACGGATTGACCTAACCCAAAAATTCCTATTGCATCTGAAAGTAGAAACTCGTCCGATTACACCGGTATGTTTATTTTTTCCCTAGGCCATTCTAGTTAAGCGTTTGGAGCAGCAGAATTGCGAAAAATTTGTTGGCTTCTCAACCATTTCTTAGCTTCAAACTCCCATATCTCTCGAACGGATTGACGTAACCCAAAAATACCTATTGCATCTGAAAGTAGAAACTCGCCCGATTGCAACGGTATGTGTATTTTTTCCCTAGGCCATTCTGGTTAAGCGTTTGGAGCAGCAGAATTTTGAAAAATTTTTTGCCTTCTCTACCATTTCTTGGCTTCAAACTCCCATATCTCGCGAACGGATTGACCTAACCCAAAGATTCCTATTGCATCTGAAGGTAGAAACTCGCCCGTTTAAAACCGTGTGTGTATTTTTTCCCTAGGCCATTCTGGTTAAGCGTTTGGAGCAGCAGAATTGCGAAAAATTTTTTGCCTTCTCAACCATTTCTTGTCTTCAAACTCCCATATCTCGCGAACGGATTGACCTAACCCAAAAATTCCTATTGCATCTGAAAGTAGAAACTCGCCCGATTACAACGGTATGTGTATTTTTTCCCTAGGCCATTCTGGTTAAGCGTTTGGAGCAGCAGAATTGTGAAAAATTTTGTGCCTTCTCAACCATTTCTTGGCTTCAAACTCCCATATCTCGCGAACGGAATAACATAACCCAAAAATTCCTGTTGCATCTGAAAGTAGAAACTCGCGCGATTACAACGGTATGTGTATTTTTTCCCTTGGCCATTCTGGTTAAGCGTTTGGAGCAGCAGAATTGTGAAAAATTTTTTGCCTTCTCTACCATTTCTTGGCTTCAAACTCCCATATCTCGCGAACGGATTGACCTAACCCAAAAATTCCTATTGCATCTGAAAGTAGAAACTCGCCCGATCACAACGGTATGTGTATTTTTTCCCTAGGCCATTCTGGTTAAGCGTTTGGAGCAGCAGAATTGTGAAAAATTTTTTGCCTTCTCTACCATTTCTTGGCTTCAAACCCCCATATCTCGCGAACGGATTGACCTAACCCAAAACTTCCTATTGCATCTGAAAGTAGAAACTCGCCCGATTACAACGGTATGTGTATTTTTTCCCTGGGCCATTCTGGTTAAGCGTTTGGAGCAGAAGAATTGTGAAAAATTTTTTGCCTTCTCTACCATTTCTTGGCTTCAAACTCCCATATCTCGCGAACAGACTGACCTAATCCAAAAATTCCTATTGCATCTGAAAGCAGAAACTCGCCCGATTACAGCGGTATGTGTATTTTTTCCCTTGGCCATTTGGGTTAAGCGTTTGGAGCAGCAGAATTGTGAAAAATTTTTTGCCTTCTCTACCGTTTCTTGGATTCAAACTCCCATATCTCGCGAACGGATTGACCTAACCCAAAAATTCCTATTGCATCTGAAAGTAGAAGCTCGCCCGATTACAACGGTATGTGTATTTTTTCCCTAGGCCATTCTGGTTAAGCGTTTGGAGCAGCAGAATTGTGAAAAATTTTTTGCCTTCTCTACCATTTCTTGGCTTCAAACCCCCATATCTCGCGAACGGATTGACCTGACCCAAAAATTCCTAATGCATCTGAAAGTAGAAACTCGCCCGATTACAACGGTATGTGTATTTTTTCCCTAGGCCATTCTGGTTAAGCGTTTGGAGCAGCAGAATTGTGAAAAATTTTTTGCCTTCTCTCCCATTTCTTGGCTTCAAACTCCCATATCTCGCGAACAGACTGACCTAATCCAAAAATTCCTATTGCATCTGAAAGTAGAAACTCGCCCGATTACAGCGGTATGTGTATTTTTTCCCTTGGCCATTTTGGTTAAGCGTTTGGAGCAGCAGAATTGTGAAAAATTTTTTGCCTTCTCTACCATTTCTTGGCTTCAAACTCCCATATCTCGCGAACGGATTGACCTAACCCAAAAATTCCTATTGCATCTGAAAGTAGAAACTCGTCCGATTACACCGGTGTGTTTATTTTTTCCCTAGGCCATTCTAGTTAAGCGTTTGGAGCAGCAGAATTGCGAAAAATTTTTTGGCTTCTCAACCATTTCTTGGCTTCAAACTCCCATATCTCGCGAACGGATTGACCTAACCCAAAAATTCCTATTGCATCTGAAAGTAGAAACTCACCCGATTACAACGGTATGTGTATTTTTTCCCTAGGCCATTCTGGTTAAGCGATTGGAGCAGCAGAAGTGCGAAAAATTTGTTGTCTTCTCAACCATTTCTTAGCTTCAAACTCCCATATCTCGCGAACGGATTGACCTGACCCAAAAATTCCTATTTTATCTGAAAGTAGAAACTCGCCCGATTACAACGGTATGTGTATTTTTTCCCTAGGCCATTCTGGTTAAGCGTTTGGAGCAGCAGAATTGTGAAAAATTTTTTGCCTTCTCTACCATTTCTTGGCTTCAAACCCCCATATCTCGCGAACGGATTGACCTGACCCAAAAATTCCTATTGCATCTGAAAGTAGAAACTCGCCCGATTACAACGGTATGTGTATTTTTTCCCTAGGCCATTCTGGTTAAGCGTTTGGAGCAGCAGAATTGTGAAAAATTTTTTGCCTTCTCTACCATTTCTTGGCTTCAAACTCCCATATCTCGCGAACGGATTGACCTAACCCAAAAATTCCTATTGCATCTGAAAGTAGAAACTCGCCCGATTACACCGGTATGTTTATTTTTTCCCTAGGCCATTCTAGTTAAGCGTTTGGAGCAGCAGAATTGCGAAAAATTTTTTGGCTTCTCAACCATTTCTTGGCTTCAAACTCCCATATCTCGCGAACGGATTGACCTAACCCAAAAATTCCTATTGCATCTGAAAGTAGAAGCTCACCCGATTACAACGGTATGTGTATTTTTTCCCTAGGCCATTCTGGTTAAGCGATTGGAGCAGCAGAAGTGCGAAAAATTTGTTGTCTTCTCAACCATTTCTTAGCTTCAAACTCCCATATCTCGCGAACGGATTGACCTAACCCAAAAATTCCTATTGCATCTGAAAGTAGAAGCTCGCCCGATTACAACGGTATGTGTATTTTTTCCCTAGGCCATTCTGGTTAAGCGTTTGGAGCAGCAGAATTGTGAAAAATTTTTTGCCTTCTCTACCATTTCTTGGCTTCAAACCCCCATATCTCGCGAACGGATTGACCTGACCCAAAAATTCCTATTGCATCTGAAAGTAGAAACTCGCCCGATTACAACGGTATGTGTATTTTTTCCCTAGGCCATTCTGGTTAAGCGTTTGGAGCAGCAGAATTGTGAAAAATTTTTTGCCTTCTCTCCCATTTCTTGGCTTCAAACTCCCATATCTCGCGAACAGACTGACCTAATCCAAAAATTCCTATTGCATCTGAAAGTAGAAACTCGCCCGATTACAGCGGTATGTGTATTTTTTCCCTTGGCCATTTTGGTTAAGCGTTTGGAGCAGCAGAATTGTGAAAAATTTTTTGCCTTCTCTACCATTTCTTGGCTTCAAACTCCCATATCTCGCCAACGGATTGACCTAACCCAAAAATTCCTATTGCATCTGAAAGTAGAAACTCGTCCGATTACACCGGTATGTTTATTTTTTCCCTAGGCCATTCTAGTTAAGCGTTTGGAGCAGCAGAATTGCGAAAAATTTTTTGGCTTCTCAACCATTTCTTGGCTTCAAACTCCCATATCTCGCGAACGGATTGACCTAACCCAAAAATTCCTATTGCATCTGAAAGTAGAAACTCACCCGATTACAACGGTATGTGTATTTTTTCCCTAGGCCATTCTGGTTAAGCGATTGGAGCAGCAGAAGTGCGAAAAATTTGTTGTCTTCTCAACCATTTCTTAGCTTCAAACTCCCATATCTCGCGAACGGATTGACCTGACCCAAAAATTCCTATTGCATCTGAAAGTAGAAACTCGCCCGATTACAACGGTATGTGTATTTTTTCCCTAGGCCATTCTGGTTAAGCGTTTGGAGCAGCAGAATTGTGAAAAATTTTTTGCCTTCTCTACCATTTCTTGGCTTCAAACCCCCATATCTCGCGAACGGATTGACCTGACCCAAAAATTCCTATTGCATCTGAAAGTAGAAACTCGCCCGATTACAACGGTATGTGTATTTTTTCCCTAGGCCATTCTGGTTAAGCGTTTGGAGCAGCAGAATTGTGAAAAATTTTTTGCCTTCTCTCCCATTTCTTGGCTTCAAACTCCCATATCTCGCGAACAGACTGACCTAATCCAAAAATTCCTATTGCATCTGAAAGTAGAAACTCGCCCGATTACAGCGGTATGTGTATTTTTTCCCTTGGCCATTTTGGTTAAGCGTTTGGAGCAGCAGAATTGTGAAAAATTTTTTGCCTTCTCTACCATTTCTTGGCTTCAAACTCCCATATCTCGCGAACGGATTGACCTAACCCAAAAATTCCTATTGCATCTGAAAGTAGAAACTCGTCCGATTACACCGGTATGTTTATTTTTTCCCTAGGCCATTCTAGTTAAGCGTTTGGAGCAGCAGAATTGCGAAAAATTTTTTGGCTTCTCAACCATTTCTTGGCTTCAAAGTCCCATATCTCGCGAACGGATTGACCTAACCCAAAAATTCCTATTGCATCTGAAAGTAGAAACTCACCCGATTACAACGGTATGTGTATTTTTTCCCTAGGCCATTCTGGTTAAGCGATTGGAGCAGCAGAAGTGCGAAAAATTTGTTGTCTTCTCAACCATTTCTTAGCTTCAAACTCCCATATCTCGCGAACGGATTGACCTGACCCAAAAATTCCTATTGCATCTGAAAGTAGAAACTCGCCCGATTACAACGGTATGTGTATTTTTTCCCTAGGCCATTCTGGTTAAGCGTTTGGAGCAGCAGAATTGTGAAAAATTTTTTGCCTTCTCTACCATTTCTTGGCTTCAAACCCCCATATCTCGCGAACGGATTGACCTGACCCAAAAATTCCTATTGCATCTGAAAGTAGAAACTCGCCCGATTACAACGGTATGTGTATTTTTTCCCTAGGCCATTCTGGTTAAGCGTTTGGAGCAGCAGAATTGTGAAAAATTTTTTGCCTTCTCTACCATTTCTTGGCTTCAAACTCCCATATCTCGCGAACAGACTGACCTAATCCAAAAATTCCTATTGCATCTTAAAGTAGAAACTCGCCCGATTACAGCGGTATGTGTATTTTTTCCCTTGGCCATTTTGGTTAAGCGTTTGGAGCAGCAGAATTGTGAAAAATTTTTTGCCTTCTCTACCATTTCTTGGCTTCAAACTCCCATATCTCGCGAACAGACTGACCTAATCCAAAAATTCCTATTGCATCTGAAAGTAGAAACTCGCCCGATTACAGCGGTATGTGTATTTTTTCCCTTGGCCATTTTGGTTAAGCGTTTGGAGCAGCAGAAGTGCGAAAAATTTGTTGTCTTCTCAACCATTTCTTAGCTTCAAACTCCCATATCTCGCGAACGGATTGACCTAACCCAAAAATTCCTATTGCATCTGAAAGTAGAAACTCACCCGATTACAACGGTATGTGTATTTTTTCCCTAGGCCATTCTGGTTAAGCGTTTGGAGCAGCAGAATTTTGAAAAATTTTTTGCCTTCTCTACCATTTCTTGGCTTCAAACTCCCATATCTCGCGAACGGATTGACCTAACCCAAAAATTCCTATTGCATCTGAAAGTAGAAACTCACCCGATTACAACGGTATGTGTATTTTATCCCTAGGCCATTCTGGTTAAGCGATTGGAGCAGCAGAAGTGCGAAAAATTTGTTGTCTTCTCAACCATTTCTTAGCTTCAAACTCCCATATCTCGCGAACGGATTGACCTATCCCAAAAATTCCTATTGCATCTGAAAGTAGAAACTCACCCGATTACAACGGTATGTGTATTTTTTCCCTAGGCCATTCTGGTTAAGCGATTGGAGCAGCAGAAGTGCGAAAAATTTGTTGTCTTCTCAACCATTTCTTAGCTTCAAACTCCCATATCTCTCGAACGGATTGACGTAACCCAAAAATTCCTATTGCATCTGAAAGTAGAAACTCGCTCGATTGCAACGGTATGTGTATTTTTTCCCTAGGCCATTCTGGTTAAGCGTTTGGAGCAGCAGAATTTTGAAAAATTTTTTGCCTTCTCTACCATTTCTTGGTTTCAAACTCCCATATCTCGCGAACGGATTGACCTAACCCAAAAATTCCTATTGCATCTGAAAGTAGAAACTCGCCCGATTACAACGGTATGTGTATTTTTTCCCTTGGCCATTCTGGTTAAGCGTTTGGAGCAGCAGAATTGTGAAAAATTTTTTGCCTTCTCTACCATTTCTTGGCTTCAAACTCCCATATCTCGCGAACGAATTGACCTAACCCAAAAATTCCTATTGCATCTGAAAGTAGAAACTCCCCCGATTACAACGGTATGTTTATTTTTTCCCTAGGCCATTCTAGTTAAGCGTTTGGAGCAGCAGAATTGCGAAAAATTTTTTGGCGTCTCAACCATTTCTTGGCTTCAAACTCCCATATCTCGCGAACGGATTGACCTAACCCAAAAATTCCTATTGCATCTGAAAGTAGAAACTCACCCGATTACAACGATATGTGTATTTTTTCCCTAGGCCATTCTGGTTAAGCGTTTGGAGCAGCAGAATTGTGAAAAATTTTCTGCCTTCTCTACCATTTCTTGGCTTCAAACTCCCATATCTCGCGAACAGACTGACCTAACCCAAAAATTCCTATTGCATCTGAAAGTAGAAACTCGCCCGATTACAACGGTATGTGTATTTTTTCCCTTGGCCATTCTGGTTAAGCGTTTGGAGCAGCAGAATTGTGAAAAATTTTTTGCCTTCTCTACCATTTCTTGGCTTCAAACTCCCATATCTCGCGAACAGACTGACCTAACCCAAAAATTCCTATTTCATCTGAAAGTAGAAACTCGCCCGATTACAGCGGTGTGTGTATTTTTTCCCTTGGCCATTTTGGTTAAGCGTTTGGAGCAGCAGAATTGTGAAAAATTTTTTGCCTTCTCTACCATTTCTTGGCTTCAAACTCCCATATCTCGCGAACAGACTGACCTAATCCAAAAATTCCTATTGCATCTGAAAGTAGAAACTCGCCCGATTACAGCGGTATGTGTATTTTTTCCCATGGCCATTTTGGTTAAGCGTTTGGAGCAGCAGAATTGCGAGAAATTTTTTGCCTTCTCAACCATTTCTTGGCTTCAAACTCCCATATCTCGCGAACGGATTGACCTAACCCAAAAATTCCTATTGCATCTGAAAGTAGAAACTCGCCCGATTACAACGGTATGTGTATTTTTTCCCTTGGCCATTCTGGTTAAGCGTTTGGAGCAGCAGAATTGTGAAAAATTTTTTGCCTTCTCTACCATTTCTTGGCTTCAAACTCCCATATCTCGCGAACAGACTGACCTAACCCAAAAATTCCTATTTCATCTGAAAGTAGAAACTCGCCCGATTACCGCGGTGTGTGTATTTTTTCCCTTTGCCATTTTGGTTAAGCGTTTGGAGCAGCAGAATTGTGAAAAATTTTTTGCCTTCTCTACCATTTCTTGGCTTCAAACTCCCATATCTCGCGAACAGGCTGACCTAATCCAAAAATTCCTATTGCATCTGAAAGTAGAAACTCGCCCGATTACAGCGGTATGTGTATTTTTTCCCTTGGCCATTTTGGTTAAGCGTTTGGAGCAGCAGAAGTGCGAAAAATTTTTTGCCTTCTCTACCATTTCTTGGCTTCAAACTCCCATATCTCGCGAACAGACTGACCTAACCCAAAAATTCCTATTGCATCTGAAAGTAGAAACTCGCCCGATTACAACGGTATGTGTATTTTTTCCCTTGGCCATTCTGGTTAAGCGTTTGGAGCAGCAGAATTGTGAAAAATTTTTTGCCTTCTCTACCATTTCTTGGCTTCAAACTCCCATATCTCGCGAACAGACTGACCTAACCCAAAAATTCCTATTTCATCTGAAAGTAGAAACTCGCCCGATTACAGCGGTGTGTGTATTTTTTCCCTTGGCCATTTTGGTTAAGCGTTTGGAGCAGCAGAATTGTGAAAAATTTTTTGCCTTCTCTACCATTTCTTGGCTTCAAACTCCCATATCTCGCGAACAGACTGACCTAATCCAAAAATTCCTATTGCATCTGAAAGTAGAAACTCGCCCGATTACAGCGGTATGTGTATTTTTTCCCATGGCCATTTTGGTTAAGCGTTTGGAGCAGCAGAATTGCGAGAAATTTTTTGCCTTCTCAACCATTTCTTGGCTTCAAACTCCCATATCTCGCGAACGGATTGACCTAACCCAAAAATTCCTATTGCATCTGAAAGTAGAAACTCGCCCGATTACAACGGTATGTGTATTTTTTCCCTTGGCCATTCTGGTTAAGCGTTTGGAGCAGCAGAATTGTGAAAAATTTTTTGCCTTCTCTACCATTTCTTGGCTTCAAACTCCCATATCTCGCGAACAGACTGACCTAACCCAAAAATTCCTATTTCATCTGAAAGTAGAAACTCGCCCGATTACCGCGGTGTGTGTATTTTTTCCCTTTGCCATTTTGGTTAAGCGTTTGGAGCAGCAGAATTGTGAAAAATTTTTTGCCTTCTCTACCATTTCTTGGCTTCAAACTCCCATATCTCGCGAACAGACTGACCTAATCCAAAAATTCCTATTGCATCTGAAAGTAGAAACTCGCCCGATTACAGCGGTATGTGTATTTTTTCCCTTGGCCATTTTGGTTAAGCGTTTGGAGCAGCAGAAGTGCGAAAAATTTGTTGTCTTCTCAACCATTTCTTAGCTTCAAACTCCCATATCTCGAGAACGGATTGACCTAACCCAAAAATTCCTATTGCATCTGAAAGTAGAAACTCACCCGATTACAACGGTATGTGTATTTTTCCCCTAGGCCATTCTGGTTAAGCGATTGGAGCAGCAGAATTGCGAAAAATTTGTTGGCTTCTCAACCATTTCTTAGCTTCAAACTCCCATATCTCTCGAACGGATTGACGTAACCCAAAAATTCCTATTGCATCTGAAAGTAGAAACTCGCCCGATTGCAACGGTATGTGTATTTTTTCCCTAGGCCATTCTGGTTAAGCGTTTGGAGCAGCAGAATTTTGAAAAATTTTTTGCCTTCTCTACCATTTCTTGGCTTCAAACTCCCATATCTCGCGAACGGATTGACCTAACCCAAAAATTCCTATTGCATCTGAAAGTAGAAACTCACCCGATTACAACGGTATGTGTATTTTTCCCCTAGGCCATTCTGGTTAAGCGTTTGGAGCAGCAGAATTTTGAAAAATTTTTTGCCTTCTCTACCATTTCTTGGTTTCAAACTCCCATATCTCGCGAACGGATTGACCTAACCCAAAAATTCCTATTGCATCTGAAAGTAGAAACTCGCCCGATTACAACGGTATGTGTATTTTTTCCCTTGGCCATTCTGGTTAAACGTTTGGAGCAGCAGAATTGTGAAAAATTTTTTGCCTTCTCTACCATTTCTTGGCTTCAAACTCCCATATCTCGCGAACGAATTGACCTAACCCAAAAATTCCTATTGCATCTGAAAGTAGAAACTCCCCCGATTACAACGGTATGTTTATTTTTTCCCTAGGCCATTCTAGTTAAGCGTTTGGAGCAGCCGGATTGCGAAAAATTTTTTGGCGTCTCAACCATTTCTTGGCTTCAAACTCCCATATCTCGCGAACGGATTGACCTAACCCAAAAATTCCTATTGCATCTGAAAGTAGAAACTCGCCCGATTACAACGGTATGTGTATTTTTTCCCTAGCCCATTCTGGTTAAGCGTTTGGAGCAGCAGAATTGTGAAAAATTTTTTGCCTCCTCTACCATTTCTTGGTTTCAAACTCCTATATCTCGCGAACAGACTGACCTAACCCAAAAATTCCTATTGCATCTGAAAGTAGAAACTCGCCCGATTACAGCGGTATGTGTATTTTTTCCCATGGCCATTTTGGTTAAGCGTTTGGAGCAGCAGAATTGCGAGAAATTTTTTGCCTTCTCAACCATTTCTTGGCTTCAAACTCCCATATCTCGCGAACGGATTGACCTAACCCAAAAATTCCTATTGCATCTGAAAGTAGAAACTCGCCCGATTACAACGGTATGTGTATTTTTTCCCTAGGCCAGTCTGGTTAAGCGTTCGGAGCAGCAGAATTGCGAAAAATATTTTGCCTTCTCAACCATTTCTTGGCTTCAAACTCCCATATCTCGCGAACGAATTGACCTAACCCAATAATTCCTATTGCATCTGAAAGTAGAAACTCCCCCGATTACAACGGTATGTTTATTTTTTCCCTAGGCCATTCTAGTTAAGCGTTTGGAGCAGCAGAATTGCGAAAAATTTTTTGCCTTCTCAACCACTTCTTGGCTTCAAACTCCCATATCTCGCGAACGGATTGACCTAACCCAAAAATTCCTATTGCATCTGAAAGTAGAAACTCGCCCGATTACAGCGGTATGTGTATTTTTTCCCTTGGCCATTTTAGTTAAGCGTTTGGAGCAGCAGAATTGCGAAAAATTTTTTGCCTTCTCAACCACTTCTTGGCTTCAAACTCCCAAATCTCGCGAACGGATTGACCTAACCCAAAAATTCCTATTGCATCTGAAAGTAGAAACTCGCCCGATTACAACGGTATGTGTATTTTTTCCCTAGGCCATTCTGGTAAAGCGTTTGGAGCAGCAGAATTGTGAAAAATTTTTTGCCTTCTCTACCATTTCTTGGCTTCAAACTCCCATATCTCGCGAACAGACTGACCTAACCCAAAAATTCCTATTGCATCTGAAAGTAGAAACTCGCCCGATTACAGCGGTATGTGTATTTTTTCCCTTGGCCATTTTAGTTAAGCGTTTGGAGCAGCAGAATTGCGAAAAATTTTTTGCCTTCTCAACCACTTCTTAGCTTCAAACTCCCATATCTCGCGAACGGATTGACCTAACCCAAAAATTCCTATTGCATCTGAAAGTAGAAACTCGCCCGATTACAACGGTATGTGTATTTTTTCCCTAGGCCATTCTAGTTAAGCGTTTGGAGCAGCAGAATTGCGAAAAATTTTTCGCCTTCTCAACCATTTCTTGTCTTGAAACTCCCATAACTCGCGAACGGATTGACCTAACCCAAAAATTCCTATTGCATCTGAAAGTAGAAACTCGCCCGACTACAACGGTATGTGTATTTTTTCCCTAGGCCATTCTGGATAAGCGTTTGGAGCAGCAGAATTGTGAAAAATTTTTTGCCTTCTCAACCATTTCTTAGTTTCAAACTCCCATATCTCTCGAACGGATTGACCTAACGCAAAAATTCCTATTGCATCTGAAAGTAGAAACTCGCCCGATTACAACCGTATGTGTATTTTTTCCCTAGGCCATTCTGGTTAAGCGTTTGGAGCAGCAGAATTGCGAAAAATTTTTTGCCTTCTCAACCATTTCTTGTCTCCAAACTCCCATATCTCGCGAACGGATTGACCTAACCCAAAAACTCCTATTGCATCTGAAAGTAGAAACTCGCCCGATTACAACGGTATGTGTATTTTTTCCCTAGGCCGTTCTGGTTAAGCGATTGGAGCAGCAGAAGTGCGAAAATTTGTTGTCTTCTCAACCATTTCTTAGCTTCAAACTCCCATATCTCGCGAACGGATTGACCTAACCCAGAAATTCCTATTGCATCTGAAAGTAGAAACTCACCCGATTACAACGGTATGTGTATTTTTTCCCTAGGCCATTCTGGTTAAGCGATTGGAGCAGCAGAAGTGCGAAAAATTTGTTGTCTTCTCAACCATTTCTTAGCTTCAAACTCCCATATCTCTCGAACGGATTGACGTAACCCAAAAATTCCTATTGCATCTGAAAGTTGAAACTCGCCCGATTACAACGGTATGTGTATTTTTTCCCTAGGCCATTCTGGTTAAGCGTTTGGAGCAGCAGAATTGTGAAAAATTTTTTGCCTTCTCTACCATTTCTTGGCTTCAAACTCCCATATCTCGCGAACAGACTGACCTAACCCAAAAATTCCTATTGCATCTGAAAGTAGAAACTCGCCCGATTACAGCGGTATGTGTATTTTTTCCCTTGGCCATTTTAGTTAAGCGTTTGGAGCAGCAGAATTGCGAAAAATTTTTTGCCTTCTCAACCACTTCTTAGCTTCAAACTCCCATATCTCGCGAACGGATTGACCTAACCCAAAAATTCCTATTGCATCTGAAAGTAGAAACTCGCCCGATTACAACGGTATGTGTATTTTTTCCCTAGGCCATTCTAGTTAAGCGTTTGGAGCAGCAGAATTGCGAAAAATTTTTCGCCTTCTCAACCATTTCTTGTCTTGAAACTCCCATAACTCGCGAACGGATTGACCTAACCCAAAAATTCCTATTGCATCTGAAAGTAGAAACTCGCCCGACTACAACGGTATGTGTATTTTTTCCCTAGGCCATTCTGGATAAGCGTTTGGAGCAGCAGAATTGTGAAAAATTTTTTGCCTTCTCAACCATTTCTTAGTTTCAAACTCCCATATCTCTCGAACGGATTGACCTAACGCAAAAATTCCTATTGCATCTGAAAGTAGAAACTCGCCCGATTACAACCGTATGTGTATTTTTTCCCTAGGCCATTCTGGTTAAGCGTTTGGAGCAGCAGAATTGCGAAAAATTTTTTGCCTTCTCAACCATTTCTTGTCTCCAAACTCCCATATCTCGCGAACGGATTGACCTAACCCAAAAACTCCTATTGCATCTGAAAGTAGAAACTCGCCCGATTACAACGGTATGTGTATTTTTTCCCTAGGCCGTTCTGGTTAAGCGATTGGAGCAGCAGAAGTGCGAAAATTTGTTGTCTTCTCAACCATTTCTTAGCTTCAAACTCCCATATCTCGCGAACGGATTGACCTAACCCAGAAATTCCTATTGCATCTGAAAGTAGAAACTCACCCGATTACAACGGTATGTGTATTTTTTCCCTAGGCCATTCTGGTTAAGCGATTGGAGCAGCAGAAGTGCGAAAAATTTGTTGTCTTCTCAACCATTTCTTAGCTTCAAACTCCCATATCTCTCGAACGGATTGACGTAACCCAAAAATTCCTATTGCATCTGAAAGTAGAAACTCACCCGATTGCAACGGTATGTGTATTTTTTCCCTAGGCCATTCTGGTTAAGCGTTTGGAGCAGCAGAATTTTGAAAAATTTTTTGCCTTCTCTACCATTTCTTGGCTTCAAACTCCCATATCTCGCGAACGGATTGACCTAACCCAAAGATTCCTATTGCATCTAAAGGTAGAAACTCGCCCGATTACAACGGTATGTGTATTTTTTCCCTAGGCCATTCTGGTTAAGCGTTTGGAGCAGCAGAATTGCGAAAAATTTTTTGCCTTCTCAACCATTTCTTGTCTTCAAACTCCCATATCTCGCGAACGGATTGACCTAACCCAAAAATTCCTATTGCATCTGAAAGTAGAAACTCGCCCGATTACAACGGTATGTGTATTTTTTCCCTAGGCCAGTCTGGTTAAGCGTTCGGAGCAGCAGAATTGCGAAAAATTTTTTGCCTTCTCAACCATTTCTTGTCTTCAAACTCCCATATCTCGCGAACGGATTGACCTAACCCAAAAATTCCTATTGCATCTGAAAGTAGAAACTCGCCCGATTACAACGGTATGTGTATTTTTTCCCTAGCCCATTCTGGTTAAGCGTTTGGAGCAGCAGAATTGTGAAAAATTTTTTGCCTTCTCTACCATTTCTTGGTTTCAAACTCCCATATCTCGCGAACAGACTGACCTAACCCAAAAATTCCTATTGCATCTGAAAGTAGAAACTCGCCCGATTACAGCGGTATGTGTATTTTTTCCCTTGGCCATTTTGGTTAAGCGTTTGGAGCAGCAGAATTGTGAAAAATTTTTTGCCTTCTCTACCATTTCTTGGCTTCAAACTCCCATATCTCGCGAACGAATTGACCTAACCCAATAATTCCTATTGCATCTGAAAGTAGAAACTCCCCCGATTACAACGGTATGTTTATTTTTTCCCTAGGCCATTCTAGTTAAGCGTTTGGAGCAGCAGAATTGCGAAAAATTTTTTGGCTTGTCAACCATTTCTTGGCTTCAAACTCCCATATCTCGCGAACGGATTGACCTAACCCAAAAATTCCTATTGCATCTGAAAGTAGAAACTCACCCGATTACAACGGTATGTGTATTTTTTCCCTAGGCCATTCTGGTTAAGCGATTGGAGCAGCAGAAGTGCGAAAAATTTGTTGTCTTCTCAACCATTTCTTAGCTTCAAACTCCCATATCTCTCGAACGGATTGACGTAACCCAAAAATTCCTATTGCATCTGAAAGTAGAAACTCGCTCGATTGCAACGGTATGTGTATTTTTTCCCTAGGCCATTCTGGTTAAGCGTTTGGAGCAGCAGAATTTTGAAAAATTTTTTGCCTTCTCTACCATTTCTTGGTTTCAAACTCCCATATCTCGCGAACGGATTGACCTAACCCAAAAATTCCTATTGCATCTGAAAGTAGAAACTCGCCCGATTACAACGGTATGTGTATTTTTTCCCTTGGCCATTCTGGTTAAGCGTTTGGAGCAGCAGAATTGTGAAAAATTTTTTGCCTTCTCTACCATTTCTTGGCTTCAAACTCCCATATCTCGCGAACGAATTGACCTAACCCAAAAATTCCTATTGCATCTGAAAGTAGAAACTCCCCCGATTACAACGGTATGTTTATTTTTTCCCTAGGCCATTCTAGTTAAGCGTTTGGAGCAGCAGAATTGCGAAAAATTTTTTGGCGTCTCAACCATTTCTTGGCTTCAAACTCCCATATCTCGCGAACGGATTGACCTAACCCAAAAATTCCTATTGCATCTGAAAATAGAAACTCACCCGATTACAACGATATGTGTATTTTTTCCCTAGGCCATTCTGGTTAAGCGTTTGGAGCAGCAGAATTGTGAAAAATTTTCTGCCTTCTCTACCATTTCTTGGCTTCAAACTCCCATATCTCGCGAATAGACTGACCTAACCCAAAAATTCCTATTGCATCTGAAAGTAGAAACTCGCCCGATTACAGCGGTATGTGTATTTTTTCCCTTGGCCATTTTGGTTAAGCGTTTGGAGCAGCAGAATTTTGAAAAATTTTTTGCCTTCTCTACCATTTCTTGGCTTCATACTCCCATATCTCGCGAACGGATTGACCTAACCCAAAAATTCCTATTGCATCTGAAAGTAGAAACTCACCCGATTACAACAGTATGTGTATTTTCCCCCTAGGCCATTCTGGTTAAGCGTTTGGAGCAGCAGAATTTTGAAAAATTTTTTGCCTCCTCTACCATTTCTTGGCTTCAAACTCCCATATCTCGCGAACGGATTGACCTAACCCAAAAATTCCTATTGCATCTGAAAGTAGAAACTCACCCGATTACAACGGTATGTGTATTTTTTCCCTAGGCCATTCTGGTTAAGCGATTGGAGCAGCAGAAGTGCGAAAAATTTGTTGTCTTCTCAACCATTTCTTAGCTTCAAACTCCCATATCTCTCGAACGGATTGACGTAACCCAAAAATTCCTATTGCATCTGAAAGTAGAAACTCGCTCGATTGCAACGGTATGTGTATTTTTTCCCTAGGCCATTCTGGTTAAGCGTTTGGAGCAGCAGAATTTTGAAAAATTTTTTGCCTTCTCTACCATTTCTTGGTTTCAAACTCCCATATCTCGCGAACGGATTGACCTAACCCAAAAATTCCTATTGCATCTGAAAGTAGAAACTCGCCCGATTACAACGGTATGTGTATTTTTTCCCTTGGCCATTCTGGTTAAGCGTTTGGAGCAGCAGAATTGTGAAAAATTTTTTGCCTTCTCTACCATTTCTTGGCTTCAAACTCCCATATCTCGCGAACGAATTGACCTAACCCAAAAATTCCTATTGCATCTGAAAGTAGAAACTCCCCCGATTACAACGGTATGTTTATTTTTTCCCTAGGCCATTCTAGTTAAGCGTTTGGAGCAGCAGGATTGCGAAAAATTTTTTGGCGTCTCAACCATTTCTTGGCTTCAAACTCCCATATCTCGCGAACGGATTGACCTAACCCAAAAATTCCTATTGCATCTGAAAGTAGAAACTCGCCCGATTACAACGGTATGTGTATTTTTTCCCTAGCCCATTCTGGTTAAGCGTTTGGAGCAGCAGAATTGTGAAAAATTTTTTGCCTCCTCTACCATTTCTTGGTTTCAAACTCCTATATCTCGCGAACAGACTGACCTAACCCAAAAATTCCTATTGCATCTGAAAGTAGAAACTCGCCCGATTACAGCGGTATGTGTATTTTTTCCCATGGCCATTTTGGTTAAGCGTTTGGAGCAGCAGAATTGCGAGAAATTTTTTGCCTTCTCAACCATTTCTTGGCTTCAAACTCCCATATCTCGCGAACGGATTGACCTAACCCAAAAATTCCTATTGCATCTGAAAGTAGAAACTCGCCCGATTACAACGGTATGTGTATTTTTTCCCTAGGCCAGTCTGGTTAAGCGTTCGGAGCAGCAGAATTGCGAAAAATATTTTGCCTTCTCAACCATTTCTTGGCTTCAAACTCCCATATCTCGCGAACGAATTGACCTAACCCAATAATTCCTATTGCTTCTGAAAGTAGAAACTCCCCCGATTACATCGGTATGTTTATTTTTTCCCTAGGCCATTCTAGTTAAGCGTTTGGAGCAGCAGAATTGCGAAAAATTTTTTGCCTTCTCAACCACTTCTTGGCTTCAAACTCCCATATCTCGCGAACGGATTGACCTAACCCAAAAATTCCTATTGCATCTGAAAGTAGAAACTCGCCCGATTACAGCGGTATGTGTATTTTTTCCCTTGGCCATTTTAGTTATGCGTTTGGAGCAGCAGAATTGCGAAAAATTTTTTGCCTTCTCAACCACTTCTTGGCTTCAAACTCCCATATCTCGCGAACGGATTGACCTAACCCAAAAATTCCTATTGCATCTGAAAGTAGAAACTCGCCCGATTACAACGGTATGTGTATTTTTTCCCTAGGCCATTCTGGTTAAGCGTTTGGAGCAGCAGAATTGTGAAAAATTTTTTGCCTTCTCTACCATTTCTTGGCTTCAAACTCCCATATCTCGCGAACAGACTGACCTAACCCAAAAATTCCTATTGCATCTGAAAGTAGAAACTCGCCCGATTACAGCGGTATGTGTATTTTTTCCCTTGGCCATTTTAGTTAAGCGTTTGGAGCAGCAGAATTGCGAAAAATTTTTTGCCTTCTCAACCACTTCTTAGCTTCAAACTCCCATATCTCGCGAACGGATTGACCTAACCCAAAAATTCCTAATGCATCTGAAAGTAGAAACTCGCCCGATTACAACGGTATGTGTATTTTTTCCCTAGGCCATTCTAGTTAAGCGTTTGGAGCAGCAGAATTGCGAAAAATTTTTCGCCTTCTCAACCATTTCTTGTCTTGAAACTCCCATAACTCGCGAACGGATTGACCTAACCCAAAAATTCCTATTGCATCTGAAAGTAGAAACTCGCCCGACTACAACGGTATGTGCATTTTTTCCCTAGGCCATTCTGGATAAGCGTTTGGAGCAGCAGAATTGTGAAAAATTTTTTGCCTTCTCAACCATTTCTTAGTTTCAAACTCCCATATCTCTCGAACGGATTGACCTAACGCAAAAATTCCTATTGCATCTGAAAGTAGAAACTCGCCCGATTACAACCGTATGTGTATTTTTTCCCTAGGCCATTCTGGTTAAGCGTTTGGAGCAGCAGAATTGCGAAAAATTTTTTGCCTTCTCAACCATTTCTTGGCTTCAAACTCCCATATCTCGCGAACGGATTGACCTAACCCAAAAATTCCTATTGCATCTGAAAGTAGAAACTCGCCCGACCACAACGGTATGTGTATTTTTTCCCTAGGCCATTCTGGTTAAGCGTTTGGAGCAGCAGAATTGTGAAAAATTTTTTGCCTTCTCAACCATTTCTTAGCTTCAAACTCCCATATCTCTCGATCGGATTGACCTAACGCAAAAATTCCTATTGCATCTGAAAGTAGAAACTCGCCCGATTACAACGGTATGTGTATTTTTTCCCTAGGCCATTCTAGTTAAGCGTTTGGAGCAGCAGAATTGCGAAAAATTTTTTGCCTTCTCAACCATTTCTTGTCTCCAAACTCCCATATCTCGCGAACGGATTGACCTAACCCAAAAACTCCTATTGCATCTGAAAGTAGAAACTCGCCCGATTACAACGGTATGTGTATTTTTTCCCTAGGCCGTTCTGGTTAAGCGATGGGAGCAGCAGAAGTGCGAAAATTTGTTGTCTTCTCAACCATTTCTTAGCTTCAAACTCCCATATCTCGCGAACGGATTGACCTAACCCAGAAATTCCTATTGCATCTGAAAGTAGAAACTCACCCGATTACAACGGTATGTGTATTTTTTCCCTAGGCCATTCTGGTTAAGCGATTGGAGCAGCAGAAGTGCGAAAAATTTGTTGTCTTCTCAACCATTTCTTAGCTTCAAACTCCCATATCTCTCGAACGGATTGACGTAACCCAAAAATTCCTATTGCATCTGAAAGTAGAAACTCACCCGATTGCAACGGTATGTGTATTTTTTCCCTAGGCCATTCTGGTTAAGCGTTTGGAGCAGCAGAATTTTGAAAAATTTTTTGCCTTCTCTACCATTTCTTGGCTTCAAACTCCCATATCTCGCGAACGGATTGACCTAACCCAAAGATTCCTATTGCATCTAAAGGTAGAAACTCGCCCGATTACAACGGTATGTGTATTTTTTCCCTAGGCCATTCTGGTTAAGCGTTTGGAGCAGCAGAATTGCGAAAAATTTTTTGCCTTCTCAACCATTTCTTGTCTTCAAACTCCCATATCTCGCGAACGGATTGACCTAACCCAAAAATTCCTATTGCATCTGAAAGTAGAAACTCGCCCGATTACAACGGTATGTGTATTTTTTCCCTAGGCCAGTCTGGTTAAGCGTTCGGAGCAGCAGAATTGCGAAAAATTTTTTGCCTTCTCAACCATTTCTTGTCTTCAAACTCCCATATCTCGCGAACGGATTGACCTAACCCAAAAATTCCTATTGCATCTGAAAGTAGAAACTCGCCCGATTACAACGGTATGTGTATTTTTTCCCTAGCCCATTCTGGTTAAGCGTTTGGAGCAGCAGAATTGTGAAAAATTTTTTGCCTTCTCTACCATTTCTTGGTTTCAAACTCCCATATCTCGCGAACAGACTGACCTAACCCAAAAATTCCTATTGCATCTGAAAGTAGAAACTCGCCCGATTACAGCGGTATGTGTATTTTTTCCCTTGGCCATTTTGGTTAAGCGTTTGGAGCAGCAGAATTGTGAAAAATTTTTTGCCTTCTCTACCATTTCTTGTCTTCAAACTCCCATATCTCGCGAACGCATTGACCTAACCCGATAATTCCTATTGCATCTGAAAGTAGAAACTCCCCCGATTACAACGGTATGTTTATTTTTTCCCTAGGCCATTCTAGTTAAGCGTTTGGAGCAGCAGAATTGCGAAAAATTTTTTGGCTTCTCAACCATTTCTTGGCTTCAAACTCCCATATCTCGCGAACGGATTGACCTAACCCAAAAATTCATATTGCATCTGAAAGTAGAAACTCACCCGATTACAACGATATGTGTATTTTTTCCCTAGGCCATTCTGGTTAAGCGTTTGGAGCAGCAGAATTGTGAAAAATTTTTTGCCTTCTCTACCATTTCTTGGCTTCAAACTCCCATATCTCGCGAACAGACTGACCTAACCCAAAAATTCCTATTGCATCTGAAAGTAGAAACTCGCCCGATTACAGCGGTATGTGTATTTTTTCCCTTGGCCATTTTAGTTAAGCGTTTGGAGCAGCAGAATTGCGAAAAATTTTTTGCCTTCTCAACCACTTCTTGGCTTCAAACTCCCATATATCGCGAACGGATTGACCTAACCCAAAAATTCCTATTGCATCTGAAAGTAGAAACTCGCCCGATTACAACGGTATGTGTATTTTTTCCCTAGGCCATTCTGGTTAAGCGTTTGGAGCAGCAGAATTGTGAAAAATTTTTTGCCTTCTCTACCATTTCTTGGCTTCAAACTCCCATATCTCGCGAACAGACTGACCTAATCCAAAAATTCCTATTGCATCTGAAAGTAGAAACTCGCCCGATTACAGCGGTATGTGTATTTTTTCCCTTGGCCATTTTGGTTAAGCGTTTGGAGCAGCAGAATTGTGAAAAATTGTTTGCCTTCTCTACCATTTCTTGGCTTCAAACTCCCATATCTCGCGAACGGATTGACCTAACCCAAAAATTCCTATTGCATCTGAAAGTAGAAACTCGCCCGATTACACCGGTATGTTTATTTTTTCCCTAGGCCATTCTAGTTAAGCGTTTGGAGCAGCAGAATTGCGAAAAATTTTTTGGCTTCTCAACCATTTCTTGGCTTCAAACTCCCATATCTCGCGAACGGATTGACCTAACCCAAAAATTCCTATTGCATCTGAAAGTAGAAACTCACCCGATTACAACGGTATGTGTATTTTTTCCCTAGGCCATTCTGGTTAAGCGATTGGAGCAGCAGAAGTGCGAAAAATTTGTTGTCTTCTCAACCATTTCTTAGCTTCAAACTCCCATATCTCGCGAACGGATTGACCTAACCCAAAAATTCCTATTGCATCTGAAAGTAGAAACTCGCCCGATTACAACGGTATGTGTATTTTTTCCCTAGGCCATTCTGGTTAAGCGTTTGGAGCAGCAGAATTGTGAAAAATTTTTTGCCTTCTCTACCATTTCTTGGCTTCAAACCCCCATATCTCGCGAACGGATTGACCTGACCCAAAAATTCCTATTGCATCTGAAAGTAGAAACTCGCCCGTTTACAACGGTATGTGTATTTTTTCCCTAGGCCATTCTGGTTAAGCGTTTGGAGCAGCAGAATTGTGAAAAATTTTTTGCCTTCTCTACCATTTCTTGGCTTCAAACTCCCATATCTCGCGAACGGATTGACCTAACCCAAAAATTCCTATTGCATCTGAAAGTAGAAACTCGCCCGATTACACCGGTATGTTTATTTTTTCCCTAGGCCATTCTAGTTAAGCGTTTGGAGCAGCAGAATTGCGAAAAATTTTTTGGCTTCTCAACCATTTCTTGGCTTCAAACTCCCATATCTCGCGAACGGATTGACCTAACCCAAAAATTCCTATTGCATCTGAAAGTAGAAACTCACCCGATTACAACGGTATGTGTATTTTTTCCCTAGGCCATTCTGGTTAAGCGATTGGAGCAGCAGAAGTGCGAAAAATTTGTTGTCTTCTCAACCATTTCTTAGCTTCAAACTCCCATATCTCGCGAACGGATTGACCTAACCCAAAAATTCCTATTGCATCTGAAAGTAGAAACTCGCCCGATTACAACGGTATGTGTATTTTTTCCCTAGGCCATTCTGGTTAAGCGTTTGGAGCAGCAGAATTGTGAAAAATTTTTTGCCTTCTCTACCATTTCTTGGCTTCAAACCCCCATATCTCGCGAACGGATTGACCTGACCCAAAAATTCCTATTGCATCTGAAAGTTGAAACTCGCCCGATTACAACGGTATGTGTATTTTTTCCCTAGGCCATTCTGGTTAAGCGTTTGGAGCAGCAGAATTGTGAAAAATTTTTTGCCTTCTCTACCATTTCTTGGCTTCAAACTCCCATATCTCGCGAACAGACTGACCTAATCCAAAAATTCCTATTGCATCTTAAAGTAGAAACTCGCCCGATTACAGCGGTATGTGTATTTTTTCCCTTGGCCATTTTGGTTAAGCGTTTGGAGCAGCAGAATTGTGAAAAATTTTTTGCCTTCTCTACCATTTCTTGGCTTCAAACTCCCATATCTCGCGAACAGACTGACCTAATCCAAAAATTCCTATTGCATCTGAAAGTAGAAACTCGCCCGATTACAGCGGTATGTGTATTTTTTCCCTTGGCCATTTTGGTTAAGCGTTTGGAGCAGCAGAAGTGCGAAAAATTTGTTGTCTTCTCAACCATTTCTTAGCTTCAAACTCCCATATCTCGCGAACGGATTGACCTAACCCAAAAATTCCTATTGCATCTGAAAGTAGAAACTCACCCGATTACAACGGTATGTGTATTTTTCCCCTAGGCCATTCTGGTTAAGCGATTGGAGCAGCAGAAGTGCGAAAAATTTGTTGGCTTCTCAACCATTTCTTAGCTTCAAACTCCCATATCTCTCGAACGGATTGACGTAACCCAAAAATTCCTATTGCATCTGAAAGTAGAAACTCGCCCGATTGCAACGGTATGTGTATTTTTTCCCTAGGCCATTCTGGTTAAGCGTTTGGAGCAGCAGAATTTTGAAAAATTTTTTGCCTTCTCTACCATTTCTTGGCTTCAAACTCCCATATCTCGCGAACGGATTGACCTAACCCAAAAATTCCTATTGCATCTGAAAGTAGAAACTCACCCGATTACAACGGTATGTGTATTTTTTCCCTAGGCCATTCTGGTTAAGCGATTGGAGCAGCAGAAGTGCGAAAAATTTGTTGTCTTCTCAACCATTTCTTAGCTTCAAACTCCCATATCTCGCGAATGGATTGACCTATCCCAAAAATTCCTATTGCATCTGAAAGTAGAAACTCACCCGATTACAACGGTATGTGTATTTTTTCCCTAGGCCATTCTGGTTAAGCGATTGGAGCAGCAGAAGTGCGAAAAATTTGTTGTCTTCTCAACCATTTCTTAGCTTCAAACTCCCATATCTCTCGAACGGATTGACGTAACCCAAAAATTCCTATTGCATCTGAAAGTAGAAACTCGCTCGATTGCAACGGTATGTGTATTTTTTCCCTAGGCCATTTTGGTTAAGCGTTTGGAGCAGCAGAATTGTGAAAAATTTTTTGCCTTCTCTACCATTTCTTGGCTTCAAACTCCCATATCTCGCGAACAGACTGACCTAATCCAAAAATTCCTATTGCATCTGAAAGTAGAAACTCGCCCGATTACAGCGGTATGTGTATTTTTTCCCTTGGCCATTTTGGTTAAGCGTTTGGAGCAGCAGAAGTGCGAAAAATTTGTTGTCTTCTCAACCATTTCTTAGCTTCAAACTCCCATATCTCGCGAACGGATTGACCTAACCCAAAAATTCCTATTGCATCTGAAAGTAGAAACTCACCCGATTACAACGGTATGTGTATTTTTCCCCTAGGCCATTCTGGTTAAGCGATTGGAGCAGCAGAAGTGCGAAAAATTTGTTGGCTTCTCAACCATTTCTTAGCTTCAAACTCCCATATCTCTCGAACGGATTGACGTAACCCAAAAATTCCTATTGCATCTGAAAGTAGAAACTCGCCCGATTGCAACGGTATGTGTATTTTTTCCCTAGGCCATTCTGGTTAAGCGTTTGGAGCAGCAGAATTTTGAAAAATTTTTTGCCTTCTCTACCATTTCTTGGCTTCAAACTCCCATATCTCGCGAACGGATTGACCTATCCCAAAAATTCCTATTGCATCTGAAAGTAGAAACTCACCCGATTACAACGGTATGTGTATTTTTTCCCTAGGCCATTCTGGTTAAGCGATTGGAGCAGCAGAAGTGCGAAAAATTTGTTGTCTTCTCAACCATTTCTTAGCTTCAAACTCCCATATCTCTCGAACGGATTGACGTAACCCAAAAATTCCTATTGCATCTGAAAGTAGAAACTCGCTCGATTGCAACGGTATGTGTATTTTTTCCCTAGGCCATTCTGGTTAAGCGTTTGGAGCAGCAGAATTTTGAAAAATTTTTTGCCTTCTCTACCATTTCTTGGTTTCAAACTCCCATATCTCGCGAACGGATTGACCTAACCCAAAAATTCCTATTGCATCTGAAAGTAGAAACTCGCCCGATTACAACGGTATGTGTATTTTTTCCCTTGGCCATTCTGGTTAAGCGTTTGGAGCAGCAGAATTGTGAAAAATTTTTTGCCTTCTCTACCATTTCTTGGCTTCAAACTCCCATATCTCGCGAACGAATTGACCTAACCCAAAAATTCCTATTGCATCTGAAAGTAGAAACTCCCCCGATTACACCGGTATGTTTATTTTTTCCCTAGGCCATTCTAGTTAAGCGTTTGGAGCAGCAGAATTGCGAAAAATTTTTTGGCTTCTCAACCATTTCTTGGCTTCAAACTCCCATATCTCGCGAACGGATTGACCTAACCCAAAAATTCCTATTGCATCTGAAAGTAGAAACTCACCCGATTACAACGGTATGTGTATTTTTTCCCTAGGCCATTCTGGTTAAGCGATTGGAGCAGCAGAAGTGCGAAAAATTTGTTGTCTTCTCAACCATTTCTTAGCTTCAAACTCCCATATCTCGCGAACGGATTGACCTAACCCAAAAATTCCTATTGCATCTGAAAGTAGAAACTCGCCCGATTACAACGGTATGTGTATTTTTTCCCTAGGCCATTCTGGTTAAGCGTTTGGAGCAGCAGAATTGTGAAAAATTTTTTGCCTTCTCTACCATTTCTTGGCTTCAAACCCCCATATCTCGCGAACGGATTGACCTGACCCAAAAATTCCTATTGCATCTGAAAGTTGAAACTCGCCCGATTACAACGGTATGTGTATTTTTTCCCTAGCCCATTCTGGTTAAGCGTTTGGAGCAGCAGAATTGTGAAAAATTTTCTGCCTTCTCTACCATTTCTTGGCTTCAAACTCCCATATCTCGCGAACAGACTGACCTAACCCAAAAATTCCTATTGCATCTGAAAGTAGAAACTCGCCCGATTACAGCGGTATGTGTATTTTTTCCCTTGGCCATTTTGGTTAAGCGTTTGGAGCAGCAGAATTGCGAAAAATTTTTTGCCTTCTCAACCATTTCTTGGCTTCAAACTCCCATATCTCGCGAACGGATTGACCTAACCCAAAAATTCCTATTGCATCTGAAAGTAGAAACTCGCCCGATTACAACGGTATGTGTATTTTTTCCCTAGCCCATTCTGGTTAAGCGTTTGGAGCAGCAGAATTGTGAAAAATTTTTTGCCTCCTCTACCATTTCTTGGTTTCAAACTCCTATATCTCGCGAACAGACTGATCTAACCCAAAAATTCCTATTGCATCTGAAAGTAGAAACTCGCCCGATTACAGCGGTATGTGTATTTTTTCCCATGGCCATTTTGGTTAAGCGTTTGGAGCAGCAGAATTGCGAGAAATTTTTTGCCTTCTCAACCATTTCTTGGCTTCAAACTCCCATATCTCGCGAACGGATTGACCTAACCCAAAAATTCCTATTGCATCTGAAAGTAGAAACTCGCCCGATTACAACGGTATGTGTATTTTTTCCCTTGGCCATTCTGGTTAAGCGTTTGGAGCAGCAGAATTGTGAAAAATTTTTTGCCTTCTCTACCATTTCTTGGCTTCAAACTCCCATATCTCGCGAACAGACTGACCTAACCCAAAAATTCCTATTTCATCTGAAAGTAGAAACTCGCCCGATTACAGCGGTATGTGTATTTTTTCCCTTGGCCATTTTGGTTAAGCGTTTGGAGCAGCAGAATTGTGAAAAATTTTTTGCCTTCTCTACCATTTCTTGGCTTCAAACTCCCATATCTCGCGAACAGACTGACCTAATCCAAAAATTCCTATTGCATCTGAAAGTAGAAACTCGCCCGATTACAGCGGTATGTGTATTTTTTCCCTTGGCCATTTTGGTTAAGCGTTTGGAGCAGCAGAAGTGCGAAAAATTTGTTGTCTTCTCAACCATTTCTTAGCTTCAAACTCCCATATCTCGCGAACGGATTGACCTAACTCAAAAATTCCTATTGCATCTGAAAGTAGAAACTCACCCGATTACAACGGTATGTGTATTTTTCCCCTAGGCCATTCTGGTTAAGCGATTGGAGCAGCAGAAGTGCGAAAAATTTGTTGGCTTCTCAACCATTTCTTAGCTTCAAACTCCCATATCTCTCGAACGGATTGACGTAACCCAAAAATTCCTATTGCATCTGAAAGTAGAAACTCGCCCGATTGCAACGGTATGTGTATTTTTTCCCTAGGCCATTCTGGTTAAGCGTTTGGAGCAGCAGAATTTTGAAAAATTTTTTGCCTTTTCTACCATTTCTTGGCTTCAAACTCCCATATCTCGCGAACGGATTGACCTAACCCAAAAATTCCTATTGCATCTGAAAGTAGAAACTCACCCGATTACAACGGTGTGTGTATTTTTTCCCTAGGCCATTCTGGTTAAGCGATTGGAGCAGCAGAAGTGCGAAAAATTTGTTGTCTTCTCAACCATTTCTTAGCTTCAAACTCCCATATCTCTCGAACGGATTGACGTAACCCAAAAATTCCTATTGCATCTGAAAGTAGAAACTCGCTCGATTGCAACGGTATGTGTATTTTTTCCCTAGGCCATTCTGGTTAAGCGTTTGGAGCAGCAGAATTTTGAAAAATTTTTTGCCTTCTCTACCATTTCTTGGTTTCAAACTCCCATATCTCGCGAACGGATTGACCTAACCCAAAAATTCCTATTGCATCTGAAAGTAGAAACTCGCCCGATTACAACGGTATGTGTATTTTTTCCCTTGGCCATTCTGGTTAAGCGTTTGGAGCAGCAGAATTGTGAAAAATTTTTTGCCTTCTCTACCATTTCTTGGCTTCAAACTCCCATATCTCGCGAACGAATTGACCTAACCCAAAAATTCCTATTGCATCTGAAAGTAGAAACTCCCCTGATTACAACGGTATGTTTATTTTTTCCCTAGGCCATTCTAGTTAAGCGTTTGGAGCAGCAGGATTGCGAAAAATTTTTTGGCGTCTCAACCATTTCTTGGCTTCAAACTCCCATATCTCGCGAACGGATTGACCTAACCCAAAAATTCCTATTGCATCTGAAAGTAGAAACTCGCCCGATTACAACGGTATGTGTATTTTTTCCCTAGCCCATTCTGGTTAAGCGTTTGGAGCAGCAGAATTGTGAAAAATTTTTTGCCTCCTCTACCATTTCTTGGTTTCAAACTCCTATATCTCGCGAACAGACTGACCTAACCCAAAAATTCCTATTGCATCTGAAAGTAGAAACTCGCCCGATTACAGCGGTATGTGTATTTTTTCCCATGGCCATTTTGGTTAAGCGTTTGGAGCAGCAGAATTGCGAGAAATTTTTTGCCTTCTCAACCATTTCTTGGCTTCAAACTCCCATATCTCGCGAACGGATTGACCTAACCCAAAAATTCCTATTACATCTGAAAGTAGAAACTCGCCCATTTACAACGGTATGTGTATTTTTTCCCTAGCCCATTCTGGTTAAGCGTTTGGAGCAGCAGAATTGTGAAAAATTTTTTGCCTCCTCTACCATTTCTTGGTTTCAAACTCCTATATCTCGCGAACAGACTGACCTAACCCAAAAATTCCTATTGCATCTGAAAGTAGAAACTCGCCCGATTACAGCGGTATGTGTATTTTTTCCCATGGCCATTTTGGTTAAGCGTTTGGAGCAGCAGAATTGCGAGAAATTTTTTGCCTTGTCAACCATTTCTTGGCTTCAAACTCCCATATCTCGCGAACGGATTGACCTAACCCAAAAATTCCTATTGTATCTGAAAGTAGAAAGTCGCCCGATTACAACGGTATGTGTATTTTTTCCCTTGGCCATTCTGGTTAAGCGTTTGGAGCAGCAGAATTGTGAAAAATTTTTTGCCTTCTCTACCATTTCTTGGCTTCAAACTCCCATATCTAGCGAACAGACTGACCTAACCCAAAAATTCCTATTTCATCTGAAAGTAGAAACTCGCCCGATTACAGCGGTATGTGTATTTTTTCCCTTGGCCATTTTGGTTAAGCGTTTGGAGCAGCAGAATTGCGAAAAATTTTTTGCCTTCTCAACCATTTCTTGGCTTCAAACTCCCATATCTCGCGAACGGATTGACCTAACCCAAAAATTCCTATTGCATCTGAAAGTAGAAACACGCCCGATTACAACGGTATGTGTATTTTTTCCCTTGGCCATTTTGGTTAAGCGTTTGGAGCAGCAGAATTGTGAAAAATTTTTTGCCTTCTCTACCATTTCTTGGGTTCAAACTCCCATATCTCGCGAACGGATTGACCTAACCCAAAAATTCCTATTGCATCTGAAAGTAGAAACTCGCCCGATTACAACGGTATGTTTATTTTTTCCCTAGGTCATTCTAGTTAAGCGTTTGGAGCAGCAGAATTGCGAAAAATTTTTTGCCTTCTCAACCATTTCTTGTCTTCAAACTCCCATATCTCGCGAACGGTTTCACCTAACCCAAAAATTCCTATTGCATCTGAAGGTAGAAACTCGCCCGATTACAACGGTATGTGTATTTTTTCCCTAGCCCATTCTGGTTAAGCGTTTGGAGCAGCAGAATTGTGAAAAATTTTTTGCCTTCTCTACCATTTCTTGGCTTCAAACTCCCATATCTCGCGAACAGACTGACCTAACCCAAAAATTCCTATTGCATCTGAAAGTAGAAACTCGCCAGATTACAGCGGTATGTGTATTTTTTCCCTTGGCCATTTTGGTTAAGCGTTTCGGGCAGCAGAAGTGCGAAAAATTTTTTGCCTCCTCTACCATTTCTTGGCTTCAAACTCCCATATCTCGCGAACGGATTGACCTAACCCAAAAATTCTTATTGCATCTGAAAGTAGAAGCTCGCCCGATTACAACGGTATGTTTATTTTTTCCCTAGGTCATTCTGGTTAAGCGTTTGGAGCAGCAGAATTGCGAAAAATTTTTTGGCTTCTCAACCATTTCTTGGCTTCAAACTCCCATATCTCGCGAACGGATTGACCTAACCCAAAAATTCCTATTGCATCTGAAAGTAGAAACTCACCCGATTACAACGGTATGTGTATTTTTTCCCTAGGCCATTCTGGTTAAGCGTTTGGAGCAGCAGAATTGCGAAAAATTTGTTGTCTTCTCAACCATTTCTTAGCTTCAAACTCCCATATCTCTCGAACGGATTGACGTAACCCAAAAATTCCTATTGCATCTGAAAGTAGAAACTCGCCCGATTACAACCGTATGTGTATTTTTTCCGTAGGCCATTCTGGATAAGCGTTTGGAGCAGCAGAATTGCGAAAAATTTTTTGCCTTCTCAACCATTTCTTGGCTTCAAAGTCCCATATCTCGCGAACGGATTGACCTAACCCAAAAATTCCTATTGCATCGGAAAGTAGAAACTCGCCCGATTACAACGGTATGTGTATTTTTTCCCTAGGCCATTCTGGTTAAGCGTTTGGAGCAGCAGAATTTTGAAAAATTTTTTGCCTTCTCTACCATTTCTTGGCTTCAAACTCCCATATCTCGCGAACGGAGTGACCTAACCCAAAAATTCCTATTGCATCTGAAAGTAGAAACTCGCCCGATTACAGCGGTATGTGTATTTTTTCCCTTGGCCATTTTGGTTAAGCGTTTGGAGCAGCAGAATTGTGAAAAATTTTTTGCCTTCTCTACCATTTCTTGGGTTCAAACTCCCATATCTCGCGAACGGATTGACCTAACCCAAAAATTCCTATTGCATCTGAAAGTAGAAACTCGCCCGATTACAACGGTATGTTTATTTTTTCCCTAGGTCATTCTAGTTAAGCGTTTGGAGCAGCAGAATTGCGACAAATTTTTTGGCTTCTCAACCATTTCTTGGCTTCAAACTCCCATATCTCGCGAACGGATTGACCTAACCCAAAAATTCCTATTGCATCTGAAAGTAGAAACTCACCCGATTACAACGGTATGTGTATTTTTTCCCTAGGCCATTCTGGTTAAGCGTTTGGAGCAGCAGAATTGTGAAAAATTTTTTGCCCTCTCTGCCATTTCTTGGCTTCAAACTCCCATATCTCGCGAACGGATTGACCTAACCCAAAGATTCCTATTGCATCTGAAGGTAGAAACTCGCCCGATTACAACGGTATGTGTATTTTTTCCCTAGGCCATTCTGGTTAAGCGTTTGGAGCAGCAGAATTGTGAAAAATTTTTTGCCTCCTCTACCATTTCTTGGTTTCAAACTCCTATATCTCGCGAACAGACTGACCTAACCCAAAAATTCCTATTGCATCTGAAAGTAGAAACTCGCCCGATTACAGCGGTATGTGTATTTTTTCCCATGGCCATTTTGGTTAAGCGTTTGGAGCAGCAGAATTGCGAGAAATTTTTTGCCTTCTCAACCATTTCTTGGCTTCAAACTCCCATATCTCGCGAACGGATTGACCTAACCCAAAAATTCCTATTGCATCTGAAAGTAGAAACTCGCCCGATTACAACGGTATGTGTATTTTTTCCCTAGCCCATTCTGGTTAAGCGTTTGGAGCAGCAGAATTGTGAAAAATTTTTTGCCTCCTCTACCATTTCTTGGTTTCAAACTCCTATATCTCGCGAACAGACTGACCTAACCCAAAAATTCCTATTGCATCTGAAAGTAGAAACTCGCCCGATTACAGCGGTATGTGTATTTTTTCCCATGGCCATTTTGGTTAAGCGTTTGGAGCAGCAGAATTGCGAGAAATTTTTTGCCTTCTCAACCATTTCTTGGCTTCAAACTCCCATATCTCGCGAACGGATTGACCTAACCCAAAAATTCCTATTGTATCTGAAAGTAGAAACTCGCCCGATTACAACGGTATGTGTATTTTTTCCCTTGGCCATTCTGGTTAAGCGTTTGGAGCAGCAGAATTGTGAAAAATTTTTTGCCTTCTCTACCATTTCTTGGCTTCAAACTCCCATATCTAGCGAACAGACTGACCTAACCCAAAAATTCCTATTTCATCTGAAAGTAGAAACTCGCCCGATTACAGCGGTATGTGTATTTTTTCCCTTGGCCATTTTGGTTAAGCGTTTGGAGCAGCAGAATTGCGAAAAATTTTTTGCCTTCTCTACCATTTCTTGGGTTCAAACTCCCATATCTCGCGAACGAATTGACCTAACCCAAAAATTCCTATTGCATCTGAAAGTAGAAACTCGCCCGATTACAACGGTATGTGTATTTTTTCCCTAGGCCATTCTGGTTAAGCGTTCGGAGCAGCAGAATTGCGAAAAATTTTTTGCCTTCTCAACCATTTCTTGTCTTCAAACTCCCATATCTCGCGAACGGATTGACCTAACCCAAAAATTCCTATTGCATCTGAAAGTAGAAACTCGCCCGATTACAACGGTATGTGTATTTTTTCCCTAGCCCATTCTGGTTAAGCGTTTGGAGCAGCAGAATTGTGAAAAATTTTTTGCCTTCTCTACCATGTCTTGGCTTCAAACTCCCATATCTCGCGAACGGATTGAGCTGACCCAAAAATTCCTATTGCATCTGAAAGTAAAAACTCGCCCGATTACAACGGTATGTGTATTTTTCCCCTAGGCCATTCTGGTTAAGCGTTTGGAGCAGCAGAATTGTGAAAAATTTTTTGCCTTCTCTACCATTTCTTGGCTTCAAACTCCCATATCTCGCGAACGGTTTGACCTAACCCAAAAATTCTTATTGCATCTGAAATTAGAAACTCGCCCGATTACAACGGTATGTTTATTTTTTCCCTAGGTCATTCTAGTTAAGCGTTTGGAGCAGCAGAATTGCGAAAAATTTTTTGGCTTCTCAACCATTTCTTGGCTTCAAACTCCCATATCTCGCGAACGGATAGACCTAACCCAAAAATTCCTATTGCACCTGAAAGTAGAAACTCACCCGATTACAACGGTATGTGTATTTTTTCCCTATGCCATTCTGGTTAAGCGTTTGGAGCAGCAGAAGTGCGAAAAATTTGTTGTCTTCTCAACCATTTCTTAGCTTCAAACTCCCATATCTCTCGAACGGATTGACGTAACCCAAAAATTCCTATTGCATCTGAAAGTGGAAACTCGCCCGATTACAACGGTATGTGTATTTTTTCCCTAGGCCATTCTGGTTAAGCGTTTGGAGCAGCAGAATTGCGAAAAATTTTTTGCCTTCTCAACCATTTCTTGGCTTCAAAGTCCCATATCTCGCGAACGGATTGACCTAACCCAAAAATTCCTATTGCATCTGAAAGTAGAAACTCGCCCGATTACAACGGTATGTGTATTTTTTCCCTAGGCCATTCTGGTTAAGCGTTTGGAGCAGCAGAATTTTGAAAAATTTTTTGCCTTCTCTACCATTTCTTGGCTACAAACTCCCATATCTCGCGAACGGATTGACCTAACCCAAAAATTCCTATTGCATCTGAAAGTAGAAACTCGCCCGATTACAACGGTATGTGTATTTTTTCCCTAGGCCATTCTGGTTAAGCGTTTGGAGCAGCAGAATTGTGAAAAATTTTTTGCCTTCTCTACCATTTCTTGGCTTCAAACTCCCATATCTCGCGAACGGATTGACCTAACCCAAAAATTCCTATTGCATCTGAAAGTAGAAACTCGCCCGATTACAGCGGTATGTGTATTTTTTCCCTAGGCCATTCTGGTTAAGCGTTTGGAGCAGCAGAAGTGCGAAAAATTTGTTGTCTTCTCAACCATTTCTTAGCTTCAAACTCCCATATCTCGCGAACGGATTGACCTAACCCAAAAATTCCTATTGCATCTGAAAGTAGAAACTCACCCGATTACAACGGTATGTGTATTTTTCCCCTAGGCCATTCTGGTTAAGCGATTGGAGCAGCAGAAGTGCGAAAAATTTGTTGGCTTCTCAACCATTTCTTAGCTTCAAACTCCCATATCTCTCGAACGGATTGACGTAACCCAAAAATTCCTATTGCATCTGAAAGTAGAAACTCGCCCGATTGCAACGGTATGTGTATTTTTTCCCTAGGCCATTCTGGTTAAGCGTTTGGAGCAGCAGAATTTTGAAAAATTTTTTGCCTTCTCTACCATTTCTTGGCTTCAAACTCCCATATCTCGCGAACGGATTGACCTAACCCAAAAATTCCTATTGCATCTGAAAGTAGAAACTCACCCGATTACAACGGTATGTGTATTTTTTCCCTAGGCCATTCTGGTTAAGCGATTGGAGCAGCAGAAGTGCGAAAAATTTGTTGTCTTCTCAACCATTTCTTAGCTTCAAACTCCCATATCTCGCGAACGGATTGACCTATCCCAAAAATTCCTATTGCATCTGAAAGTAGAAACTCACCCGATTACAACGGTATGTGTATTTTTTCCCTAGGCCATTCTGGTTAAGCGATTGGAGCAGCAGAAGTGCGAAAAATTTGTTGTCTTCTCAACCATTTCTTAGCTTCAAACTCCCATATCTCTCGAACGGATTGACGTAACCCAAAAATTCCTATTGCATCTGAAAGTAGAAACTCGCCCGATTACAACGGTATGTGTATTTTTTCCCTAGGCCATTCTGGTTAAGCGTTTGGAGCAGCAGAATTGCGAAAAATTTTTTGCCTTCTCAACCATTTCTTGGCTTCAAAGTCCCATATCTCGCGAACGGATTGACCTAACCCAAAAATTCCTATTGCATCTGAAAGTAGAAACTCGCCCGATTACAACGGTATGTGTATTTTTTCCCTAGGCCATTCTGGTTAAGCGTTTGGAGCAGCAGAATTTTGAAAAATTTTTTGCCTTCTCTACCATTTCTTGGCTACAAACTCCCATATCTCGCGAACGGATTGACCTAACCCAAAAATTCCTATTGCATCTGAAAGTAGAAACTCGCCCGATTACAACGGTATGTGTATTTTTTCCCTAGGCCATTCTGGTTAAGCGTTTGGAGCAGCAGAATTGCGAAAAATTTTTTGCCTTCTCAACCATTTCTTGGCTTCAAAGTCCCATATCTCGCGAACGGATTGACCTAACCCAAAAATTCCTATTGCATCTGAAAGTAGAAACTCGCCCGATTACAGCGGTATGTGTATTTTTTCCCTAGGCCATTCTGGTTAAGCGTTTGGAGCAGCAGAAGTGCGAAAAATTTGTTGTCTTCTCAACCATTTCTTAGCTTCAAACTCCCATATCTCGCGAACGGATTGACCTAACCCAAAAATTCCTATTGCATCTGAAAGTAGAAACTCACCCGATTACAACGGTATGTGTATTTTTCCCCTAGGCCATTCTGGTTAAGCGATTGGAGCAGCAGAAGTGCGAAAAATTTGTTGGCTTCTCAACCATTTCTTAGCTTCAAACTCCCATATCTCTCGAACGGAATGACGTAACCCAAAAATTCCTATTGCATCTGAAAGTAGAAACTCGCCCGATTGCAACGGTATGTGTATTTTTTCCCTAGGCCATTCTGGTTAAGCGTTTGGAGCAGCAGAATTTTGAAAAATTTTTTGCCTTCTCTACCATTTCTTGGCTTCAAACTCCCATATCTCGCGAACGGATTGACCTAACCCAAAAATTCCTATTGCATCTGAAAGTAGAAACTCACCCGATTACAACGGTATGTGTATTTTTTCCCTAGGCCATTCTGGTTAAGCGATTGGAGCAGCAGAAGTGCGAAAAATTTGTTGTCTTCTCAACCATTTCTTAGCTTCAAACTCCCATATCTCGCGAACGGATTGACCTATCCCAAAAATTCCTATTGCATCTGAAAGTAGAAACTCACCCGATTACAACGGTATGTGTATTTTTTCCCTAGGCCATTCTGGTTAAGCGATTGGAGCAGCAGAAGTGCGAAAAATTTGTTGTCTTCTCAACCATTTCTTAGCTTCAAACTCCCATATCTCTCGAACGGATTGACGTAACCCAAAAATTCCTATTGCATCTGAAAGTAGAAACTCGCCCGATTGCAACGGTATGTGTATTTTTTCCCTAGGCCATTCTGGTTAAGCGTTTGGAGCAGCAGAATTTTGAAAAATTTTTTGCCTTCTCTACCATTTCTTGGTTTCAAACTCCCATATCTCGCGAACGGATTGACCTAACCCAAAAATTCCTATTGCATCTGAAAGTAGAAACTCGCCCGATTACAACGGTATGTGTATTTTTTCCCTTGGCCATTCTGGTTAAGCGTTTGGAGCAGCAGAATTGTGAAAAATTTTTTGCCTTCTCTACCATTTCTTGGCTTCAAACTCCCATATCTCGCGAACGAATTGACCTAACCCAAAAATTCCTATTGCATCTGAAAGTAGAAACTCCCCCGATTACAACGGTATGTTTATTTTTTCCCTAGGCCATTCTAGTTAAGCGTTTGGAGCAGCAGAATTGCGAAAAATTTTTTGGCGTCTCAACCATTTCTTGGCTTCAAACTCCCATATCTCGCGAACGGATTGACCTAACCCAAAAATTCCTATTGCATCTGAAAGTAGAAACTCACCCGATTACAACGATATGTGTATTTTTTCCCTAGGCCATTCTGGTTAAGCGTTTGGAGCAGCAGAATTGTGAAAAATTTTTTGCCTTCTCTACCATTTCTTGGCTTCAAACTCCCATATCTCGCGAACAGACTGACATAACCCAAAAATTCCTATTGCATCTGAAAGTAGAAACTCGCCCGATTACAACGGTATGTGTATTTTTTCCCATGGCCATTTTGGTTAAGCGTTTGGAGCAGCAGAATTGCGAGAAATTTTTTGCCTTCTCAACCATTTCTTGGCTTCAAACTCCCATATCTCGCGAACGGATTGACCTAACCCAAAAATTCCTATTGCATCTGAAAGTAGAAACTCGCCCGATTACAACGGTATGTGTATTTTTTCCCTTGGCCATTCTGGTTAAGCGTTTGGAGCAGCAGAATTGTGAAAAATTTTTTGCCTTCTCTACCATTTCTTGGCTTCAAACTCCCATATCTCGCGAACAGACTGACCTAACCCAAAAATTCCTATTTCATCTGAAAGTAGAAACTCGCCCGATTACAGCGGTATGTGTATTTTTTCCCTTGGCCATTTTGGTTAAGCGTTTGGAGCAGCAGAATTGCGAAAAATTTTTTGCCTTCTCAACCATTTCTTGGCTTCAAACTCCCATATCTCGCGAACGGATTGACCTAACCCAAAAATTCCTATTGCATCTGAAAGTAGAAACTCGCCCGATTACAACGGTATGTGTATTTTTTCCCTTGGCCATTTTGGTTAAGCGTTTGGAGCAGCAGAATTGTGAAAAATTTTTTGCCTTCTCTACCATTTCTTGGGTTCAAACTCCCATATCTCGCGAACGGATTGACCTAACCCAAAAATTCCTATTGCATCTGAAAGTAGAAACTCACCCGATTACAACGGTATGTGTATTTTTTCCCTAGGCCATTCTGGTTAAGCGATTGGAGCAGCAGAAGTGCGAAAAATTTGTTGTCTTCTCAACCATTTCTTAGCTTCAAACTCCCATATCTCGCGAACGGATTGACCTAACCCAAAAATTCCTATTGCATCTGAAAGTAGAAACTCGCCCGATTACAACGGTATGTGTATTTTTTCCCTTGGCCATTCTGGTTAAGCGTTTGGAGCAGCAGAATTGTGAAAAATTTTTTGCCTTCTCTACCATTTCTTGGCTTCAAACTCCCATATCTCGCGAACGAATTGACCTAACCCAAAAATTCCTATTGCATCTGAAAGTAGAAACTCCCCCGATTACAACGGTATGTTTATTTTTTCCCTAGGCCATTCTAGTTAAGCGTTTGGAGCAGCAGAATTGCGAAAAATTTTTTGGCGTCTCAACCATTTCTTGGCTTCAAACTACCATATCTCGCGAACGGATTGACCTAACCCAAAAATTCCTATTGCATCTGAAAGTAGAAACTCACCCGATTACAACGATATGTGTATTTTTTCCCTAGGCCATTCTGGTTAAGCTTTTGGAGCAGCAGAATTGTGAAAAATTTTTTGCCTTCTCTACCATTTCTTGGCTTCAAACTCCCATATCTCGCGAACAGACTGACATAACCCAAAAATTCCTATTGCATCTGAAAGTAGAAACTCGCCCGATTACAACGGTATGTGTATTTTTTCCCATGGCCATTTTGGTTAAGCGTTTGGAGCAGCAGAATTGCGAGAAATTTTTTGCCTTCTCAACCATTTCTTGGCTTCAAACTCCCATATCTCGCGAACGGATTGACCTAACCCAAAAATTCCTATTGCATCTGAAAGTAGAAACTCGCCCGATTACAACGGTATGTGTATTTTTTCCCTTGGCCATTCTGGTTAAGCGTTTGGAGCAGCAGAATTGTGAAAAATTTTTTGCCTTCTCTACCATTTCTTGGCTTCAAACTCCCATATCTCGCGAACAGACTGACCTAACCCAAAAATTCCTATTTCATCTGAAAGTAGAAACTCGCCCGATTACAGCGGTATGTGTATTTTTTCCCTTGGCCATTTTGGTTAAGCGTTTGGAGCAGCAGAATTGCGAAAAATTTTTTGCCTTCTCAACCATTTCTTGGCTTCAAACTCCCATATCTCGCGAACGGATTGACCTAACCCAAAAATTCCTATTGCATCTGAAAGTAGAAACTCGCCCGATTACAACGGTATGTGTATTTTTTCCCTTGGCCATTTTGGTTAAGCGTTTGGAGCAGCAGAATTGTGAAAAATTTTTTGCCTTCTCTACCATTTCCTGGGTTCAAACTCCCATATCTCGCGAACGGATTGACCTAACCCAAAAATTCCTATTGCATCTGAAAGTAGAAACTCACCCGATTACAACGGTATGTGTATTTTTTCCCTAGGCCATTCTGGTTAAGCGATTGGAGCAGCAGAAGTGCGAAAAATTTGTTGTCTTCTCAACCATTTCTTAGCTTCAAACTCCCATATCTCTCGAACGGATTGACGTAACCCAAAAATTCCTATTGCATCTGAAAGTAGAAACTCGCCCGATTGCAACGGTATGTGTATTTTTTCCCTAGGCCATTCTGGTTAAGCGTTTGGAGAAGCAGAATTTTGAAAAATTTTTTGCCTTCTCTACCATTTCTTGGTTTCAAACTCCCATATCTCGCGAACGGATTGACCTAACCCAAAAATTCCTATTGCATCTGAAAGTAGAAACTCGCCCGATTACAACGGTATGTGTATTTTTTCCCTTGGCCATTCTGGTTAAGCGTTTGGAGCAGCAGAATTGTGAAAAATTTTTTGCCTTCTCTACCATTTCTTGGCTTCAAACTCCCATATCTCGCGAACGAATTGACCTAACCCAAAAATTCCTATTGCATCTGAAAGTAGAAACTCCCCCGATTACAACGGTATGTTTATTTTTTCCCTAGGGCATTCTAGTTAAGCGTTTGGAGCAGCAGAATTGCGAAAAATTTTTTGGCGTCTCAACCATTTCTTGGCTTCAAACTCCCATATCTCGCGAACGGATTGACCTAACCCAAAAATTCCTATTGCATCTGAAAGTAGAAACTCACCCGATTACAACGATATGTGTATTTTTTCCCTAGGCCATTCTGGTTAAGCGTTTGGAGCAGCAGAATTGTGAAAAATTTTTTGCCTTCTCTACCATTTCTTGGCTTCAAACTCCCATATCTCGCGAACAGACTGACATAACCCAAAAATTCCTATTGCATCTGAAAGTAGAAACTCGCCCGATTACAGCGGTATGTGTATTTTTTCCCTTGGCCATTTTGGTTAAGCGTTTGGAGCAGCAGAATTGCGAAAAATTTTTTGCCTTCTCAACCATTTCTTGGCTTCAAACTCCCATATCTCGCGAACGGATTGACCTAACCCAAAAATTCCTATTGCATCTGAAAGTAGAAACTCGCCCGATTACAACGGTATGTGTATTTTTTCCCTAGCCCATTCTGGTTAAGCGTTTGGAGCAGCAGAATTGTGAAAAATTTTTTGCCTCCTCTACCATTTCTTGGTTTCAAACTCCTATATCTCGCGAACAGACTGACCTAACCCAAAAATTCCTATTGCATCTGAAAGTAGAAACTCGCCCGATTACAGCGGTATGTGTATTTTTTCCCATGGCCATTTTGGTTAAGCGTTTGGAGCAGCAGAATTGCGAGAAATTTTTTGCCTTCTCAACCATTTCTTGGCTTCAAACTCCCATATCTCGCGAACGGATTGACCTAACCCAAAAATTCCTATTGCATCTGAAAGTAGAATCTCGCCCGATTACAACGGTATGTGAATTTTTTCCCTTGGCCATTCTGGTTAAGCGTTTGGAGCAGCAGAATTGTGAAAAATTTTTTGCCTTCTCTACCATTTCTTGGCTTCAAACTCCCATATCTCGCGAACAGACTGACCTAACCCAAAAATTCCTATTTCATCTGAAAGTAGAAACTCGCCCGATTACAGCGGTATGTGTATTTTTTCCCTTGGCCATTTTGGTTAAGCGTTTGGAGCAGCAGAATTGCGAAAAATTTTTTGCCTTCTCAACCATTTCTTGGCTTCAAACTCCCATATCTCGCGAACGGATTGACCTAACCCAAAAATTCCTATTGCATCTGAAAGTAGAAACTCGCCCGATTACAACGGTATGTGTATTTTTTCCCTTGGCCATTTTGGTTAAGCGTTTGGAGCAGCAGAATTGTGAAAAATTTTTTGCCTTCTCTACCATTTCTTGGGTTCAAACTCCCATATCTCGCGAACGGATTGACCTAACCCAAAAATTCCTATTGCATCTGAAAGTAAAAATTCGCCCGATTACAACGGTATGTTTATTTTTTCCCTAGGTCATTCTAGTTAAGCGTTTGGAGCAGCAGAATTGCGAAAAATTTTTTGCCTTCTCAACCATTTCTTGTCTTCAAACTCCCATATCTCGCGAACTGTTTCACCTAACCCAAAAATTCCTATTGCATCTGAAGGTAGAAACTCGCCCGATTACAACGGTATGTGTATTTTTTCCCTAGCCCATTCTGGTTAAGCGTTTGGAGCAGCAGAATTGTGAAAAATTTTTTGCCTTCTCTACCATTTCTTGGCTTCAAACTCCCATATCTCGCGAACAGACTGACCTAACCCAAAAATTCCTATTGCATCTGAAAGTAGAAACTCGCCAGATTACAGCGGTATGTGTATTTTTTCCCTTGGCCATTTTGGTTAAGCGTTTCGGGCAGCAGAAATGTGAAAAATTTTTTGCCTTCTCTACCATTTCTTGGCTTCAAACTCCCATATCTCGCGAACGGATTGACCTAACCCAAAAATTCTTATTGCATCTGAAAGTAGAAGCTCGCCCGATTACAACGGTATGTTTATTTTTTCCCTAGGTCATTCTGGTTAAGCGTTTGGAGCAGCAGAATTGCGAAAAATTTTTTGGCTTCTCAACCATTTCTTGGCTTCAAACTCCCATATCTCGCGAACGGATTGACCTAACCCAAAAATTCCTATTGCATCTGAAAGTAGAAACTCACCCGATTACAACGGTATGTGTATTTTTTCCCTAGACCATTCTGGTTAAGCGTTTGGAGCAGCAGAAGTGCGAAAAATTTGTTGTCTTCTCAACCATTTCTTAGCTTCAAACTCCCATATCTCTCGAACGGATTGACGTAACCCAAAAATTCCTATTGCATCTGAAAGTAGAAACTCGCCCGATTACAACCGTATGTGTATTTTTTCCGTAGGCCATTCTGGATAAGCGTTTGGAGCAGCAGAATTGCGAAAAATTTTTTGCCTTCTCAACCATTTCTTGGCTTCAAAGTCCCATATCTCGCGAACGGATTGACCTAACCCAAAAATTCCTATTGCATCGGAAAGTAGAAACTCGCCCGATTACAACGGTATGTGTATTTTTTCCCTAGGCCATTCTGGTTAAGCGTTTGGAGCAGCAGAATTTTGAAAAATTTTTTGCCTTCTCTACCATTTCTTGGCTTCAAACTCCCATATCTCGCGAACGGATTGACCTAACCCAAAAATTCCTATTGCATCTGAAAGTAGAAACTCGCCCGATTACAACGGTATGTTTATTTTTTCCCTAGGTCATTCTAGTTAAGCGTTTGGAGCAGCAGAATTGCGAAAAATTTTTTGGCTTCTCAACCATTTCTTGGCTTCAAACTCCCATATCTCGCGAACGGATTGACCTAACCCAAAAATTCCTATTGCATCTGAAAGTAGAAACTCACCCGATTACAACGGTATGTGTATTTTTTCCCTAGGCCATTCTGGTTAAGCGTTTGGAGCAGCAGAATTGTGAAAAATTTTTTGCCTTCTCTACCATTTCTTGGCTTCAAACTCCCATATCTCGCGAACGGTTTGACCTAACCCAAAAATTCTTATTGCATCTGAAATTAGAAACTCGCCCGATTACAACGGTATGTTTATTTTTTCCCTAGGTCATTCTAGTTAAGCGTTTGGAGCAGCAGAATTGCGAAAAATTTTTTGGCTTCTCAACCATTTCTTGGCTTCAAACTCCCATATCTCGCGAACGGATTGACGTAACCCAAAAATTCCAATTGCATCTGAAAGTAGAAACTCACCCGATTACAACGGTATGTGTATTTTTTCCCTAGGCCATTCTGGTTAAGCGTTTGGAGCAGCAGAAGTGCGAAAAATTTGTTGTCTTCTCAACCATTTCTTAGCTTCAAACTCCCATATCTCTCGAACGGATTGACGTAACCCAAAAATTCCTATTGCATCTGAAAGTAGAAACTCGCCCGATTACAACGGTATGTGTATTTTTTCCCTAGGCCATTCGGGTTAAGCGTTTGGAGCAGCAGAATTGCGAAAAATTTTTTGCCTTCTCAACCATTTCTTGGCTTCAAAGTCCCACATCTCGCGAACGGATTGACCTAACCCAAAAATTCCTATTGCATCTGAAAGTAGAAACTCGCCCGATTACAGCGGTATGTGTATTTTTTCCCTAGGCCATTCTGGTTAAGCGTTCGGAGCAGCAGAATTGCGAAAAATTTTTTGCCTTCTCAACCATTTCTTGTCTTCAAACTCCCATATCTCGCGAACGGATTGACCTAACCCAAAAATTCCTATTGCATCTGAAAGTAGAAACTCGCCCGATTACAACGGTATGTGTATTTTTTCCCTAGCCCATTCTGGTTAAGCGTTTGGAGCAGCAGAATTGTGAAAAATTTTTGGCCTTCTCTACCATTTCTTGGCTTCAAACTCCCATATCTCGCGAACGGATTGACCTAACCCAAAAATTCCTATTGCATCTGAAAGTAGAAACTCCCCCGATTACAACGGTATGTTTATTTTTTCCCTAGGCCATTCTAGTTAAGCGTTTGGAGCAGCAGAATTGCGAAAAATTTTTTGGCTTCTCAACCATTTCTTGGCTTCAAACTCCCATATCTCGCGAACGGATTGACCTAACCCAAAAATTCCTATTGCATCTGAAAGTAGAAACTCGCCCGATTACAACGGTATGTGTATTTTTTCCCTAGGCCATTCTGGTTAAGCGTTTGGAGCAGCAGAATTGTGAAAAATTTTTTTCCTTCTCTACCATTTCTTGGCTTCAAACTCCCATATCTCGCGAACGGATTGACCTAACCCAAAAATTCCTATTGCATCTGAAAGTAGAAACTCGCCCGATTACAGCGGTATGTGTATTTTTTCCCTAGGCCATTCTGGTTAAGCGTTCGGAGCAGCAGAATTGCGAAAAATTTTTTGCCTTCTCAACCATTTCTTGTCTTCAAACTCCCATATCTCGCGAACGGATTGACCTAACCCAAAAATTCCTATTGCATCTGAAAGTAGAAACTCGCCCGATTACAGCGGTATGTGTATTTTTTCCCTTGGCCATTTTGGTTAAGCGTTTGGAGCAGCAGAATTGCGAAAAATTTTTTGCCTTCTCAACCATTTCTTGGCTTCAAACTCCCATATCTCGCGAACGGATTGACCTAACCCAAAAATTCCTATTGCATCTGAAAGTAGAAACTCGCCCGATTACAACGGTATGTGTATTTTTTCCCTAGGGCATTCTGGTTAAGCGTTTGGAGCAGCAGAATTGTGAAAAATTTTTTGCCTTCTCTACCATTTCTTGGCTTCAAACTCCCATATCTCGCGAACGAATTGACCTAACCCAAAAATTCCTATTGCATCTGAAAGTAGAAACTCCCCCGATTACAACGGTATGTTTATTTTTTCCCTAGGCCATTCTAGTTAAGCGTTTGGAGCAGCAGAATTGCGAAAAATTTTTTGGCTTCTCAACCATTTCTTGGCTTCAAACTCCCATATCTCGCGAACGGATTGACCTAACCCAAAAATTCCTATTGCATCTGAAAGTAGAAACTCACCCGATTACAACGATATGTGTATTTTTTCCCTAGGCCATTCTGGTTAAGCGTTTGGAGCAGCAGAAGTGCGAAAAATTTTTTGCCTTCTCAACCATTTCTTGGCTTCAAAGTCCCATATCTCGCGAACGGATTGACCTAACCCAAAAATTCCTATTGCATCTGAAAGTAGAAACTCGCCCGATTACAGCGGTATGTGTATTTTTTCCCTAGGCCATTCTGGTTAAGCGTTCGGAGCAGCAGAATTGCGAAAAATTTTTTGCCTTCTCAACCATTTCTTGTCTTCAAACTCCCATATCTCGCGAACGGATTGACCTAACCCAAAAATTCCTATTGCATCTGAAAGTAGAAACTCGCCCGATTACAACGGTATGTGTATTTTTTCCCTAGCCCATCCTGGTTAAGCGTTTGGAGCAGCAGAATTGTGAAAAATTTGTTGCCTTCTCTACCATTTCTTGGCTTCAAACTCCCATATCTCGCGAACGGATTGACCTAACCCAAAAATTCCTATTGCATCTGAAAGTAGAAACTCCCCCGATTACAACGGTATGTTTATTTTTTCCCTAGGCCATTCTAGTTAAGCGTTTGGAGCAGCAGAATTGCGAAAAATTTTTTGGCTTCTCAACCATTTCTTGGCTTCAAACTCCCATATCTCGCGAACGGATTGACCTAACCCAAAAATTCCTATTGCATCTGAAAGTAGAAACTCGCCCGATTACAACGGTATGTGTATTTTTTCCCTAGGCCATTCTGGTTAAGCGTTTGGAGCAGCAGAATTGTGAAAAATTTTTTGCCTTCTCTACCATTACTTGGCTTCAAACTCCCATATCTCGCGAACGGATTGACCTAACCCAAAAATTCCTATTGCATCTGAAAGTAGAAACTCGCCCGATTACAGCGGTATGTGTATTTTTTCCCTAGGCCATTCTGGTTAAGCGTTCGGAGCAGCAGAATTGCGAAAAATTTTTTGCCTTCTCAACCATTTCTTGTCTTCAAACTCCCATATCTCGCGAACGGATTGACCTAACCCAAAAATTCCTATTGCATCTGAAAGTAGAAACTCGCCCGATTACAGCGGTATGTGTATTTTTTCCCTTGGCCATTTTGGTTAAGCGTTTGGAGCAGCAGAATTGCGAAAAATTTGTTGCCTTCTCAACCATTTCTTGGCTTCAAACTCCCATATCTCGCGAACGGATTGACCTAACCCAAAAATTCCTATTGCATCTGAAAGTAGAAACTCGCCCGATTACAACGGTATGTGTATTTTTTCCCTAGGGCATTCTGGTTAAGCGTTTGGAGCAGCAGAATTGTGAAAAATTTTTTGCCTTCTCTACCATTTCTTGGCTTCAAACTCCCATATCTCGCGAACGAATTGACCTAACCCAAAAATTCCTATTGCATCTGAAAGTAGAAACTCCCCCGATTACAACGGTATGTTTATTTTTTCCGTAGGCCATTCTAGTTAAGCGTTTGGAGCAGCAGAATTGCAAAAAATTTTTTGGCTTCTCAACCATTTCTTGGCTTCAAACTCCCATATCTCGCGAACGGATTGACCTAACCCAAAAATTCCTATTGCATCTGAAAGTAGAAACTCACCCGATTACAACGATATGTGTATTTTTTCCCTAGGCCATTCTGGTTAAGCGTTTGGAGCAGCAGAATTGCGAAAAATTTTTTGCCTTCTCAACCACTTCTTGGCTTCAAACTCCCATATCTCGCGAACGGATTGACCTGACCCAAAAATTCCTATTGCATCTGAAAGTAGAAACTCGCCCGATTACAACGGTATGTGTATTTTTTCCCTAGGGCATTCTGGTTAAGCGTTTGGAGCAGCAGAATTGTGAAAAATTTTTTGCCGTCTCTACCATTTCTTGGCTTCAAACTCCCATATCTCGCGAACGAATTGACCTAACCCAAAAATTCCTATTGCATCTGAAAGTAGAAACTCCCCCGATTACAACGGTATGTTTATTTTTTCCCTAGGCCATTCTAGTTAAGCGTTTGGAGCAGCAGAATTGCGAAAAATTTTTTGGCTTCTCAACCATTTCTTGTCTTCAAACTCCCATATCTCGCGAACGGATTGACCTAACCCAAAAATTCCTATTGCATCTGAAAGTAGAAACTCACCCGATTACAACGATATCTGTATTTTTTCCCTAGGCCATTCTGGTTAAGCGTTTGGAGCAGCAGAAGTGCGAAAAATTTGTTGTCTTCTCAACCATTTCTTAGCTTCAAACTCCCATATCTCTCGAACGGATTGACGTAACCCAAAAATTCCTATTGCATCTGAAAGTAGAAACTCGCCCGATTACAACGGTATGTGTATTTTTTCCCTAGGCCATTCTGGTTAAGCGTTTGGAGCAGCAGAATTGCGAAAAATTTTTTGCCTTCTCAACCATTTCTTGGCTTCAAAGTCCCATATCTCGCGAACGGATTGACCTAACCCAAAAATTCCTATTGCATCTGAAAGTAGAAACTCGCCCGATTACAACGGTATGTGTATTTTTTCCCTAGGGCATTCTGGTTAAGCGTTTGGAGCAGCAGAATTGTGAAAAATTTTTTGCCTTCTCTATCATTTCTTGGCTTCAAACTCCCATATCTCGCGAACAGACTGACCTAACCCAAAAATTCCTATTGCATCTGAAAGTAGAAACTCGCCCGATTACAGCGGTATGTGTATTTTTTCCCTTGGCCATTTTGGTTAAGCGTTTGGAGCAGCAGAATTGCGAAAAATTTTTTGGCTTCTCAACCATTTCTTGGCTTCAAACTCCCATATCTCGCGAACGAATTGACCTAACCCAAAAATGCCTATTGCATCTGAAAGTAGAAACTCCCCCGATTACAACGGTATGTTTATTTTTTCCCTAGGCCATTCTAGTTAAGCGTTTGGAGCAGCAGAATTGCGAAAAATTTTTTGGCTTCTCAACCATTTCTTGGCTTCAAACTCCCATATCTCGCGAACGGATTGACCTAACCCAAAAATTCCTATTGCACCTGAAAGTAGAAACTCACCCGATTACAACGATGTGTGTATTTTTTCCCTAGGCCATTCTGGTTAAGCGTTTGGAGCAGCAGAAGTGCGAAAAATTTTTTGCCTTCTCAACCATTTCTTGGCTTCAAAGTCCCATATCTCGCGAACGGATTGACCTAACCCAAAAATTCCTATTGCATCTGAAAGTAGAAACTCGCCCGATTACAACGGTATGTGTATTTTTTCCCTAGGCCATTCTGGTTAAGCGTTTGGAGCAGCAGAATTTTGAAAAATTTTTTGCCTTCTCTACCATTTCTTGGATACAAACTCCCATATCTCGCGAACGGATTGACCTAACCCAAAAATTCCTATTGCATCTGAAAGTAGAAACTCGCCCGATTACAACGGTATGTGTATTTTTTCCCTAGGCCATTCTGGTTAAGCGTTTGGAGCAGCAGAAGTGCGAAAAATTTGTTGTCTTCTCAACCATTTCATACCTTCAAACTCCCATATCTCTCGAACGGATTGACGTAACCCAAAAATTCCTATGGCATCTGAAAGTAGAAACTCCCCCGATTACAACGGTATGTTTATTTTTTCCCTAGGCCATTCTAGTTAAGCGTTTGGAGCAGCAGAATTGCGAAAAATTTTTTGGCTTCTCAACCATTTCTTGGCTTCAAACTCCCATATCTCGCGAACGGATTGACCTAACCCAAAAATTCCTATTGCACCTGAAAGTAGAAACTCACCCGATTACAACGATATGTGTATTTTTTCCCTAGGCCATTCTGGTTAAGCGTTTGGAGCAGCAGAAGTGCGAAAAATTTTTTGCCTTCTCAACCATTTCTTGGCTTCAAAGTCCCATATCTCGCGAACGGATTGACCTAACCCAAAAATTCCTATTGCATCTGAAAGTAGAAACTCGCCCGATTACAACGGTATGTGTATTTTTTCCCTAGGCCATTCTGGTTAAGCGTTTGGAGCAGCAGAATTTTGAAAAATTTTTTGCCTTCTCTACCATTTCTTGGATACAAACTCCCATATCTCGCGAACGGATTGACCTAACCCAAAAATTCCTATTGCATCTGAGAGTAGAAACTCGCCCGATTACAACGGTATGTGTATTTTTTCCCTAGGCCATTCTGGTTAAGCGTTTGGAGCAGCAGAATTGTGAAAAATTTTTTGCCTTCTCTACCATTTCTTGGCTTCAAACTCCCATATCTCGCGAACGGATTGACCTAACCCAAAAATTCCTATTGCATCTGAAAGTAGAAACTCCCCCGATTACAACGGTATGTTTATTTTTTCCCTAGGCCATTCTAGTTAAGCGTTTGGAGCAGCAGAATTGCGAAAAATTTTTTGGCTTCTCAACCATTTCTTGGCTTCAAACTCCCATATCTCGCGAACGGATTGACCTAACCCAAAAATTCCTATTGCATCTGAAAGTAGAAACTCACCCGATTACAACGGTATGTGTATTTTTTCCCTAGGCCATTCTGGTTAAGCGTTTGGAGCAGCAGAAGTGCGAAAAATTTGTTGTCTTCTCAACCATTTCATACCTTCAAAATCCCATATCTCTCGAACGGATTGACGTAACCCAAAAATTCCTATTGCATCTGAAAGTAGAAACTCGCCCGATTACAACGGTATGTGTATTTTTTCCCTAGGCCATTCTGGTTAAGCGTTTGGAGCAGCAGAATTGTGAAAAATTTTTTGCCTTCTCTATCATTTCTTGGCTTCAAACTCCCATATCTCGCGAACAGACTGACCTAACCCAAAAATTCCTATTGCATCTGAAAGTAGAAACTCGCCCGATTACAGCGGTATGTGTATTTTTTCCCTTGGCCATTTTGGTTAAGCGTTTGGAGCAGCAGAATTGCGAAAAATTTTTTGCCTTCTCAACCATTTCTTGGCTTCAAACTCCCATATCTCGCGAACGGATTGACCTAACCCAAAAATTCCTATTGCATCTGAAAGTAGAAACTCGCCCGATTACAACGGTATGTGTATTTTTTCCCTAGGGCATTCTGGTTAAGCGTTTGGAGCAGCAGAATTGTGAAAAATTTTTTGCCTTCTCTACCATTTCTTGGCTTCAAACTCCCATATCTCGCGAACGAATTGACCTAACCCAAAAATTCCTATTGCATCTGAAAGTAGAAACTCCCCCGATTACAACGGTATGTTTATTTTTTCCCTAGGCCATTCTAGTTAAGCGTTTGGAGCAGCAGAATTGCGAAAAATTTTTTGGTTTCTCAACCATTTCTTGGCTTCAAACTCCCATATCTCGCGAACGGATTGACCTAACCCAAAAATTCCTATTGCACCTGAAAGTAGAAACTCACCCGATTACAACGATATGTGTATTTTTTCCCTAGGCCATTCTGGTTAAGCGTTTGGAGCAGCAGAAGTGCGAAAAATTTTTTGCCTTCTCAACCATTTCTTGGCTTCAAAGTCCCATATCTCGCGAACGGATTGACCTAACCCAAAAATTCCTATTGCATCTGAAAGTAGAAACTCGCCCGATTACAACGGTATGTGTATTTTTTCCCTAGGCCATTCTGGTTAAGCGTTTGGAGCAGCAGAATTTTGAAAAATTTTTTGCCTTCTCTACCATTTCTTGGATACAAACTCCCATATCTCGCGAACGGATTGACCTAACCCAAAAATTCCTATTGCATCTGAGAGTAGAAACTCGCCCGATTACAACGGTATGTGTATTTTTTCCCTAGGCCATTCTGGTTAAGCGTTTGGAGCAGCAGAATTGTGAAAAATTTTTTGCCTTCTCTACCATTTCTTGGCTTCAAACTCCCATATCTCGCGAACGGATTGACCTAACCCAAAAATTCCTATTGCATCTGAAAGTAGAAACTCCCCCGATTACAACGGTATGTTTATTTTTTCCCTAGGCCATTCTAGTTAAGCGTTTGGAGCAGCAGAATTGCGAAAAATTTTTTGGCTTCTCAACCATTTCTTGGCTTCAAACTCCCATATCTCGCGAACGGATTGACCTAACCCAAAAATTCCTATTGCATCTGAAAGTAGAAACTCACCCGATTACAACGGTATGTGTATTTTTTCCCTAGGCCATTCTGGTTAAGCGTTTGGAGCAGCAGAAGTGCGAAAAATTTGTTGTCTTCTCAACCATTTCATACCTTCAAAATCCCATATCTCTCGAACGGATTGACGTAACCCAAAAATTCCTATTGCATCTGAAAGTAGAAACTCGCCCGATTACAACGGTATGTGTATTTTTTCCCTAGGCCATTCTGGTTAAGCGTTTGGAGCAGCAGAATTGTGAAAAATTTTTTGCCTTCTCTATCATTTCTTGGCTTCAAACTCCCATATCTCGCGAACAGACTGACCTAACCCAAAAATTCCTATTGCATCTGAAAGTAGAAACTCGCCCGATTACAGCGGTATGTGTATTTTTTCCCTTGGCCATTTTGGTTAAGCGTTTGGAGCAGCAGAATTGCGAAAAATTTTTTGCCTTCTCAACCATTTCTTGGCTTCAAACTCCCATATCTCGCGAACGGATTGACCTAACCCAAAAATTCCTATTGCATCTGAAAGTAGAAACTCCCCCGATTACAACGGTATGTTTATTTTTTCCCTAGGCCATTCTAGTTAAGCGTTTGGAGCAGCAGAATTGCGAAAAATTTTTTGGTTTCTCAACCATTTCTTGGCTTCAAACTCCCATATCTCGCGAACGGATTGACCTAACCCAAAAATTCCTATTGCACCTGAAAGTAGAAACTCACCCGATTACAACGATATGTGTATTTTTTCCCTAGGCCATTCTGGTTAAGCGTTTGGAGCAGCAGAAGTGCGAAAAATTTTTTGCCTTCTCAACCATTTCTTGGCTTCAAAGTCCCATATCTCGCGAACGGATTGACCTAACCCAAAAATTCCTATTGCATCTGAAAGTAGAAACTCGCCCGATTACAACGGTATGTGTATTTTTTCCCTAGGCCATTCTGGTTAAGCGTTTGGAGCAGCAGAATTTTGAAAAATTTTTTGCCTTCTCTACCATTTCTTGGATACAAACTCCCATATCTCGCGAACGGATTGACCTAACCCAAAAATTCCTATTGCATCTGAGAGTAGAAACTCGCCCGATTACAACGGTATGTGTATTTTTTCCCTAGGCCATTCTGGTTAAGCGTTTGGAGCAGCAGAATTGTGAAAAATTTTTTGCCTTCTCTACCATTTCTTGGCTTCAAACTCCCATATATCGCGAACGGATTGACCTAACCCAAAAATTCCTATTGCATCTGAAAGTAGAAACTCCCCCGATTACAACGGTATGTTTATTTTTTCCCTAGGCCATTCTAGTTAAGCGTTTGGAGCAGCAGAATTGCGAAAAATTTTTTGGCTTCTCAACCATTTCTTGGCTTCAAACTCCCATATCTCGCGAACGGATTGACCTAACCCAAAAATTCCTATTGCATCTGAAAGTAGAAACTCACCCGATTACAACGGTATGTGTATTTTTTCCCTAGGCCATTCTGGTTAAGCGTTTGGAGCAGCAGAAGTGCGAAAAATTTGTTGTCTTCTCAACCATTTCATACCTTCAAAATCCCATATCTCTCGAACGGATTGACGTAACCCAAAAATTCCTATTGCATCTGAAAGTAGAAACTCGCCCGATTACAACGGTATGTGTATTTTTTCCCTAGGCCATTCTGGTTAAGCGTTTGGAGCAGCAGAATTGTGAAAAATTTTTTGCCTTCTCTATCATTTCTTGGCTTCAAACTCCCATATCTCGCGAACAGACTGACCTAACCCAAAAATTCCTATTGCATCTGAAAGTAGAAACTCGCCCGATTACAGCGGTATGTGTATTTTTTCCCTTGGCCATTTTGGTTAAGCGTTTGGAGCAGCAGAATTGCGAAAAATTTTTTGCCTTCTCAACCATTTCTTGGCTTCAAACTCCCATATCTCGCGAACGGATTGACCTAACCCAAAAATTCCTATTGCATCTGAAAGTAGAAACTCGCCCGATTACAACGGTATGTGTATTTTTTCCCTAGGGCATTCTGGTTAAGCGTTTGGAGCAGCAGAATTGTGAAAAATTTTTTGCCTTCTCTACCATTTCTTGGCTTCAAACTCCCATATCTCGCGAACGAATTGACCTAACCCAAAAATTCCTATTGCATCTGAAAGTAGAAACTCCCCCGATTACAACGGTATGTTTATTTTTTCCCTAGGCCATTCTAGTTAAGCGTTTGGAGCAGCAGAATTGCGAAAAATTTTTTGGCTTCTCAACCATTTCTTGGCTTCAAACTCCCATATCTCGCGAACGGATTGACCTAACCCAAAAATTCCTATTGCATCTGAAAGTAGAAACGCACCCGATTACAACGATATGTGTATTTTTTCCCTAGGCCATTCTGGTTAAGCGTTTGGAGCAGCAGAAGTGCGAAAAATTTGTTGTCTTCTCAACCATTTCTTAGCTTCAAACTCCCATATCTCTCGAACGGATTGACGTAACCCAAAAATTCCTATTGCATCTGAAAGTAGAAACTCGCCCGATTACAACGGTATGTGTATTTTTTCCCTAGGCCATTCTGGTTAAGCGTTTGGAGCAGCAGAATTGCGAAAAATTTTTTGCCTTCTCAACCATTTCTTGGCTTCAAAGTCCCATATCTCGCGAACGGATTGACCTAACCCAAAAATTCCTATTGCATCTGAAAGTAGAAACTCGCCCGATTACAACGGTATGTGTATTTTTTCCCTAGGCCATACTGGTTAAGCGTTTGGAGCAGCAGAATTTTGAAAAATTTGTTGCCTTCTCTACCATTTCTTGGCTACAAACTCCCATATCTCGCGAACGGATTGACCTAACCCAAAAATTCCTATTGCATCTGAAAGTAGAAACTCGCCCGATTACAACGGTATGTGTATTTTTTCCCTAGGCCATTCTGGTTAAGCGTTTGGAGCAGCAGAATTGTGAAAAATTTTTTGCCTTCTCTACCATTTCTTGGCTTCAAACTCCCATATCTCGCGAACGGATTGACCTAACCCAAAAATTCCTATTGCATCTGAAAGTAGAAACTCGCCCGATTACAGCAGTATGTGTATTTTTTCCCTAGGCCATTCTGGTTAAGCGTTCGGAGCAGCAGAATTGCGAAAAATTTTTTGCCTTCTCAACCATTTCTTGTCTTCAAACTCCCATATCTCGCGAACGGATTGACCTAACCCAAAAATTCCTATTGCATCTGAAAGTAGAAACTCGCCCGATTACAACGGTATGTGTATTTTTTCCCTAGCCCATTCTGGTTAAGCGTTTGGAGCAGCAGAATTGTGAAAAATTTTTTGCCTTCTCTACCATTTCTTGGCTTCATACTCCCATATCTCGCGAACGGATTGACCTAACCCAAAAATTCCTATTGCATCTGAAAGTAGAAACTCCCCCGATTACAACGGTATGTTTATTTTTTCCCTAGGCCATTCTAGTTAAGCGTTTGGAGCAGCAGAATTGCGAAAAATTTTTAGGCTTCTCAACCATTTCTTGGCTTCAAACTCCCATATCTCGCGAACGGATTGACCTAACCCAAAAATTCCTATTGCATCTGAAAGTAGAAACTCACCCGATTACAACGGTATGTGTATTTTTTCCCTAGGCCATTCTGGTTAAGCGTTTGGAGCAGCAGAAGTGCGAAAAATTTGTTGTCTTCTCAACCATTTCATACCTTCAAACTCCCATATCTCTCGAACGGATTGACGTAACCCAAAAATTCCTATTGCATCTGAAAGTAGAAACTCGCCCGATTACAACGGTATATGTATTTTTTCCCTAGGCCATTCTGGTTAAGCGTTTGGAGCAGCAGAATTGTGAAAAATTTTTTGCCTTCTCTACCATTTCTTGGCTTCAAACTCCCATATCTCGCGAACAGACTGACCTAACCCAAAAATTCCTATTGCATCTGAAAGTAGAAACTCGCCCGATTACAGCGGTATGTGTATTTTTTCCCTTGGCCATTTTGGTTAAGCGTTTGGAGCAGCAGAATTGCGAAAAATTTTTTGCCATCTCAACCATTTCTTGGCTTCAAACTCCCATATCTCGCGAACGGATTGACCTAACCCAAAAATTCCTATTGCATCTGAAAGTAGAAACTTGCCCGATTACAACGGTATGTGTATTTTTTCCCTAGGGCATTCTGGTTAAGCGTTTGGAGCAGCAGAATTGTGAAAAATTTTTTGCCTTCTCTACCATTTCTTGGCTTCAAACTCCCATATCTCGCGAACGAATTGACCTAACCCAAAAATTCCTATTGCATCTGAAAGTAGAAACTCCCCCGATTACAACGGTATGTTTATTTTTTCCCTAGGCCATTCTAGTTAAGCGTTCGGAGCAGCAGAATTGGGAAAAAATTTTTTACCTTCTCAACCATTTCTTGTCTTCAAACTCCCATATCTCGCGAACGGATTGACCTAACCCAAAAATTCCTATTGCATCTGAAAGTAGAAACTCGCCCGATTACAACGGTATGTGTATTTTTTCCCTAGCCCATTCTGGTTAAGCGTTTGGAGCAGCAGAATTGTGAAAAATTTTTTGCCTTCTCTACCATTTCTTGGTTTCAAACTCCTATATCTCGCGAACAGACTGACCTAACCCAAAAATTCCTATTGCATCTGAAAGTAGAAACTCGCCCGATTACAGCGGTATGTGTATTTTTTCCCTTGGCCATTTTGGTTAAGCGTTTGGAGCAGCAGAATTGCGAAAAATTTTTTGCCTTCTCAACCATTTCTTGGCTTCAAACTCCCATATCTCGCGAACGGATTGACCTAACCCAAAAATTCCTATTGCATCTGAATGTAGAAACTCGCCCGATTACAACGGTATGTGTATCTTTTCCCTCGGCCATTCTGGTTAAGCGTTTGGAGCAGCAGAATTGTGAAAAATTTTTTGCCTTCTCTACCATTTCTTGGCTTCAAACTCCCATATCTCGCGAACGAATTGACCTAACACAAAAATTCCTATTGCATCTGAAAGTAGAAACTCCCCCGATTACAACGGTATGTTTATTTTTTCCCTAGGCCATTCTAGTTAAGCGTTTGGAGCAGCAGAATTGCGAAAAATTTTTTGGCTTCTCAACCATTTCTTGGCATCAAACTCCCATATCTCGCGAACGGATTGACCTAACCCAAAAATTCCTATTGCATCTGAAAGTAGAAACTCACCCGATTACAACGACATGTGTATTTTTTCCCTAGGCCATTCTGGTTAAGCGTTTGGAGCAGCAGAATTGTGAAAAATTTTTTGCCCTCTCTACCATTTCTTGGCTTCAAACTCCCATATCTCGCGAACAGACTGACCTAACCCAAAAATTCCTATTGCATCTGAAAGTAGAAACTCGCCCGATTACAGCGGTATTTGTATTTTTTCCCTTGGCCATTTTGGTTAAGCGTTTGGAGCAGCAGAATTGCGAAACATTTTTTGCCTTCTCAACCATTTCTTGGCTTCAAACTCCCATATCTCGCGAACGGATTGACCTAACCCAAAAATTCCTATTGCATCTGAAAGTAGAAACTCGCCCGATTACAACGGTATGTGTATTTTTTCCCTTGGCCATTTTGGTTAAGCGTTTGGAGCAGCAGAATTGTGAAAAATTTTTTGCCTTCTCTACCATTTCTTGGGTTCAAACTTCCATATCTCGCGAACGGATTGACCTAACCCAAAAATTCCTATTGCATCTGAAAGTAGAAACTCGCCCGATTACAACGGTATGTTTATTTTTTCCCTAGGTCATTCTAGTTAAGCGTTTGGAGCAGCAGAATTGCGAAAAATTTTTTGCCTTCTCAACCATTTCTTGTCTTCAAACTCCCATATCTCGCGAACGGTTTCACCTAACCCAAAAATTCCTATTGCATCTGAAGGTAGAAACTCGCCCGATTACAACGGTATGTGTATTTTTTCCCTAGCCCATTCTGGTTAAGCGTTTGGAGCAGCAGAATTGTGAAAAATTTTTTGCCTTCTCTACCATTTCTTGGCTTCAAACTCCCATACCTCGCGAACAGACTCCTACCTAACCCAAAAATTCCTATTGCATCTGAAAGTAGAAACTCGCCCGATTACAGCGGTATGTGTATTTTTTCCCTAGGCCATTCTGGTTAAGCGTTTGGTGCAGCAGAATTGTGAAAAATTTTTTGCCTTCTCTACCATTTCTTGGCTTCAAACTCCCATATCTCGCGAACGGATTGACCTAACCCAAAGATTCCTATTGCATCTGAAGGTAGAAACTCGCCCGATTACAACGGTATGTGTATTTTTTCCCTAGGCCATTCTGGTTAAGCGTTCGGAGCAGCAGAATTGCGAAAAATTTTTTGCCTTCTCAACCATTTCTTGTCTTCAATCTCCCATATCTCGCGAACGGATTGACCTAACCCAAAAATTCCTATTGCATCTGAAAGTAGAAACTCGCCCGATTACAACGGTATGTGTATTTTTTCCCTAGCCCATTCTGGTTAAGCGTTTGGAGCAGCAGAATTGTGAAAAATTTTTTGCCTTCTCTACCATTTCTTGGGTTCAAACTCCCATATCTCGCGAACGAATTGACCTAACCCAAAAATTCCTATTGCATCTGAAAGTAGAAACTCCCCCGATTACAACGGTATGTTTATTTTTTCCCTAGGCCATTCTAGTTAAGCGTTTGGAGCAGCAGAATTGCGAAAAATTTTTTGGCTTCTCAACCATTTCTTGGCTTCAAACTCCCATATCTCACGAACGGATTGACCTAACCCAAAAATTCCTATTGCATCTGAAAGTAGAAACTCACCCGATTACAACGATATGTGTATTTTTTCCCTAGGCCATTCTGGTTAAGCGTTTGGAGCAGCAGAATTGTGAAAAATTTTTTGCCTTCTCTACCATTCCTTGGCTTCAAACTCCCATATCTCGCGAACAGACTGACCTAACCCAAAAATTCCTATTGCATCTGAAAGTAGAAACTCGCCCGATTACAGCGGTATGTGTATTTTTTCCCTTGGCCATTTTGGTTAAGCGTTTGGAGCAGCAGAATTGCGAAAAATTTTTTGCCTTCTCAACCATTTCTTGGCTTCAAACTCCCATATCTCGCGAACGGATTGACCTAACCCAAAAATTCCTATTGCATCTGAAAGTAGAAACTCGCCCGATTACAACGGTATGTGTATTTTTTCCCTTGGCCATTTTGGTTAAGCGTTTGGAGCAGCAGAATTGTGAAAAATTTTTTGCCTTCTCTACCATTTCTTGGGTTCAAACTTCCATATCTCGCGAACGGATTGACCTAACCCAAAAATTCCTATTGCATCTGAAAGTAGAAACTCGCCCGATTACAACGTTATGTTTATTTTTTCCCTAGGTCATTCTAGTTAAGCGTTTGGAGCAGCAGAATTGCGAAAAATTTTTTGCCTTCTCAACCATTTCTTGTCTTCAAACTCCCATATCTCGCGAACGGTTTCACCTAACCCAAAAATTCCTATTGCATCTGAAAGTAGAAACTCGCCCGATTACAACGGTATGTGTATTTTTTCCCTAGCCCATTCTGGTTAAGCGTTTGGAGCAGCAGAATTGTGAAAAATTTTTTGCCTTCTCTACCATTTCTTGGGTTCAAACTCCCATATCTCGCGAACGAATTGACCTAACCCAAAAATTCCTATTGCATCTGAAAGTAGAAACTCCCCCGATTACAACGGTATGTTTATTTTTTCCCTAGGCCATTCTAGTTAAGCGTTTGGAGCAGCAGAATTGCGAAAAATTTTTTGGCTTCTCAACCATTTCTTGGCTTCAAACTCCCATATCTCACGAACGGATTGACCTAACCCAAAAATTCCTATTGCATCTGAAAGTAGAAACTCACCCGATTACAACGATATGTGTATTTTTTCCCTAGGCCATTCTGGTTAAGCGTTTGGAGCAGCAGAATTGTGAAAAATTTTTTGCCTTCTCTACCATTCCTTGGCTTCAAACTCCCATATCTCGCGAACAGACTGACCTAACCCAAAAATTCCTATTGCATCTGAAAGTAGAAACTCGCCCGATTACAGCGGTATGTGTATTTTTTCCCTTGGCCATTTTGGTTAAGCGTTTGGAGCAGCAGAATTGCGAAAAATTTTTTGCCTTCTCAACCATTTCTTGGCTTCAAACTCCCATATCTCGCGAACGGATTGACCTAACCCAAAAATTCCTATTGCATCTGAAAGTAGAAACTCGCCCGATTACAACGGTATGTGTATTTTTTCCCTTGGCCATTTTGGTTAAGCGTTTGGAGCAGCAGAATTGTGAAAAATTTTTTGCCTTCTCTACCATTTCTTGGGTTCAAACTTCCATATCTCGCGAACGGATTGACCTAACCCAAAAATTCCTATTGCATCTGAAAGTAGAAACTCCCCCGATTACAACGGTATGTTTATTTTTTCCCTAGGCCATTCTAGTTAAGCGTTTGGAGCAGCAGAATTGCGAAAAATTTTTTGGCTTCTCAACCATTTCTTGGCTTCAAACTCCCATATCTCACGAACGGATTGACCTAACCCAAAAATTCCTATTGCATCTGAAAGTAGAAACTCACCCGATTACAACGATATGTGTATTTTTTCCCTAGGCCATTCTGGTTAAGCGTTTGGAGCAGCAGAATTGTGAAAAATTTTTTGCCTTCTCTACCATTCCTTGGCTTCAAACTCCCATATCTCGCGAACAGACTGACCTAACCCAAAAATTCCTATTGCATCTGAAAGTAGAAACTCGCCCGATTACAGCGGTATGTGTATTTTTTCCCTTGGCCATTTTGGTTAAGCGTTTGGAGCAGCAGAATTGCGAAAAATTTTTTGCCTTCTCAACCATTTCTTGGCTTCAAACTCCCATATCTCGCGAACGGATTGACCTAACCCAAAAATTCCTATTGCATCTGAAAGTAGAAACTCGCCCGATTACAACGGTATGTGTATTTTTTCCCTTGGCCATTTTGGTTAAGCGTTTGGAGCAGCAGAATTGTGAAAAATTTTTTGCCTTCTCTACCATTTCTTGGCTTCAAACTCCCATATCTCGCGAACGAATTGACCTAACACAAAAATTCCTATTGCATCTGAAAGTAGAAACTCCCCCGATTACAACGGTATGTTTATTTTTTCCCTAGGCCATTCTAGTTAAGCGTTTGGAGCAGCAGAATTGCGAAAAATTTTTTGGCTTCTCAACCATTTCTTGGCATCAAACTCCCATATCTCGCGAACGGATTGACCTAACCCAAAAATTCCTATTGCATCTGAAAGTAGAAACTCACCCGATTACAACGACATGTGTATTTTTTCCCTAGGCCATTCTGGTTAAGCGTTTGGAGCAGCAGAATTGTGAAAAATTTTTTGCCCTCTCTACCATTTCTTGGCTTCAAACTCCCATATCTCGCGAACAGACTGACCTAACCCAAAAATTCCTATTGCATCTGAAAGTAGAAACTCGCCCGATTACAGCGGTATTTGTATTTTTTCCCTTGGCCATTTTGGTTAAGCGTTTGGAGCAGCAGAATTGCGAAACATTTTTTGCCTTCTCAACCATTTCTTGGCTTCAAACTCCCATATCTCGCGAACGGATTGACCTAACCCAAAAATTCCTATTGCATCTGAAAGTAGAAACTCGCCCGATTACAACGGTATGTGTATTTTTTCCCTTGGCCATTTTGGTTAAGCGTTTGGAGCAGCAGAATTGTGAAAAATTTTTTGCCTTCTCTACCATTTCTTGGGTTCAAACTTCCATATCTCGCGAACGGATTGACCTAACCCAAAAATTCCTATTGCATCTGAAAGTAGAAACTCGCCCGATTACAACGGTATGTTTATTTTTTCCCTAGGTCATTCTAGTTAAGCGTTTGGAGCAGCAGAATTGCGAAAAATTTTTTGCCTTCTCAACCATTTCTTGTCTTCAAACTCCCATATCTCGCGAACGGTTTCACCTAACCCAAAAATTCCTATTGCATCTGAAGGTAGAAACTCGCCCGATTACAACGGTATGTGTATTTTTTCCCTAGCCCATTCTGGTTAAGCGTTTGGAGCAGCAGAATTGTGAAAAATTTTTTGCCTTCTCTACCATTTCTTGGCTTCAAACTCCCATACCTCGCGAACAGACTCCTACCTAACCCAAAAATTCCTATTGCATCTGAAAGTAGAAACTCGCCCGATTACAGCGGTATGTGTATTTTTTCCCTAGGCCATTCTGGTTAAGCGTTTGGTGCAGCAGAATTGTGAAAAATTTTTTGCCTTCTCTACCATTTCTTGGCTTCAAACTCCCATATCTCGCGAACGGATTGACCTAACCCAAAGATTCCTATTGCATCTGAAGGTAGAAACTCGCCCGATTACAACGGTATGTGTATTTTTTCCCTAGGCCATTCTGGTTAAGCGTTCGGAGCAGCAGAATTGCGAAAAATTTTTTGCCTTCTCAACCATTTCTTGTCTTCAATCTCCCATATCTCGCGAACGGATTGACCTAACCCAAAAATTCCTATTGCATCTGAAAGTAGAAACTCGCCCGATTACAACGGTATGTGTATTTTTTCCCTAGCCCATTCTGGTTAAGCGTTTGGAGCAGCAGAATTGTGAAAAATTTTTTGCCTTCTCTACCATTTCTTGGGTTCAAACTCCCATATCTCGCGAACGAATTGACCTAACCCAAAAATTCCTATTGCATCTGAAAGTAGAAACTCCCCCGATTACAACGGTATGTTTATTTTTTCCCTAGGCCATTCTAGTTAAGCGTTTGGAGCAGCAGAATTGCGAAAAATTTTTTGGCTTCTCAACCATTTCTTGGCTTCAAACTCCCATATCTCACGAACGGATTGACCTAACCCAAAAATTCCTATTGCATCTGAAAGTAGAAACTCACCCGATTACAACGATATGTGTATTTTTTCCCTAGGCCATTCTGGTTAAGCGTTTGGAGCAGCAGAATTGTGAAAAATTTTTTGCCTTCTCTACCATTCCTTGGCTTCAAACTCCCATATCTCGCGAACAGACTGACCTAACCCAAAAATTCCTATTGCATCTGAAAGTAGAAACTCGCCCGATTACAGCGGTATGTGTATTTTTTCCCTTGGCCATTTTGGTTAAGCGTTTGGAGCAGCAGAATTGCGAAAAATTTTTTGCCTTCTCAACCATTTCTTGGCTTCAAACTCCCATATCTCGCGAACGGATTGACCTAACCCAAAAATTCCTATTGCATCTGAAAGTAGAAACTCGCCCGATTACAACGGTATGTGTATTTTTTCCCTTGGCCATTTTGGTTAAGCGTTTGGAGCAGCAGAATTGTGAAAAATTTTTTGCCTTCTCTACCATTTCTTGGGTTCAAACTTCCATATCTCGCGAACGGATTGACCTAACCCAAAAATTCCTATTGCATCTGAAAGTAGAAACTCGCCCGATTACAACGTTATGTTTATTTTTTCCCTAGGTCATTCTAGTTAAGCGTTTGGAGCAGCAGAATTGCGAAAAATTTTTTGCCTTCTCAACCATTTCTTGTCTTCAAACTCCCATATCTCGCGAACGGTTTCACCTAACCCAAAAATTCCTATTGCATCTGAAAGTAGAAACTCGCCCGATTACAACGGTATGTGTATTTTTTCCCTAGCCCATTCTGGTTAAGCGTTTGGAGCAGCAGAATTGTGAAAAATTTTTTGCCTTCTCTACCATTTCTTGGGTTCAAACTCCCATATCTCGCGAACGAATTGACCTAACCCAAAAATTCCTATTGCATCTGAAAGTAGAAACTCCCCCGATTACAACGGTATGTTTATTTTTTCCCTAGGCCATTCTAGTTAAGCGTTTGGAGCAGCAGAATTGCGAAAAATTTTTTGGCTTCTCAACCATTTCTTGGCTTCAAACTCCCATATCTCACGAACGGATTGACCTAACCCAAAAATTCCTATTGCATCTGAAAGTAGAAACTCACCCGATTACAACGATATGTGTATTTTTTCCCTAGGCCATTCTGGTTAAGCGTTTGGAGCAGCAGAATTGTGAAAAATTTTTTGCCTTCTCTACCATTCCTTGGCTTCAAACTCCCATATCTCGCGAACAGACTGACCTAACCCAAAAATTCCTATTGCATCTGAAAGTAGAAACTCGCCCGATTACAGCGGTATGTGTATTTTTTCCCTTGGCCATTTTGGTTAAGCGTTTGGAGCAGCAGAATTGCGAAAAATTTTTTGCCTTCTCAACCATTTCTTGGCTTCAAACTCCCATATCTCGCGAACGGATTGACCTAACCCAAAAATTCCTATTGCATCTGAAAGTAGAAACTCGCCCGATTACAACGGTATGTGTATTTTTTCCCTTGGCCATTTTGGTTAAGCGTTTGGAGCAGCAGAATTGTGAAAAATTTTTTGCCTTCTCTACCATTTCTTGGGTTCAAACTTCCATATCTCGCGAACGGATTGACCTAACCCAAAAATTCCTATTGCATCTGAAAGTAGAAACTCGCCCGATTACAACGTTATGTTTATTTTTTCCCTAGGTCATTCTAGTTAAGCGTTTGGAGCAGCAGAATTGCGAAAAATTTTTTGCCTTCTCAACCATTTCTTGTCTTCAAACTCCCATATCTCGCGAACGGTTTCACCTAACCCAAAAATTCCTATTGCATCTGATGGTAGAAACTCGCCCGATTACAACGGTATGTGTATTTTTTCCCTAGCCCATTCTGGTTAAGCGTTTGGAGCAGCAGAATTGTGTGGAAAATTTTTTGCCTTCTCTACCATTCCTTGGCTTCAAACTCCCATATCTCGCGAACAGACTGACCTAACCCAAAAATTCCTATTGCATCTGAAAGTAGAAACTCGCCCGATTACAGCGGTATGTGTATTTTTTCCCTTGGCCATTTTGGTTAAGCGTTTGGAGCAGCAGAATTGCGAAAAATTTTTTGCCTTCTCAACCATTTCTTGGCTTCAAACTCCCATATCTCGCGAACGGATTGACCTAACCCAAAAATTCCTATTGCATCTGAAAGTAGAAACTCGCCCGATTACAGCGGTATGTGTATTTTTTCCCTTGGCCATTTTGGTTAAGCGTTTGGAGCAGCAGAATTGCGAAAAATTTTTTGCCTTCTCAACCATTTCTTGGCTTCAAACTCCCATATCTCGCGAACGGATTGACCTAACCCAAAAATTCCTATTGCATCTGAAAGTAGAAACTCGCCCGATTACAACGGTATGTGTATTTTTTCCCTTGGCCATTTTGGTTAAGCGTTTGGAGCAGCAGAATTGTGAAAAATTGTTTGCCTTCTCTACCATTTCTTGGGTTCAAACTTCCATATCTCGCGAACGGATTGACCTAACCCAAAAATTCCTATTGCATCTGAAAGTAGAAACTCGCCCGATTACAACGGTATGTTTATTTTTTCCCTACGTCATTCTAGTTAAGCGTTTGGAGCAGCAGAATTGCGAAAAATTTTTTGCCTTCTCCACCATTTCTTGTCTTCAAACTCCCATATCTCGCGAACGGTTCCACCTAACCCAAAAATTCCTATTGCATCTGAAGGTAGAAACTCGCCCGATTACAACGGTATGTGTATTTTTTCCCTAGCCCATTCTGGTTAAGCGTTTGGAGCAGCAGAATTGTGAAAAATTTTTTGCCTTCTCTACCATTTCTTGGCTTCAAACTCCCATACCTCGCGAACAGACTGACCTAACCCAAAAATTCCTATTGCATCTGAAAGTAGAAACTCGCCCGATTACAGCGGTATGTGTATTTTTTCCCTAGGCCATTCTGGTTAAGCGTTTGGAGCAGCAGAATTGTGAAAAATTTTTTGCCTTCTCTACCATTTCTTGGCTTCAAACTCCCATATCTCGCGAACGGATTGACCTAACCCAAAGATTCCTATTGCATCTGAAGGTAGAAACTCGCCCGATTACAACGGTATGTGTATTTTTTCCCTAGGCCATTCTGGTTAAGCGTTTGGAGCAGCAGAATTGCGAAAAATTTTTTGCCTTCTCAACCATTTCTTGTCTTCAAACTCCCATATCTCGCGAACGGATTGACCTAACCCAAAAATTCCTATTGCATCTGAAAGTAGAAACTCGCCCGATTACAACGGTATGTGTATTTTTTCCCTAGGCCATTCTGGTTAAGCGTTCGGAGCAGCAGAATTGCGAAAAATTTTTTGCCTTCTCAACCATTTCTTGTCTTCAAACTCCCATATCTCGCGAACGGATTGACCTAACCCAAAAATTCCTATTGCATCTGAAAGTAGAAACTCGCCCGATTACAACGGTATGTGTATTTTTTCCCTAGCCCATTCTGGTTAAGCGTTTGGAGCAGCAGAATTGTGAAAAATTTTTTGCCTTCTCTACCATTTCTTGGTTTCAAACTCCTATATCTCGCGAACAGACTGACCTAACCCAAAAATTCCTATTGCATCTGAAAGTAGAAACTCGCCCGATTACAGCGGTATGTGTATTTTTTCCCTTGGCCATTTTGGTTGAGCGTTTGGAGCAGCAGAATTGCGAAAAATTTTTTGCCTTCTCAACCATTTCTTGGCTTCAAACTCCCATATCTCGCGAACGGATTGACCTAACCCAAAAATTCCTATTGCATCTGAAAGTAGAAACTCGCCCGATTACAACGGTATGTGTATTTTTTCCCTTGGCCATTCTGGTTAAGCGTTTGGAGCAGCAGAATTGTGAAAAATTTTTTGCCTTCTCTACCATTTCTTGGCTTCAAACTCCCATATCTCGCGAACGAATTGACCTAACCCAAAAATTCCTATTGCATCTGAAAGTAGAAACTCCCCCGATTACAACGGTATGTTTATTTTTTCCCTAGGCCACTCTAGTTAAGCGTTTGGAGCAGCAGAATTGCGAAAAATTTGTTGGCTTCTCGACCATTTCTTGGCTTCAAACTCCCATATCTCGCGAACGGATTGACCTAACCCAAAAATTCCTATTGCATCTGAAAGTAGAAACTCACCCGATTACAACGATATGTGTATTTTTTCCCTAGGCTATTCTGGTTAAGCGTTTGGAGCAGCAGAATTGTGAAAAATTTTTTGCCTTCTCTACCATTTCTTGGCTTCAAACTCCCATATCTCGCGAACAGACTGACCTAACCCAAAAATTCCTATTGCATCTGAAAGTAGAAACTCGCCCGATTACAGCGGTATGTGTATTTTTTCCCTTGGCCATTTTGGTTAAGCGTTTGGAGCAGCAGAATTGCGAAAAATTTTTTGCCTTCTCAACCATTTCTTGGCTTCAAACTCCCATATCTCGCGAACGGATTGACCTAACCCAAAAATTCCTATTGCATCTGAAAGTAGAAACTCGCCCGATTACAACCGTATGTGTATTTTTTCCCTTGGCCATTTTGGTTAAGCGTTTGGAGCAGCAGAATTGTGAAAAATTTTTTGCCTTCTCTACCATTTCTTGGGTTCAAACTTCCATATCTCGCGAACGGATTGACCTAACCCAAAAATTCCTATTGCATCTGAAAGTAGAAACTCGCCCGATTACAACGGTAAGTTTATTTTTTCCCTAGGTCATTCTAGTTAAGCGTTTGGAGCAGCAGAATTGAGAAAAATTTTTTGCCTTCTCAACCATTTCTTGTCTTCAAACTCCCATATCTCGCGATCGGTTTCACCTAACCCAAAAATTCCTATTGCATCTGAAGGTAGAAACTCGCCCGATTACAACGGTATGTGTATTTTTTCCCTAGCCCATTCTGGTTAAGCGTTTGGAGCAGCAGAATTGTGAAAAATTTTTTGCCTTCTCTACCATTTCTTGGCTTCAAACTCCCATACCTCGCGAACAGACTGACCTAACCCAAAAATTCCTATTGCATCTGAAAGTAGAAACTCGCCCGATTACAGCGGTATGTGTATTTTTTCCCTAGGCCATTCTGGTTAAGCGTTTGGAGCAGCAGAATTGTGAAAAATTTTTTGCCTTCTCTACCATTTCTTGGCTTCAAACTCCCATATCTCGCGAACGGATTGACCTAACCCAAAGATTCCTATTGCATCTGAAGGTAGAAACTCGCCCGATTACAACGGTATGTGTATTTTTTCCCTAGGCCATTCTGGTTAAGCGTTTGGAGCAGCAGAATTGCGAAAAATTTTTTGCCTTCTCAACCATTTCTTGTCTTCAAACTCCCATATCTCGCGAACGGATTGACCTAACCCAAAAATTCCTATTGCATCTGAAAGTAGAAACTCGCCCGATTACAACGGTATGTGTATCTTTTCCCTAGGCCATTCTGGTTAAGCGTTCGGAGCAGCAGAATTGCGAAAAATTTTTTGCCTTCTCAACCATTTCTTGTCTTCAAACTCCCATATCTCGCGAACGGATTGACCTAACCCAAAAATTCCTATTGCATCTGAAAGTAGAACCTCGCCCGATTACAACGGTATGTGTATTTTTTCCCTAGCCCATTCTGGTTAAGCGTTTGGAGCAGCAGAATTGTGAAAAATTTTTTGCCTTCTCTACCATTTCTTGGTTTCAAACTCCTATATCTCGCGAACAGACTGACCTAACCCAAAAATTCCTATTGCATCTGAAAGTAGAAACTCGCCCGATTACAGCGGTATGTGTATTTTTTCCCTTGGCCATTTTGGTTGAGCGTTTGGAGCAGCAGAATTGCGAAAAATTTTTTGCCTTCTCAACCATTTCTTGGCTTCAAACTCCCATATCTCGCGAACGGATTGACCTAACCCAAAAATTCCTATTGCATCTGAAAGTAGAAACTCGCCCGATTACAACGGTATGTGTATTTTTTCCCTTGGCCATTCTGGTTAAGCGTTTGGAGCAGCAGAATTGTGAAAAATTTTTTGCCTTCTCTACCATTTCTTGGCTTCAAACTCCCATATCTCGCGAACGAATTGACCTAACCCAAAAATTCCTATTGCATCTGAAAGTAGAAACTCCCCCGATTACAACGGTATGTTTATTTTTTCCCTAGGCCACTCTAGTTAAGCGTTTGGAGCAGCAGAATTGCGAAAAATTTTTTGGCTTCTCAACCATTTCTTGGCTTCAAACTCCCATATCTCGCGAACGGATTGACCTATCCCAAAAATTCCTATTGCATCTGAAAGTAGAAACTCACCCGATTACAACGATATGTGTATTTTTTCCCTAGGCTATTCTGGTTAAGCGTTTGGAGCAGCAGAATTGTGAAAAATTTTTTGCCTTCTCTACCATTTCTTGGCTTCAAGCTCCCATATCTCGCGAACAGACTGACCTAACCCAAAAATTCCTATTGCATCTGAAAGTAGAAACTCGCCCGATTACAGCGGTATGTGTATTTTTTCCCTTGGCCATTTTGGTTAAGCGTTTGGAGCAGCAGAATTGCGAAAAATTTTTTGCCTTCTCAACCATTTCTTGGCTTCAAACTCCCATATCTCGCGAACGGATTGACCTAACCCAAAAATTCCTATTGCATCTGAAAGTAGAAACTCGCCCGATTACAACGGTATGTGTATTTTTTCCCTTGGCCATTTTGGTTAAGCGTTTGGAGCAGCAGAATTGTGAAAAATTTTTTGCCTTCTCTACCATTTCTTGGGTTCAAACTCCCATATCTCGCGAACGGATTGACCTAACCCAAAAATTCCTATTGCATCTGAAAGTAGAAACTCGCCCGACTACAACGGTATGTTTATTTTTTCCCTAGGTCATTCTAGTTAAGCGTTTGGAGCAGCAGAATTGCGAAAAATTTTTTGCCTTCTCAACCATTTCTTGTCTTCAAACTCCCATATCTCGCGAACGGTTTCACCTAACCCAAAAATTCCTATTGCATCTGAAGGTAGAAACTCGCCCGATTACAACGGTATGTGTATTTTTTCCCTAGCCCATTCTGGTTAAGCGTTTGGAGCAGCAGAATTGTGAAAAATTTTTTGCCTTCTCTACCATTTCTTGGCTTCAAACTCCCATATCTCGCGAACAGACTGACCTAACCCAAAAATTCCTATTGCATCTGAAAGTAGAAACTCGCCCGATTACAGCGGTATGTGTATTTTTTCCCTTGGCCATTTTGGTTAAGCGTTTCGGGCAGCAGAATTGTGAAAAATTTTTCGCCTTCTCTACCATTTCTTGGCTTCAAACACCCATATCTCGCGAACGGATTGACCTAACCCAAAAATTCTTATTGCATCTGAAAGTAGAAGCTCGCCCGATTACAACGGTATGTTTATTTTTTCCCTAGGCCATTCTGGTTAAGCGTTTGGAGCAGCAGAATTGTGAAAAATTTTTTGCCTTCTCTACCATTTCTTGGCTTCAAACTCCCATATCTCGCGAACGGATTGACCTAACCCAAAAATTCCTATTGCATCTGAAAGTAGAACCTCGCCCGATTACAACGGTATGTGTATTTTTTCCCTAGCCCATTCTGGTTAAGCGTTTGGAGCAGCAGAATTGTGAAAAATTTTTTGCCTTCTCTACCATTTCTTGGTTTCAAACTCCTATATCTCGCGAACAGACTGACCTAACCCAAAAATTCCTATTGCATCTGAAAGTAGAAACTCGCCCGATTACAGCGGTATGTGTATTTTTTCCCTTGGCCATTTTGGTTGAGCGTTTGGAGCAGCAGAATTGCGAAAAATTTTTTGCCTTCTCAACCATTTCTTGGCTTCAAACTCCCATATCTCGCGAACGGATTGACCTAACCCAAAAATTCCTATTGCATCTGAAAGTAGAAACTCGCCCGATTACAACGGTATGTGTATTTTTTCCCTTGGCCATTCTGGTTAAGCGTTTGGAGCAGCAGAATTGTGAAAAATTTTTTGCCTTCTCTACCATTTCTTGGCTTCAAACTCCCATATCTCGCGAACGAATTGACCTAACCCAAAAATTCCTATTGCATCTGAAAGTAGAAACTCCCCCGATTACAACGGTATGTTTATTTTTTCCCTAGGCCACTCTAGTTAAGCGTTTGGAGCAGCAGAATTGCGAAAAATTTTTTGGCTTCTCAACCATTTCTTGGCTTCAAACTCCCATATCTCGCGAACGGATTGACCTATCCCAAAAATTCCTATTGCATCTGAAAGTAGAAACTCACCCGATTACAACGATATGTGTATTTTTTCCCTAGGCTATTCTGGTTAAGCGTTTGGAGCAGCAGAATTGTGAAAAATTTTTTGCCTTCTCTACCATTTCTTGGCTTCAAGCTCCCATATCTCGCGAACAGACTGACCTAACCCAAAAATTCCTATTGCATCTGAAAGTAGAAACTCGCCCGATTACAGCGGTATGTGTATTTTTTCCCTTGGCCATTTTGGTTAAGCGTTTGGAGCAGCAGAATTGCGAAAAATTTTTTGCCTTCTCAACCATTTCTTGGCTTCAAACTCCCATATCTCGCGAACGGATTGACCTAACCCAAAAATTCCTATTGCATCTGAAAGTAGAAACTCGCCCGATTACAACGGTATGTGTATTTTTTCCCTTGGCCATTTTGGTTAAGCGTTTGGAGCAGCAGAATTGTGAAAAATTTTTTGCCTTCTCTACCATTTCTTGGGTTCAAACTCCCATATCTCGCGAACGGATTGACCTAACCCAAAAATTCCTATTGCATCTGAAAGTAGAAACTCGCCCGACTACAACGGTATGTTTATTTTTTCCCTAGGTCATTCTAGTTAAGCGTTTGGAGCAGCAGAATTGCGAAAAATTTTTTGCCTTCTCAACCATTTCTTGTCTTCAAACTCCCATATCTCGCGAACGGTTTCACCTAACCCAAAAATTCCTATTGCATCTGAAGGTAGAAACTCGCCCGATTACAACGGTATGTGTATTTTTTCCCTAGCCCATTCTGGTTAAGCGTTTGGAGCAGCAGAATTGTGAAAAATTTTTTGCCTTCTCTACCATTTCTTGGCTTCAAACTCCCATATCTCGCGAACAGACTGACCTAACCCAAAAATTCCTATTGCATCTGAAAGTAGAAACTCGCCCGATTACAGCGGTATGTGTATTTTTTCCCTTGGCCATTTTGGTTAAGCGTTTCGGGCAGCAGAATTGTGAAAAATTTTTCGCCTTCTCTACCATTTCTTGGCTTCAAACACCCATATCTCGCGAACGGATTGACCTAACCCAAAAATTCTTATTGCATCTGAAAGTAGAAGCTCGCCCGATTACAACGGTATGTTTATTTTTTCCCTAGGCCATTCTGGTTAAGCGTTTGGAGCAGCAGAATTGTGAAAAATTTTTTGCCTTCTCTACCATTTCTTGGCTTCAAACTCCCATATCTCGCGAACGGATTGACCTAACCCAAAAATTCCTGTTGCATCTGAAAGTAGAAACTCGCCCGATTACAGCGGTATGTGTATTTTTTCCCTAGGCCATTCTGGTTAAGCGTTTGGAGCAGCAGAATTGTGAAAAATTTTTTGCCTTCTCTACCATTTCTTGGCTTCAAACTCCCATATCTCGCGAACAGACTGACCTAACCCAAAAATTCCTATTGCATCTGAAAGTAGAAACTCGCCCGATTACAACGGTATGTGAATTTTTTCCCTTGGCCACTTTGGTTAAGCGTTTGGGGCAGCAGAATTGTGAAAAATTTTTTGCCTTCTCTACCATTTCTTGGCTTCAAACTCCCATATCTCGCGAACGGATTGACCTAACCCAAAAATTCTTATTGCATCTGAAAGTAGAAACTCGCCCGATTACAACGGTATGTTTATTTTTTCCCTAGGTCATTCTAGTTAAGCGTTTGGAGCAGCAGAATTGCGAAAAATTTTTTGGCTTCTCAACCATTTCTTGGCTTCAAACTCCCATATCTCGCGAACGGATTGACCTAACCCAAAAATTCCTATTGCATCTGAAACTAGAAACTCACCCGATTACAACGGTATGTGTATTTTTTCCCTAGGCCATTCTGGTTAAGCGTTTAGAGCAGCAGAAGTGCGAAAAATTTGTTGTCTTCTCAACCATTTCTTAGCTTCAAACTCCCATATCTCTCGAACGGATTGACGTAACCCAAAAATTCCTATTGCATCTGAAAGTAGAAACTCGCCCGATTACAACGGTATGTGTATTTTTTCCCTAGGCCATTCTGGTTAAGCGTTTGGAGCAGCAGAATTGCGAAAAATTGTTTGCCTTCTCAACCATTTCTTGGCTTCAAAGTCCCATATCTCGCGAACGGATTGACCTAACCCAAAAATTCCTATTGCATCTGAAAGTAGAAACTCACCCGATTACAACGACATGTGTATTTTTTCCCTAGGCCATTCTGGTTAAGCGTTTGGAGCAGCAGAATTGTGAAAAATTTTTTGCCCTCTCTACCATTTCTTGGCTTCAAACTCCCATATCTCGCGAACAGACTGACCTAACCCAAAAATTCCTATTGCATCTGAAAGTAGAAACTCGCCCGATTACAACGACATGTGTATTTTTTCCCTAGGCCATTCTGGTTAAGCGTTTGGAGCAGCAGAATTGTGAAAAATTTTTTGCCCTCTCTACCATTTCTTGGTTTCAAACTCCCATTTCTCGCGAACAGACTGACCTAACCCAAAAATTCCGATTGCATCTGAAGGTAGAAACTCGCCCGATTACAGCGGTATGTGTATTTTTTCCCTTGGCCATTTTGGTTAAGCGTTTCGGGCAGCAGAATTGTGAAAAATTTTTTGCCTTCTCTACCATTTCTTGGCTTCAAACTCCCATATCTCGCGAACGGATTGACCTAACCCAAAAATTCCTATTGCATCTGAAAGTAGAAACTCGCCCGATTACAGCGGTATGTGTATTTTTTCCCTTGGCCATTTTGCTTAAGCGTTTGGAGCAGCAGAATTGTGAAAAATTTTTTGCCTTCTCTACCATTTCTTGGGTTCAAACTCCCATATCTCGCGAACGGATTGACCTAACCCAAAAATTCCTATTGCATCTGAAAGTAGAAACTCGCCCGATTACAACGGTATGTGTATTTTTTCCCTAGGCAATTCTGGTTAAGCGTTTGGAGCAGTAGAATTGCGAAAAATTTTTTGCCTTCTCAACCATTTCTTGGATTCAAAGTCCCATATCTCGCGAACGGATTGACCTAACCCAAAAATTCCTATTGCATCTGAAAGTAGAAACTCGCCCGATTACAACGGTATGTGTATTTTTTCCCTAGGCCATTCTGGTTAAGCGTTTGGAGCAGCAGAATTTTGAAAAATTTTTTGCCTTCTCTACCATTTCTTGGCTACAAACTCCCATATCTCGCGAACGGATTGACCTAACCCAAAAATTCCTATTGCATCTGAAACTAGAAACTCACCCGTTTACAACGGTATGTGTATTTTTTCCCTAGGCCATTCTGGTTAAGCGTTTAGAGCAGCAGAAGTGCGAAAAATTTGTTGTCTTCTCAACCATTTCTTAGCTTCAAACTCCCATATCTCTCGAACGGATTGACGTAACCCAAAAATTCCTATTGCATCTGAAAGTAGAAACTCGCCCGATTACAACGGTATGTGTATTTTTTCCCTAGGCCATTCTGGTTAAGCGTTTGGAGCAGCAGAATTGCGAAAAATTGTTTGCCTTCTCAACCATTTCTTGGCTTCAAAGTCCCATATCTCGCGAACGGATTGACCTAACCCAAAAATTCCTATTGCATCTGAAAGTAGAAACTCACCCGATTACAACGACATGTGTATTTTTTCCCTAGGCCATTCTGGTTAAGCGTTTGGAGCAGCAGAATTGTGAAAAATTTTTTGCCCTCTCTACCATTTCTTGGCTTCAAACTCCCATATCTCGCGAACAGACTGACCTAACCCAAAAATTCCTATTGCATCTGAAAGTAGAAACTCGCCCGATTACAGCGGTATGTGTATTTTTTCCCTTGGCCATTTTGGTTAAGCGTTTGGAGCAGCAGAATTGCGAAACATTTTTTGCCTTCTCAACCATTTCTTGGCTTCAAACTCCCATATCTCGCGAACGGATTGACCTCTACCCAAAAATTCCTATTGCATCTGAAAGTAGAAACTCACCCGATTACAACGACATGTGTATTTTTTCCATAGGCCATTCTGGTTAAGCGTTTGGAGCAGCAGAATTGTGAAAAATTTTTTGCCCTCTCTACCATTTCTTGGCTTCAAACTCCCATTTCTCGCGAACAGACTGACCTAACCCAAAAATTCCGATTGCATCTGAAAGTAGAAACTCGCCCGATTACAGCGGTATGTGTATTTTTTCCCTTGGCCATTTTGGTTAAGCGTTTCGGGCAGCAGAATTGTGAAAAATTTTTTGCCTTCTCTACCATTTCTTGGCTTCAAACTCCCATATCTCGCGAACGGATTGACCTAACCCAAAAATTCCTATTGCATCTGAAAGTAGAAACTCGCCCGATTACAGCGGTATGTGTATTTTTTCCCTTGGCCATTTTGCTTAAGCGTTTGGAGCAGCAGAATTGTGAAAAATTTTTTGCCTTCTCTACCATTTCTTGGGTTCAAACTCCCATATCTCGCGAACGGATTGACCTAACCCAAAAATTCCTATTGCATCTGAAAGTAGAAACTCGCCCGATTACAACGGTATGTGTATTTTTTCCCTAGGCCATTCTGGTTAAGCGTTTGGAGCAGCAGAATTGCGAAAAATTTTTTGCCTTCTCAACCATTTCTTGGCTTCAAAGTCCCATATCTCGCGAACGGATTGACCTAACCCAAAAATTCCTATTGCATCTGAAAGTAGAAACTCGCCCGATTACAACGGTATGTGTATTTTTTCCCTAGGCCATTCTGGTTAAGCGTTTGGAGCAGCAGAATTTTGAAAAATTTTTTGCCTTCTCTACCATTTCTTGGCTACAAACTCCCATTTCTCGCGAACGGATTGACCTAACCCAAAAATTCCTATTGCATCTGAAAGTAGAAACTCACCCGATTACAACGGTATGTGTATTTTTTCCCTAGGCCATTCTGGTTAAGCGTTTGGAGCAGCAGAAGTGCGAAAAATTTGTTGTCTTCTCAACCATTTCTTAGCTTCAAACTCCCATATCTCTCGAACGGATTGACGTAACCCAAAAATTCCTATTGCATCTGAAAGTAGAAACTCGCCCGATTACAACGGTATGTGTATTTTTTCCCTAGGCCATTCTGGTTAAGCGTTTGGAGCAGCAGAATTGCGAAAAATTGTTTGCCTTCTCAACCATTTCTTAGCTTCAAACTCCCATATCTCTCGAACGGATTGACGTAACCCAAAAATTCCTATTGCATCTGAAAGTAGAAACTCGCCCGATTACAACGGTATGTGTATTTTTTCCCTAGGCCATTCTGGTTAAGCGTTTGGAGCAGCAGAATTGCGAAAAATTTTTCGCCTTGTCAACCATTTCTTGTCTTGAAACTCCCATAACTCGCGAACGGATTGACCTAACCCAAAAATTCCTATTGCATCTGAAAGTAGAAACTCGCCCGACTACAACGGTATGTGTATTTTTTCCCTAGGCAATTCTGGATAAGCGTTTGGAGCAGCAGAATTGTGAAAAATTTTTTGCCTTCTCAACCATTTCTTAGTTTCAAACTCCCATATCTCTCGAACGGATTGACCTAACGCAAAAATTCCTATTGCATCTGAAAGTAGAAACTCGCCCGATTACAACCGTAGGTGTATTTTTTCCCTAGGCCATTCTGGTTAAGCGTTTGGAGCAGCAGAATTGCGAAAAATTTTTTGCCTTCTCAACCATTTCTTGGCTTCAAACTCCCATATCTCGCGAACGGATTGACCTAACCCAAAAATTCCTATTGCATCTGAAAGTAGAAACTCGCCGGACCACAACGGTATGTGTATTTTTTCCCTAGGCCATTCTGGTTAAGCGTTTGGAGCAGCAGAATTGTGAAAAATTTTTTGCCTTCTCAACCATTTCTTAGCTTCAAACTCCCATATCTCTCGATCGGATTGACCTAACGCAAAAATTCCTATTGCATCTGAAAGTAGAAACTCGCCCGATTACAACGGTATGTGTATTTTTTCCCTAGGCCATTCTAGTTAAGCGTTTGGAGCAGCAGAATTGCGAAAAATTTTTCGCCTTCTCAACCATTTCTTGTCTTCAAACTCCCATATCTCGCGAACGGATTGAACTAACCCAAAAATTCCTATTGCATCTGGAAGTAGAAACTCGCACGATTACAGCGGTATGTGTATTTTTTCCCTTGGCCATTTTGGTTAAGCGTTTGGAGCAGTAGAATTGCGAAAAATTTTTTGCCTTCTCAACCATTTCTTGGCTTCAAACTCCCATATCTCGCGAACGGATTGACCTAACCCAAAAATTCCTATTGCATCTGAAAGTAGAAACTCGCCCGATTACAGCGGTATGTGTATTTTTTCCCTTGGCCATTTTGGTTAAGCGTTTGGAGCAGCAGAATTGCGAAAAATTTTTTGCCTTCTCAACCATTTCTTGGCTTCAAACTCCCATATCTCGCGAACGGATTGACCTAACACAAACATTCCTATTGCATCTGAAAGTAGAAACTCGCCCGATTACAACGGTATGTGTATTTTTTCCCTTGGCCATTCTGGTTAAGCGTTTGGAGCCGCAGAATTGCGAAAAATTTTTTGCCTTCTCAACCATTTCTTGGCTTCAAAGTCCCATATCTCGCGAACGGATTGACCTAACCCAAAAATTCCTATTGCATCTGAAAGTAGAAACTCGCCCGATTACAACGGTATATGTATTTTTTCCCTAGGCCATTCTGGTTAAGCGTGTGGAGCAGCAGAATTGTGAAAAATTTTTTGCCTTCTCTACCATTTCTTGACTTCAACTCCCATATCTCGCGAACGGATTGA